>NW_028142959.1:0-600000 GCF_977018435.1 Lepisma saccharinum | reverse complement strand
GATATTAATCGTTTCGACGATAGTGAATTTGGTCTGTTCATTGAGGTGGACATTGAATTTCGAAATACTTTGCATGCAACTTTTTCCGATTTACCTCCGGCTCCAGAAATTAAATGTCCACCTGATTCTAATGAAAGCAAGCTTATGTTAACTCTAGAGAGAAAAGAGAGATATGTCGTCCACTACAAGAATCTCCAGTTTTTGATTGGGAAGGGTGTTCATGTAGTAAATGTGAGAAGAATTCTCAAGTTCAAACACTCTCCATGGTTAAAATCTTATAATGAGACCAACACGAGACACAGAACAGCTGCCATTTCAGAATTAGATAAAGATTTTTAGAAATTAATGAATAATGCGGTTTATGGAAAAACAATGGAGAACGTCAGAAAGCATGTAGACATAAAATTGGTTTCAGATAACAATAAATGTAGAAAATTAGTATCTTACCCTAGATTCAAATCGCGAAAAATTTTCAACGAGAATTTAACACTTTTTAATCTAAATATAAAATTGATAAAATTCAGAAAACCTATTTACGTTGGTGCAACAGTTCTCGACTTGTCAAAACTGTACATGTTCGAATTTCACTATGATATTATGAAACCTTTCTATAATGATAAGCTGTCAATTTTGTACAGGACACTAGATAGTTTTATTTATGACATACAAACATCTAACCTCTGCGAAGATCTTAAACATCCTTCCATGCTTGGGTATTTCGATACTGCTTCCTACCCTCAGCCCAACAGATTTGGAATTCCTTCCCACAACAAGAAGGGTCTCGGCAAGTTCAAAGATGAATGTAACGGTGACATTATTGTTGAGTTCGCTGGTTTGCGTTCGAAGATGTATACATTCAGAACAGAGAGCAGCGTCAGCAAAAGCAAAAGGAACGTGCAAAGACACTGTGGAAAACAAACTAACATTCCAGGATTATATGTGTTGTCTTTCTTTACAGTCGAGGATACTTCGAGAGGATAATAGAATACAAAGCTGAAACCATGAGATTACAACGAATAAAATAAAAAAAGTAGCCCTGGATCCACAAGACGACAAGAGGTGTATTCTCGAGTGTGGAATCCATACTTTGCCTTGGGTGCACTTTAGTTTAGAAGTTAATAATAATTGCAGTCACCACATGTGAAAAAAAATAAACCTAACATCAAACTAAAATTTTGAAAATAACAAAAATAAAATCTACACGTAGTTTAATTTTTTATATATTATTCTCTTCTATTAAATTTTTTCTATCACTCTTTCATTTTTTACATCATAAATATATGATTTCTCCACAATTAAAATTGCACTGCATGTTGTATTTTCAGATAGAGTTTCATGAAATTCACATACTAATTTAATATTAGTTCGATCATTTATAACTACCAATTTTCTTTTTGACGCATTGATTAAAAACATTGGGCTGTGAATTATGAACTCATCTGGATTATAATACATGTCTATGCTACCTTCAGTTACTCGTTTAAATGCACTATAAGCTTTATATAATTTTAAATAATCTTGTTCTGCAATGTTTAAATTGTAATTTTCACGAGGAAATACTTCATTTCTGCCATTCTTCAGATACACATTTTTAACTTTACAATTATCAAACTGGCTGCTATCCTTTTCCTGATTGTCATCTCTCCCTGTTTGAAACAGCACAGCTACAAACTCTGGCATGTCATATTGAAAGATTGGAACTGATTAGTAAGATCAAATTCAAAAAATTTACCCTCCACTGACCTCTGTATCCATTGATAAGTATAAAACTGAATCGGAATTTCAGGATTTTTCAAAATGTTGGCTTTGTATTTGAGAGCATAATTCGATTCATATTCAACTATAGGCATTCGCAACTCCATAGACTGGATCACACATTTCTCAGCTTCGGGTAAACTAGTCTCATTAGCTGTTCCATCTGCATTCAAAGTTTTGTATCTCATGATGGCATTATGATCATTGGGTGCTCTGCGAAATATGACACTCAAAACACCTTTCCACATAATTTCTTTATAATCAGAGAAAAATCCAAATAGCAATCTCATAGGGAACAGTACTGTGTGACTTCTTGCTTGAATTTTTGTTCCATTTTCGAACCCACCAACTTTATAATATGCACTCTCTGATTTGGACAGTTTCAATGTCCCCACTGTAGTGGATGTAATTCCAGGGCAATCAATCCTGTCAATCACTGTACCATGCTTTCTGACTTCAATTTGAGAGAATAAGAATGGAACAAAATTATCTATAAGTTTTATATTAGCCCCTGGGAGGGGATATTCTTCACTATTACTTTGTTTTACAATATCAAATTTTATATACAGATCAGATCTATGTGGATGAATGAACCCGTCCCCCACCGTGATGTCATACTGTATCTCTTTGTTGGGCTGATTCAAATTTGCAAATGTCCTCCTGTTTGGAGGAAAGGACTGTAATTCATAACTCTCGATATTTTCCATCTTGGTATTTATTTATATATTTTAAATATTAACTTCTATTATCACAATACAATTAGTACCGGCAAAATCGATGATCTCATTTTTCTCATTCGTAATTGTTATTTCTATGTAATTAACTTTATCAATAGAAACAGGGAAATAGACTGGTGGGATTGGGGAATAGAAGATAGGTTCCATAAATTCCGAATTCGGTTTAAATGTAGCAATGATACCTGTCTCCTTGTGACTGCCAATCTAATTTTCTTCTGCTTTGATAATCATACCTTTGGCAATGTTACAGTGAATATTTAATGTCTTTATAGCTAAGAATTTTGGTATAAATTTACCTACATGCCTAACACATGGTTCTAATTTGCTATTGTTTTCAAATCCTATAAGTTCCCCCATGGTAGATAAGTCCACTGTTTCATTGGTAGTTACAATCTCTACTCTGTGTGTTACAGAATTTTGAGAACGCAAGACAGTGGTTGGAAGTTCAAATTGTAAAGTAGATAAGTTATACTGTCCAGGAGGAATAATTATTTTTTCATTACCTACTAATATAGTATTGTTGTAGTTAGTTACATTCGGAATCAGATACATACTGTAGAATGCTCTTAGAGCAATGGATTTTGGATAGATAATATCATTGTGAAGGTGTAGTTTCAAAACCGAAGTCTCGCTGGAGAGATGAAAAATTCCCATATTTAATATATAATACAGCTTTTTGAAAATCTTTTAATTTGATGTTTGGTATTTTATTTAAAATTCTGAGCATCGTAATGCAAACATGGCCACATATAATTTGATCGAAATCTTGAATACGATCGTCGTTGTAATAATTTTTTTACATGTTTCAAGTAACGAATTAATTCTGTAGGGGTACCCCTCCGAAAGAATCGAAAATAAAAGCATTGTTATTTTGTTTATAATAGTATATCCAGTGAGTACCAACGTTTTCGGACTTGTCCAAATTCACCACGTCACATTCTCGAGAGTGAGGACTACCTTTAGGGAGAGAATCAGACATGAAAACACCCCTGAAGTGTTTAATTTTAAATATTTTAATTGAAGATTTAATGTCTTGGTTGGTGAGAGCTTATTCTTTTTGTAATTTTCTAAGTGCTCTAGACTTCACTCCTTTACCTATTTTTTTCTCCATGTCAAGATTATGACGGTTTTACTCTTCTAGTTCTGCTTTATTTTTTTTCGAATCAATTACAGTTTTGGCAATAGCAGCACTACCCCCAGCCAAGCTCCCAACTGCCCCCAATGCAGCCAGGATAGCTGGAATGCTGAATATGAATCCACCATTGTGTGTTTTCTTTCTTGCATTTTGCAATATTTTTAATTGTGGCGTACTGAGTAATAATTTCATTCCGTTCCCTTTGGCTATACATTGCCTCTTCTTTTCTTGTGTTTTTTTAGTTAAAGTCGAATTAAGTTTTAAATTTTAAGATCATGATACGCTATTTGGTACACAACTCCTTTTGGTTTCATGTTGTTGATGTTATTATTATTATATTTCAGGGTATTTATATTACAAACCCCACCCTAATTTTTGTTTTGTATTCATAGCAATAGTTGTACCCAATGCTGTTATTTTTTCACCCAATGATGCATCTCTGCTTGTTAATCTTCCAAAAGCTGCCTCTTCCAGTTTTTGATCAGTCACATGACGATCATTCAGATCTTTGTGTGTGTTGTATGCAATATCATGTTCTTTCCAAGCTGCATCCAGAGGATTAATACCCCTGTCCCCTCTTTCAATTCGTTTCTCAAGTTTTGTACCAGGACCACAATATTGGTAACCGGGTACGTGTAACTCGAACGGAAGTTTATTAATAATATCATTCACTAAACCTCGACCCTCTGATATATTCCAGAATTTAGGAGGTAAAGTATTGATAATTTTAATTAAGTATCCTATACCTTTAGGATCGTTTACAATAAAATTAGCTAATTTGTCACTAATCATGTTTACAATACCCATTTTCTCATTATGGAAATTATTGTTCCCAGCATTTTCCTCCCCTGCTATAACCAGCAACCTATCTATAAGTTTTCTCACATCGTTTACCCACACAAATTTTTTAGGTAGAGTATTGTATTGTTTTATACCACTACCGGTTTTCAGTTGATTCCAGATAGGTTTAATCAGATTTTTGTATTTATCCCCGCTGCTCCATTTTACACGCTTTTGACTGGCATCGTTATTTTGATACAAAGCATCAGAGTGTGTCAAAATTTCAGAATAACTTTGATAATCATCTGCTGTAAAATTTTTTGGTTGTTTTTTGCTAATGAGCTCCCATAGCCCTACGGAACCAGGATATCTGGACCAGCTGTTTCTCCCACCCAAATTAATTTTTATGTTATCCCATTCAAATGTTACTTTAGACTTGCCAATTTTCCATACTACGCCTTCATTACTCTCCATAGTTGGATACAATCCAAACACTTCATCTTTTTCAAATTTTCCAGTACTCAAATAATCCCTTGCCAGGGGACCCAACTCGATTTTCTCTGATTCTTCTATAGCTTCTTTAGCAGGTAATTCCTTAAGTACCAGGGGTGTGTGGATACTAGATAATGGCGTAGGAGAGAAATCTGCATAATTTTTAGCAGTAAGAGGTACCAATTCACTGATGAGGTTTTTATTTTGTTCTGTCACACTCTTAATCTCTTTACCGAGACCACTGATTGCATCGATAATAGGTTGGTCTTGACGCTTGTGTTGTTCGTAAAAACCTCGATTCTCTGATTTCCAACCTTTGAAACGTTTGGACAAGTACTCTCGTAATTTCGAATTATCTTCTATTTTATGCTTTGTCATATTTTTGTTTTTGATTATTGGTTATTTTATATCGTTTCAACGTTTAAAAAGTCGTTGATTTTATTTCTAAATTTACCATTGTTAGGTTTTCGAGTCATGTCGATAGTGACAAATCCAAAATCGTCGCTTTTCCAACAAGATGAACAGAATTTTGAAAATTGGTTGTAATTTAAGTCTCCTCCCACATAATCATCGTATACATGTTTCAAATTAGTATGATCTTGACGAAACAAACAGATTAAGATTGTATTATCTCGTAGTAACTGTTTGGGAATTTTGGAATAAGTTTGAGCTAAATAAAAGCAGTCTATTTCTTTGTGATGACCCTGTGTAAAAAAAATTCTAATTTCATTCTGATTTTCCAGAATAACATCATGGAATACCACAACAGAATTTTTCAAACATTGGTCAAGAAGTTTTATTGTTGATGCAAATGTAGCTATGCCCAGTCCCTCATACAGCTTCATGAGTTGTTGGCATTTCGGTTGTTCTAAACTCTTTGAGAATACATACAAGTGTCTATTTTTTCAATCTAGCCAATTGGGGGGCAAGCAAGAAATTATCATCCAGCAAAGTGATTTTTCCACAACCGGATGGGCCTGCAATGAGGCATCTTATGTTATCAGGTAACAACACTCCATTTTTTTATTAGTTTCCACTACATCTGGTAAACGCTGTACCCCATTCCATGTTGGTGTCAAAGAATCACCTGATTTGCTTCTATCCAACTTTTGTCTGGCAGACCTAACCATTTCACATACAATTTATTATTTTTCTTCTTCAATATTTTCTCGATTAGATATGTATCTCGATATTTTATTTTACTAAGTTCCTCTTCATAAAATCTCCCTTTCAATATCTTGTTATGATTATCTTTTATGATATATGTATTTCTATTCCCTGGTAAAACTTGAACCACTGAGAATAACTCCGTACTCCAATTTTTAGTAAATCCCTTCTCGAATAACTGTTTATATTTACTAACCCTTACCTGATTCCCTATTTTAAACTTTGGCTTCTTGGTAGTGTATTTATACTTTTTACAATAAACAGTAGAAATCAATCGTTGCTCATCAGATTTGGTTACCTCAGCAGGTTTCATGTGAATAGTACTGTGTACTGTATTGTTGTAATCATGAACTAGCTCGGGTAAAATTTGCACCCACTTATAATTGCCCAGCCCGACCCTCTGGCCGAGTGGTTAGCACATTGCGCTGCGACGCCAAGGGTCCCGGGTTCGAATCCAGGTCGAGCTTGGTTGTTTGTGAATGTCCATTCATCAATTTCATCATTTCATCACTCATCCCCATCTTCGCAAATTAGCCAAGAGGCACAAAACGCGAAGTAAAATAAACTAAATCAAATCAAATCAAATCAAAATCAATTATAATTGCCCTGTAGAGTGAATTGTCTCCACATGCGATTTTTTAATGTTCTGTTGAATCGTTCCACTATACTAGCTTTCAGATCACTGTATGTAGAATAATGTTTAATATTATGTTGTTGCATTAACTTAGCAAATGTAGCATTGTAAAATTCTTTCCCTCTATCTGTCTGTAAATATTTTGGTATCCTTCCCTCACTAAATATCAACTTAAATGCCTCGATAACACAAGTACCAGTCTTGGATTTTAGGGGAACAGCCCATGCATATTTGCTAAAAGTATCAATAACTGTAAGCATATATTTGTAACCATGATTTATCTTATCCAAATTTTTTAAAGTCCCCCTTGGAGGGGCCATCTCGATCAGATCAGCCTGAAACAAATAATTTATACCTTTCGTTACTACACTTAATCGCTTGTAATTGCGACGGGCTGGTTTGTGTAATTCATGAACTATATCTTGTCTTGACATCGAGTTCGAAGTGAGAATATCGCATAAAATGGATTGTCCTCAGGGTATAACCGCTTTATGTCAAATACTAGCTTGTCACCAATTTCAATATCAAAACTGATAATTGTTCGTCGTCATGTACTTTATATTTATTGGTAGACTCATCCCAGTATGCAATAGGTATTTGAACTGCCTTGTGTATACCATCTTTTCGCACTATAGTAAACTCAGGAACTTCAATATGTTTTCCATGTTTTAGAAAACTAAACTTCAGAAATCGTAAACTACCAACAACAAAAAATTCATGTACCTGAGTGTACGGATATAATTTGTAAACATTGCCAGCATTGGCGTACGTCCAGTGCCCTCGAGCATTTGGAACACTTTGTAACCTAACAATTTCCATATAATAAAATTAACGAGTATCTACGTCATCTAGTCTGCTTAATACCGATTCCAAGTGTTCGTTGATAGTACGAACCAACTCATCGTAGCTAGGTTTAATTTTTACATCAACATACAGTTGTTTATATTTATCTTTGAGATCGTGAATTTGAGTAGCAAAACCTGATAAAGCAGATTCTTGACTTACTTCAAGAGTAGTAATTTGTAACATAATATTAGAAATAATCTCTTGTAAATTTTCCACAAGTTTCAATTTAGAACTCTGGGTAGCAAGATCGTGTACTTGACTTCTGATTTCTGTAAATAATGCATGTAGTTCGTTAATTATTTGATTGCTGGGGAGACTAGCAACAGTTTCTCTGATTTGCGCAATTTCTGCTTGAATGTTTTTGATATCCTCAGATTTTAAAATTCGATGTACTGCTCTCTTCATAGCTCTGATTTCCTGAGAAGTAGGCAAAGCAGCTACAGTATTCTGATGTGTAGTAAGAGTTAATTTTATAGAATCGAGTTCTGTTGCATTAGCTGCATTTTTCAAAATTTCTTGCAGTTGCGTTATGTCATCCTGCGTAGGTGTAGACTGTTGCAGTGTCTCTAATTTACTCTGAATGTCGTGAATATGATGGAAATGCGATAATTCTGATTCAGTATTCAAGCTTTCAAGCTTAGTAACTTGCTGTTGAACTATAGCTAGAATATCAGTAATGCCAGGCAGTTTCGATTCCAGAGTTTCCTGTACACTTGTTAGCTCATTTGTCATACTTGCCATAGTATCTTCTATGTGAGCTATGGTATCTTGTATCTTCCCAAAATCTTCATAAGTCTCCAACTGCAATTTGATGTCGGCAACGCTCCGAGCAATAGCATTTAATTCAGAAGATGAAGGTAAATTATTGATAAAATCTTCCAATGTCTGCAGTTTCGATTGAACTTCTGTTATTGCTGTATGCAGTTCATCTGTCTGTAATTCAGATTTGATACTTTGCAATGTAGGAACTTCGAAAGATTGAAACTGTTCTTGCAATTTAGCAATACTAGCATTTACCTGCTCATATTCTTCTTGAGTTTTGATATTCTGGATGATGGTTTGCAGTTCGGTACGAATACTATTTGCCTGGTCATTTAATTGCTGTTTCAGCTGTTCGGTATTCGTTCTCTGGATTTGTCTAAATTTATCAAGTTCTTTTTTCAAGTTGGCAATATTCTCTTCTAAGTTCTGAAGATTATCTATTGAAGCTAAGTTAGTATATTTCTCAAGCAAAGATTTGAGTTCTCCATCAATTTTTACTATAGGATCAATCAGTTGAGTTTGAAGATTTGTAATCTCTGCTTGAATATTTAGATTTAGCGAATTCTGTAATATGAGTAAATCTGATTTCAGTTTCTTTAGACGTGCATCAAAACTAGCAATCTCGCTTGAATTATCTGGAATCTCCTGTCGCCTTCTATTACCAAATATATCCATGTTTTTTATTGTTTTTTAGGTATTTTATATATTAATAAGAGGATAGATTATTCTTATTTCGATAAACAGAGAAATCAATTTATCACACTCTCCAATTATCTCAGCATACAAAAATTCACCAGCTTCCACATCATAAGACGTATCAGGAAGTAATGTACTATGTGTAATTCTATACAAATTTCGACCTATGTGCAAAACTGCCGCATTCGGTGGAGAAATATTTATTTGAATTTTCCCACTAACAGGTAACTTATATGATGATAAGTTATTATTAAATACAAATAAGTGCTTTCCAGTATCCTCGTCAACATGAGACCAAATACTATTCAAGTGAACAAGAAGTAACCCTTTCAATTGATGATAAATTTCTCTCAAGACATCCATGTTTACTGGAATTCTCTCTACAGACTGATTATGTTGTTGCTTTTTAAACCCAAAAATGTTCATGACGTTTTATTTTATATTAGCTATTTTTTATTATATATAAAATATATATTTGTACTAAGTATAAAAAATTAATAAGCACATATAGTAAAAAAAATATCACCCTGTGCTTAGCCCATGAAAAAAAATATGAGCAGCACTGCAACAACACGTCCGCACTCTTCAAACACTCTCACGATACTGACTGACCTGTAATGCTTTCGCATTTAAATAACCTAAGCGCGAACCGCGTTGAAAACATCAGAAACAGTGAGCCAATCAGAAAAACAACACGTCATCGCATTACGTCATAATCCAACCAATCAGAAAACACCACATCATCGCATTACATCATAACCAACCAAGTAGACCGGAAGTAGACCGAAAGTAAATTTGCGTGGGTGGGCTTGGGTGTGCGTGGGTGTATACTTAAAAAAACTGGAAAAACTCACAAGTATCTGTCAAGTGGACCGGAAGTAGACCGGAAGTAAACCGGAAGTAGACCGGAAGTAGACCGGAAGTAAACCGGAAGTAGACCGGAAGTAGACCGGAAGTAAATAGGTGTAGGTGGGTGTGGGTGAGTGTGGGTGGGTGTAGATGGGTGTAGATGTACTTTAACTCGTAAGAAATTATGACACTCGTACGAAGTGTGAGATGAAAAAACAGATTTACAATAGTATAAAATCAACAAAAACATCGTCAAAATAGGTTTTCCATTGTGCTTAAATTAATAAAAAAACAATATGCCTCGTACCACTCGTACCAAGTGTGAGGTGAAAAATCACAGATTTGCAATAGTATAAAATCGACAAAAACATCGTCAAAATTGGTTTTCCATTGTGCTTAAATTAATAAAAATAATAGGCCTCGTACCAAGTGTTATTTTGAAACAACTAACTATCTCTACTAGTATATCCCAGAGTTATTTAGAGGACCAATTCCTTCCTTCTTATGTGTATTTTATACATGACAGGGTTTGTTTTCCGTTTTGGTAGCCAAATTTAAGTTATGTAGTTGGAGTAAGCGGCGTAGACTATCACTCGGGCAGAAAAGCAACGGGTAACCAATGCAAATTGTGCTTTCCGTGTTCATTTTTTCTTCTAATTTCGTGTCTGTAATTTATTGGTTTAGGTTCAACGGGCATTGTTGCATTGTAATTTGGTCTATGTATTTTGCATCGTATTTGTTGACTATTGCTATGTTTGATATGTACTCTTTTTCCTTCTTGAACTGTTCTGGAGTGGTACTTAATTTCATACACCTAGCTATAAAGTTGTACTAAATGTTTCTTTTTTGTAATCTGGAGTGGGCTGAGGACCTATGAATGAACAGATTTCCAGTGGTTGGCTTCCTGTAGACAGTGGTTTGGAATTTTCCTTGCAGTACAAGGTTGAACTTTCTTGATGGTTAGGTCCAGGTACTGTAAGGTGTTATTTTCTACTTTTTCTGCTGTACCGGATATATTAGGATGAAGTAAGTTCCATAGGCTTATTGCATCTTCTAATTCTCTTTCCTCCTTGTATTAATCAACATATCATCCACGTTTCTGTAGTATGTGATGTGCTTAACTAGGAGATGCGGCATAATTTGTCTTTCTAACCAGATTGGCTAGGAATGGGGACAATGGATTGTCCATAGCTAATCCTGCTGTCTGTCTATAGATGTTTTGCTTGAATTGGCAGTATTCCATATCTAAGCAGAGCGTGAGACCACAAATGACTTCGTCTATGAACAACGATTCTAATTTGGCTTTGTACGTACCAAAATCACAAATTAGAGTTCACAATTCACGGTGACGTTGATGTAGGATGCTGCAACTGGGCCCTTGCCTGTTATGTTCTAAAGTTTCCATGGGATAGTGTTGATATTTTACATGTATTAAAGTGTTCGCAAGTAACTTGTAGGTAGGTTAGACGCACACTAAGTTTGAACTTGGTATTAGAAACTTAGTGTTTCCGGTGATATTACTTCGACAGCGCTCTTTTGTGTATGAAAGGTTTTCTTAGGATGTAAATACAGTGTGTTCCTTAATTATGTGTAAATATTATTTATCGGCCTGTGTTTGAACCAATGTTCTAAGGTTCTTTAAACGGCAATGTAATAGTTTAGTTTACTGGCTGATAACATTGCAAATGCGAATACTCAAAAACCTTACCCCCCCGAAATGAAATGAAAAATACTCCACCGATGAGCATCTCCCCAGAAAGAAAAATGTTTAATTCCCATAGTGTATAGTATATGACAGAGGTGTGTCGTCACATGGTCGAAAAGGTCATGATGTTAAGTGACATGCAAGTGAAACAATGCACACGAAATCATTATTTGATTTGTAACGGTAGAATGCACGTACAATACACATATACCTAGGTATTCTGTGAGGTATGTTTTTTTAATATTAATTAACCACCTACAAGTTTCTTGTGAATACTTGGATACATATTCGTTGAGGTTGGTAAGTTGCAGAATGGTCCTCCTTTAATCCACAAGGGTACATACTTTTCGGCATGGAAATCTTTGGTGACTTGACAATGAAGGGACACGAAAAAAATTGAGTTGTATGCTTTCAATTCCATTTTCTTTGAGCAGGTTAAAAACATCCCAGGGAGGGATAAAAATAATTTTATTCTATAATCAATTCGCACACTGCCTGTGGGGCTCATGTTGTGTCATCCGTATATATTTGTAATTATTCCTTCATTCATCTCATATTATCATTAATCATCCTCGTCCTCGCATTTAACCAAAGAAGTAAAATAAAATATGATAAAATAAATCAATTAGTGAAAATATACAAGCAAGAAATATAATTATTCATAAATTTTCCTTGCAGGAAAGGTATTTAGTCTTGCACACAATTATCATTTTGATTAAGGTGCATTTAATGCTATTTTTACAGATGGATACGTCACATAACATTTATCACCCCGTCACAGAAAATTGTCACACCCGTCACATCACGTTTACTCCACACAGACATCAATTCCTGAATTATCTTTTGGATGCTTGTTAAGGGGTTGGATAACCTTTAATGTATATAATTAATTACATTCGCCTTGTACTGTAGTGAATGGTGTTGAAGTGTCGAACCAACCTTCCTTTAGCTGAAAAAAGGTCTCACTTTTAGAAAACAGACAGATAAATAACAAAAACATCAGTGTTGCAAACTTGCAAATTTAAAAGTATTACTGGATCAGATGTTGTGCATAGTTAACACTAGCTATGTTACTTAAAAGCCATGAAACTAATGTTTTTATTAATATTTCCAGATTGTGAATAGTGTTGCCCCTTAATTTCATGTATAATAATAATTATATAATATAATTATAATATATCAATTATAATTGATACTTTGAACAAAAATAAAATTGACCTTGTTTGTCCACTTTCGCATGGAATGGCTCATATTCGAGTTTACAACTGATGAGCGTATAACTTAGGTGGGTTTCATGTGACGTCAGGATTCGCACAGCCGCCTTGTTTGTCGTCTGCAACGAAATACCCACCACGTATCGTTCGTTACACCTGCGCCAACTGTACGTTTGTTAGTACTGTGTAAAATGTCGGTAACATTGCATACAACTAATGACAACGTTGTGCCATCTGGAAATAGCGGCAATTTTTCAATATTCAAACTCTGCACAGTCGACAGAAAAAGATATGAAGAAAAATGAAGTTCTTTGTGGTGTAGATCCATATGAACTGGACGATAACGATATTAAAATATTCGGATTCTGCTTGAAATATTTACGTCAAGTACAGATTAACTGTAAATTCCAAGGTTCTTCCATTATCGTCACTGTATTATTTTAACGTTTGTTGAAGGGCTGTAATTTAAAATATGGAGTTGCTTGAAAACAGTAATTTCACTCCTTGCATTAACAATTCGGAATATGCCTGCCTGCCATGATTTATTCTCGCCAACGAAAGACGGCGTCTTCTGATCAACAATTATCGAGTCCCTGCACATCCCGTGCCGTGAAGCACAGCTTCTTTCTCGGTAAGTTCGAAGATAAACCTGAGTTTCTGTTTGAACAACCGAATACTGCACAATGTACCATCGTAAACAAGATTCCAACCTCCCGCCCGCCCGCTTGAATTCTGTATGTTTACAAGAACTGGCCTCCATCATGTCTGCTCGATCCCAAAATGCAACAATTTGTGACGTACGTGAAACTTACCTATAGTACAGCAATAGACACGTTTCCTTTTCTCTAAATTGTTTGCCCATTCTAATTATAAATCCAACATTTTTTTGAAATTCGTTAAGAATGTGGGCATTGTGTGGTTGGAATGAAAACTCTTGGACAAAAGTGACTCCCAGGTCAGTGACGGTATTTTCTCTTGTACGTATTAGGGCATTGAATATAGTGTATGAATATTGAATGGGGTGTCTGTTGTGGGTGAATGAAACAAGTTTACATTTGAATGGCTTATTGCAGAAAGGGACCTGAGTCACTTTTGCACAATTCCGAGAAAAACAAGAAAAATCGTATAATATTGATAGTGTAAGAAAGAAATGTACCGTTGTTGGCTCAAATATTCAGCATAATGAATAGTTAATTTTGCAACTCTCAATGCACCCGCCTGCAGTATGCTGCTAGAGACAGTGGAGATGAAAAAGTTGTGACTCCGGTACCTTTCTGCAATAAAAGTGGAAACTGTGAGAAATAAGACTAGAAATATCCTCTTCATTTTGTTAGTCTGTTCTTCAGACACCACACGTGTCTACCTGTGGCCTCACGAAACGAAACGCAAAATTTTCCTTAAAATACTTGTAGTCGAAACTGTATTTTATTCTGGACGTAGGGTATTTTTGTTTATGTTCGTACGTCTTTTGAATTGGCAGGTTTTCATGTAGGTATTTGATGTCTGCATAATGTCCACGTTTAGTTGGAAAAGACGCGATATGTCCATGCACTGCCTGTATATCCTCAGCCTTAATCATATTCCCACTTTTGCTCTGTCCGCGCATATGAGGTATTTTGCCCTCTAACAGTAACTTCCGCAAACGCCTTATTCTTTTCTCTTGACACATCATAAAGTCTGCAAAACGCCTCACAACAAACTTGTATTTTGCTACTTGCCAGTAGTACGTGGTACTTTAACGACTCTTCGTGTAACGCAGCATCTTCTTTGCGTGGACGATGTGTCTTAACATTTTCAACATGGATCATTCTCTGCAAATGTATATCCTGATCATCTTTACTTTGCATTCCATACAATATGTCAAAAATTGCACGTTGTTCGTCTTCGTTGAATTGCTCATAACATTTTTTTGGGCACTTTTTTTTCCAGATGTCGAATTCCTTTCCTACGTTTTCTTGGACTGTCAACGCTCACGTCGCTAACACTACTCTCGTCCTGCATATCTGTAATACAAGCAACATAACATCTCACAACAGTTGCCACCGCTCTGCACTAACACACATCACCCTCTACAGACCACGGCTACAGACGCACCATTCTTACGGAAATCGCTCGTAACTTGTTTCAGAGTTGCCAATTTTATTTTCCACACAGTTATTTCTCTTTCTCTGTGGAAAGGGACCAGTGTCCGTCGCTACAGAGTAGCTAAGTTTATTGCAGAAAAGTACCCGAGTCAGTAACTCAGGTACCTTTCTGCATTAAAGTACACTTTTCACTGTGCATTTTCTTGGCTATAGCCTCGTGTGACTGACGTCCTTTCTGCACTAAAAGATGCGTCTGTAACTAGGAAAATAAAAAATACCATTAACTCAGATTCCTCAAAAATGTGACTCAGGTCCCTTTCTGCAATAAGCCATTCATTTCTTTATCCTCAGGCTAACTTTATTAATTTCACACAATTCCACCTATTTTTGTAATATTGTATAGTCATCATTGTTTACGACATTTTTATACATTTTAACATCGCAAGCAAAGATACATGTTTCAGATTTTATGAGCATGTCTGGCAAATCATCACTAAAAATTAAGTATAGCAAGGGCCCAAGGTTCGACCCCTGTGGGACTCCTGAATTGGACATGTATTCAATTGATCTGTAGCCTTGATATATGACATATTGTCGGCGGTTCTGTAGGTAGGAAGAGAGAATTAGAATTGTCATATATGGAGGAGAAAGGCTATTGTTGGCTAATTTCTGTGTTCATATATTGTGGTGTATAGTTTCGAAGGCCTTTGAAAAGTATGTATATAAAACATCATTCTGCCCTTTGTTTTCAATACTGGATTCAATATTGGTTGTTAGTTCGACAAGATTCGTTAAGGTTGAGCGGATTTGGACGAATTCATGCTAATTGAGGGAGAGAATGTGTTTACTATTGGAATATACGTATATACAGGGTGTCGCAAAACAACTTCAACAACGCTTGGGTGCTGGTAGATATCTTAAAAACAAGTAACTTTTCCCTATAAACTTTACCTCGAAAGCGCTTTAAGCGCTTAAAAGCTATCCTGTATGTATGCAACCCAACACAGCAAACGCTCGCTCTTACATAACTTCCGGGGACGCGTGGCGAGGTTGCCACTAGCGTTCCTCGTTAAGAGAGACGACTTGAAAACAACTTGAGAGTCGTACCTGAGCAAAATCCAAAACATTTATGTTATTTCCGATGTTGTAAGTAGAATTTACAGTATTTAGAAACTGACAAAGGCAAAGAATAGGCGGACTGAAATTCAATACTATTTTTCTAGAATGTCTCCATAGTTAATTGGTTGATTTGGTTTATTTTACTTCGCTTTTCTGCCACTTTTGGCTAATCGCGAAAATGAGGATGAGTGTGATGATATGATGAAATAGAAATAACACCGATGTCTAGGCCAGGATTTAAACCCGAGACACCTGGCGTCGTAGCGCGCTGTTCGAACATCACCACGGAGTGTTTCGCGTGTCATGCAATATCAACATTCGCAAGGGACACATACGACAGGGGAAATCGACGAACAAAAAAACCCAAACATATTGTGTTGGCGGCACCGTTTCGAATACGCAGGCTGAAACGTTGTTAAAATGTATTTGAAAATTATGCCTATGTTTGATAGCGTTATTGCTCACGAGTTCTGGTACAGAGTAGAAGTAGTTGCGCTGGGTTGGTTCTCTGTCAATCCAGTCCCTTTAACTAACGCATAGTTATGAACCTTGTCAAGAAAAGCCTCTTGGTTTATTGCACTGCAAATTTTCCTTTATAGAGCGACCACAAACAAAAGAACCTTCGGCCAGAAGTCTTCGCGTATCTTCCCCTACATCCCTTCAGCTCATCCTACGGGGAAGCCTGCTCCACTCTGCCCCTCACCTACAGAAATCGTGAGGGGAATAACAGATTGCAGGGACGGGATAACACGGGTGCAGATACCAGAATTATTAGCTCCGTCTACTCGCTTTCTTTCCTCCTCAAGCGTTATGCCCGGCATTGCTCCACAGACTCCTTAGTACATGATATCCTTGGATGGTTACTGGACCAGAATTGATTGATTGATTGAATTGTTTTATTTTACTTCGCTTTTTGTGTCACTTTTCGCTAATTTGCAGAGATGGGGATGAGTGATGATGTGACGAAATTGATGAATGGACATTGACAAACATCCATACGCAAACCGGGATTCCAACCAAGGACCTCTGGCGTCGTAGCGCGATGTGCTAACCACTTCGCCACGGGGGAAATGCACGTGTCGTCGAAGAATTCCTCGCTGTAATCAAGGTACCTGAACTGAAGAAACCGAGAAGAATCTGCTTGTTTGCTGGATTAATCTTCGAAGAGGAGATTCTTCTCGGTTCTTTGGGGAAGATTGCTGTATTCATTTGTGACGAGGTAGTCGAGCTAGAAATACATTGTTGAGGAAGTGGATCTTGTCGAAAGGAAGAGAAAGAAAAGTAGGTAACATGTGCCGAGTACCGCGTTCGGCTTAAGAACGATTTCATACAAAAATTAAATAATTCAAGCAAACCCGACGCCGTGTTAAATTTTCACCGGAAAGCAACTATGAAAGAACTTATTTTTTAAAAGGAATAACTGCATCTCAGTAACGTTTCGAACACTGAATATAACTACATACAAGATGCAGATTTGCTCCAAAAATGTTAAAGGTAACAACCCACCCTTCTTCAATTCACCATCGACAGAGAGGTCAACCATGATAACCTATGCTTATTTTGTTAGGAGATCAAAAAGAACACTGAGAAGATGCTAACGCAAAAACCTCATGTCTCTACGATGATTCTATCGAAAGTTACGAACGATCGAAAAAAATGCGGCAATTGGCCCGCCCTTGAACTTTTAGGACCTCCAAATTTCGTACACGTACTCTACATCACCAAAATCGACAAGGAGGTCGACGGGGGAGATTTTTTTATTTTTTCGCTATCTCTTACCGTTTTCGAGATATTCGCAATTTTAGCTCTGGACTTGGAAAATTTTTTCAGAGCCAACATTTTTTTTTGAATTTCCAATCAGGGAGCATGCCAATGCAACCTTCGAAGTTACGAACGACCCTTGACCTCCAAAATTTCGTACCCGCATCACCAAAATCGACTAGGGGGCCAACGGGGGAGATTTTTTTTTGCTCTATCTCACCGTTTTCGAGATATTCGCTGGACTTGTAAAATTTTCAGAGGTTGTGCGTTCCCCTCACAAATTTTGATGCGTTAGAACTGTTCCGTCACCCTTTCGTTCTTCACATCTTGGACGAAGGACTTCTCGGCGACCAGGATGACGCTGCACACGGTGTCGTCGGGCAGTGCGTCGTGAAACTCGCACACGATCTTGATGTTGGTGCGATCGTTGACCACCACATGCTTCCTCTTCGACGTGTTGATGACGAACATGGGTCTGTGCGTCTTGAATTCGCTTGGATTGCAGTACACGTCCACATTTCCCTTGGTCACTCTCTTGTAAGCGGAGTACGCTTCGTACAATTTGAGACAATCGTCGTCGAGGTTGTAATTCTCGCGCGGGAACACTTAGTTCCTGCCGTTCTTCAGATAAATGTTTTTGATCTTGCAGTCGTCGAACTTGCTGGAATCTTTTTCCTGATCGTTATCGCGTCCGGTCTGAAAGAGCACTACGACGAAATCTGACTTTTTGTCGATATTTTCGTTCCCGCTTCGAATCCTCCCACCTGGTAGTATGCTGCGTCCGTCTTCGATAAATTCAACGTTCCCGCCACCATGGAAATGATGGCTGGATAATCGATCCTGTCGGTGACCGTTCCATGTTTCCTGACTTCGACCTGCAAGAACAGGTGAGGCACGAAGTTGTCTACGAGTTTTAAATTTGCTGCGGCTGGGAATGCGTCTCCGCTATATTTTTTCACCACGTCGAATTGAATGTAAAGGTCCGCTCTGTGAGGATGAACGAATCCGTCGCCTACGTTCACGTCGTACTCGATTTCCCGGTTCGCTTCGTTCAGATTGGCGAACGTGCGACGGTTGGGAGGGAAAGATTGCAACTCGTAACTTTCAATCTGTTCCATGATGTATGGTTATTTATTATACGTTGATCTCGACGATGGGCGTAGTTGTGGGTTGTAGCAATTTCACCGGAAGTTGTCGTGTAAGGTTTATCCACTTCCAATTCCTGAATTTTCTTATACTCGACTGACAAATTCAGCATTTGTTTTAATGCTCGAGCTTCATCCATTTTTTTCACGGTGTGTTATTTATATATCGAATTTTTTTTATTTGTCTATTAGATTTTTTTCAGGGTGTTTTTTTTATAATATCGAGATTTTTATTTGTCTCGTAGATTTTTTTCCCGGTGTGTTATTTATATATCGAAGATTCTTTTTGTCTCGCAAATTTTTGACACGTACTTTTTTTTGTCTCGTACATTTTTTGACACGTACATTTTTTGACGTACATTTTTTTGACACGTACTTTTTTTGACACATTTTTTTGACATTTTTTTAACAATGCAAATTTATTACGATAAGGCAACTTTTTCTGACGTAAATTTTTCCAACTTTTTTTGACGCAAATTTTTCCACGGCTTTTATTGATGATACATCATTTTTTAACGATGCAAATTTTTTACGATAAGGCAACTTTTTCTGACGATGTAAATTTTTCCAACTTTTTTTTATAGACCTCATCCCAATTTTCGTTTCGTGTTCATGGAGACGGTCGTTTCCAAAGCTACAACCCGTTCTCCCAAAGAAGCATCCCTGCTGATGAATCTCCCGAAGGTTGCATGTTCCAATTTTTTATCTGCTTCGTGACGTGCATCTAGATCTGTGTGTACGTTGTAAGCGATGTCGTGATCTTTGCATGCAGCGTCCAACGGATTCACTCCCCTGTCTCCTTTTTCCAAACGTCGCTCGAGTTTGGTACCCGGTCCGCAGTACTGGATAACCTGGGATGTGCATTTCGAAAGGTAATTTATTGATGATGTCGTTCACGAGTCTCTTGCCCTCGGCCAAGTTCCAAAATTTCGGCGGAAGAGTGTGGATGATTTTGATCAGGTAACCTATTCCTTTGCTGTCGTTCAGGATGAAGTTGGAGAGTTTCATGCTGATCATGTCCACGATTTTCTCGTTGTAAAAATTACGATTGCCTGTATTCTCTTTGCCTGCGATGACGAGTAAACGATCCACGAGTTTCCTAACATCGTCCACCCAAACGAATTCTTTCGGTAAGGTGTTGTAGCTTTTGACACCGCTTCCACTTTTGACACCGCTTCCACTTTTGATATCGTTCCAAATAGGTTTGATGAGATTTCTGTACTTCTTTCCGCTACTGGATTTCACCCTATTTTGTGTGGCATCATTGTTCTGGTACATGGCATCCATCATGATTAAAATTTCCCTGTAACTCTGGTAATCTTGGTCAGTGTAATCTTTCGGATATTTGTTGGCAACGAGATCCCACAATCCCACTCTACCTGGATACTTGGACCAACTATTTTTTTCACCTAAATTAACTTTAACGTCGTTGCCTTCGAAAGTAACTTTCGATTTCCCAATTTTCTACAAGACATCTTCGTTCGTTTCCATGCTCGTGTACAATCCGATCACCTCGTCTTTGTCGAATTTCCCCGTGCTCAGGTAGTTTTGTGCCAACGGACCCAACTCGATCTTCTCCGAAGACGTGCTGCTTATGGCTTGATGTCTTGGCGGTTGTCTAAGTTCCAGAGGAGTGTGAATGCTGGAGAGAGGTATCGGAGGAAAATCTTCATAATTTCGAGCGGCAAGAGGTACGAGTTCCGTGGTCAGATCCTTGTTCTGTTCCGTGACATTTTTAATTTCCTTTCCGAAACCGCTGATGGCGTCGATCATAGGTTGACCTTCGCGCTTGTTCTCTTCGTAGAATCCGCGATTCTCGGATTTCGAACCTTTGAAGCGTTTCGCGAGGTAATCGCGCAGCTTAAGATTGTCGTATTCGATTTTTCGTTTCGTCATCACGTTATATATACGTTTAGAAAGTAGTTGATTTTGTTTCTGTATTTTCCGTCGCTAGGTTTCCTCGTCATGTCGATCGTGGCGAATCCGAAATCGTCACTGTTCCAGCAAGAAGAGCAGCATTCCGAAAATTGATTGTAGTTCATGTCTCCGCCTGCGTAGTCATCGTACGCGTGCTTGAGGTTGGTATGATCTTGACGAAACAAACAAATAAAAGTAGCGTTGTCGCGTAGTAACTGTTTTGAAATTTTGGAAAATGTTTGAGTTAGGTAAAAGCAATCCATTCCTTTGTGATGACCTTGTGTGAAAAAGTTGCGAATTCCATCCTGGTTTTCCAGGGTGACGTCGTCGAACACCACGACAGAATTTTCCTGACAATCGCCGAGTGGTTTTATTTCCGAAGCGAACGTTGCAATGTCCAGTCCATCATACAGTTTCATCAGTTGCTGGTATTTCGATTGCTCCAAACTTTTTGAGAACACGTACAGGTGCCTGTTCTTCCAATCTAACCAATTCGGCGCGAGGAGAAAATTGTCCACCAGCGACGTGGTTTTCCCACAATCGAAGTGACCTACGATTAGACAACGGATGCTGTCGGGAAGCAACTCGCCGTTCTTTTTAGTTTGACGTTCTGAATCGGGTAGACGCTTCACCACGTTCCACGTACTCACAAGATCACTTCGTTCGCGTCGATCCAACTCTTTTCCTTAAGTCCCAGCCATTTCACAAACAGTTTGTTATCTTTCCTACGCAATACTTTCTCGATGAGGTGCGTGTCGGCGTGTTTCGTTTTAGAGTGTTCCTCTTGGTAAAACCTTCCTTTCAAAATTTCACCGCTACTATCTTTTATTATATACGTGTGACGGTTTCCGGGTAAAACTCGAACCACGGTAAAAAGTTCCGTGCTCCAATTTTTGGTGAATCCTTTCTCGAAGGTGCGTTTGAATTTGCTGATCCTCACCTGTGCTCCAACTTTAAATTTTGATTTCTTGGTCGTGGGACTGTATTTTGGACAATAAACCGTAGAAATTAATCGCTATTCGTCGGATTGTTTAACGTCCGCTGGTTTCTTGCGTATGGTACTGTGAACGGTGTGATTGTAATCGTCAACGAGTTCCGGCAGGATGTCGACCCACTTTTAATTTCCCCGAAGCGTGAATCGTTTCTACATGCGCGTTTTGAAGGTTCGATTAATTCTTTCCACGATGCTGGCTTTGATGTGACTGAAGGTCGAATAATGTCGAATGTCATGTTTTTGAATGAACTGCCTGAACGTCGAATTGTAGAATTCTTTTCCGTTGTCCGTTTGAAGAAATTGAGGACGTCTGTCATCGAAAATGGTTTTGAATGCTTCCACTACGCATGTTCCCGTTTTGGCTTTCAACGGCAGAGCCCATGCGAATTTTGAAAACGTGTCTATGACAGTGAGGAGGTACTTGCGACACTTGTTTAAATTATGTACATTTTTCAAATTACCGCTGCTCATTTCGACGAGGTCCGCCTGCCATAGGTCGTCGATACCCTTTGTTACTACAGCTAAACGTTCGTAGTTGCGACGTGCAGGTTTGTGCAACTCTTCAACGATTGCTTGCCTAGACATTGAGTGCAAGATTTCGCTTGAAGAGAATAACTAACGTGATGGGATTCAAAGAGGGTGGTACCTCACTTGTGTTTTGAATAAGTTTATCACCTGCACTCACATCAAACACAGTAAGATCTTCGTCTTGGTGTATTTCATATATGTTGTGTGTTTCGTTCTAATGTGCGAAAGGAATGTTTCCTGCTTTCTGGACACCACGATTCGATATTAAGGTCATGGTGGGAACACTATCTTTTCTGCCGTGAGACAAATACGAAAATTCGTGTATCTGAATAGTGCCATCGATGAGAAACTTCTAATACGGATGATAAGGATGTAACATGTACAGTTTGTTACCTTCAACGAACGTGGAAATTCTCTGCTGATTCGGTACGCTGTTGATTTCAATAGCATCCAGAGAATGCAGTTTAGCAAATTTAGTATCGGCACTAACGAGGATACTGTGAAGCTGTCCCAGTGTATTTTGTATGGTCAACAAATGTTCAACGATGGTATCATTTACGGAAGAAAATGACGGTTTAATTTTTACTTCGTCATTCAACTGTTTGTAGTTTTCGTTCAGTTCTTGCAACTTGGCTCCGAAACATGCCAGCGTCGATTCCTGAGTGGCGGCATTGGTTTCGAGAACGCCAACGTGTTCTCTGACGCCGACGACAATCTGCTGAAAATTTTCCAGTAGATGCAATTTGGAACTTTTCTCGCTAAGATCGTTTATGATGCTTCTCATGTCGTCGAACTGAGCGTGGAGATCGTTCACACTCTGCGATGTCGGCAACGTGGACACCATGTCTCGAAGCGAAGCAATTTCATCTCGGATCTGTTCCGTGTTCATCTCTTCGCTTTCTAATCGTTTCAGTATGCACGAAATGCTTCTTTTAACGGCGTGAAGCACTTTCGACGTGCGAAGATTGCCTACCGTGTTTTCGAGTGCTGTCAAAGAAACGTTTATGTCGCTAGATTCGGACAACGTGGACACCGCCGTTTTCAATTTTTCCAAATCTTCGGTCGAAGGCAGGCTCGTCTGCAAAGTTTTGAGATCACGCTGTATGTTTTCCAGTACGTGATGAAAATGATTCAGATTGGATTCGACGTTCAAATTTTCTAAATAATCTATCTTATGCTGAACCGTGGTTAACGTGTCTTGAATGCTTGTCAACGCGCTTGCTTGAGCTTGAATATTTTTAATCTCTTCGTTGATCAACTCCAAAGACGCCTGGAGCGTAGCGATCGTAGTTTGAATGTGTTCGAAATCTTGGTACGCTTCCAATTGAATCTTGATGTTCGCTACGCTCTTGCTAATCATTTGCAATTCTTCGGAGGAAGGTAAATTCGTGATGGTGTCTTCCAAAATCTGCAATTTGTTTTTAATTTCTTCGATCGTCTTGTGAATTTCTTCCTCTTCGATCGCGACCTCGCGTAATTTGGAGTTGGCATCGTGTGACTGTTCTGCATCGATCGAGTTTTGAAGTTAGGAAATTTTTTTTCTATGTTGAAAGTTCGCTCTTCGATTTCAAGTTTTAATTTTTACAAATCTTTAGTTTGAAACTGTTGCAATTTAGGTAAATCGTTCTGAAGCGAATCCACGCTCAGCTGTATATTTTGAACGTTATGAAATGAAGGTACGTCGACGTAATTTTTCAAAAGAGATTTCAGTTCTGAATCGATTTTGAGAATGGGATCCAAACATTGTGACTGAAGACTGGCAATTTCCGACTGCAGACTGGTGTTGAGTGTATTCTGCAAAGCAACCAGGTCGTTTATCAACTTTTTAACTCGAACGTCCAGCATGGGAATTTCGTCTGCATGGTCCACTCTCTTCGTGTGTCCGAAAATGTCGTTAGGCATTTTTATGGTTTGTTTATTATCGTATACGTGATTTTCATTTCCACGAAGAGAGGAATGAGTTTGTACGTGGTTGCGGAATCTATCTTGTCGCGCTTGATTCGGTAAATGTTTTTGCCGGTAGAAATTTTGATTTCGCCTACGTTCTCCGGATTCACGGTGATCCGAAGTTTCCCGTCGATCGGAAATTTGTAGAAACTGAGGTTGTTGTTGAAGACGTAAAAAGTTTTGACGACGTCGTCGTCGAATTTCGTCCAAATGCTGTTCAGGTAAATGATCAACAGACCGTTGAGTTTGGATAACATGGAAGGTAAAAATTCATTATCTGGTATGGATGCCATGATGATCTGTTTTTGAAACCAAACAAATTCATTGGCATGATTGTTATTTAAGAAAAATTGATACGGTCAAAGTTTTTTGGAATGACAGTCAAAGTGTTTTTATATATAAATATATATATATATATATATATATATATATATATATATATATATATATAATTGTTCATGGACATTTGATACATTTTTTACTTATTTCTAAACGATAGTGGCCCCAAGGCAAAGTCTGGATCCCACACTCGAGGATGCACCTTTTGCCGTCGTGTGGACCCAGGGCTACTTTCTTATTTTATTTGTTGTAATCACGTGGTCTAAGCTATGTATTCTCATATCGTCTCGAAGTATCCTCAACTGTGAATAGAGGCAATAAATGTAATCCTGGAACGCTAGTTTGTTTTTCACGGTATTTTTGCCCACTCCTTTTGCTTTTCTCGTGACGCTGCTCTCTGTTCTCAATGTATACACCTTCGAACGCAGGCCAGCAAACTCAACAATAATATCACCATTGCCTTCATCTTTCTATTTCCGAGAACCTTCTTGTTGAGGGAAGGAATTCCAAATCTGTTCGGTTGAGGATATGCAAATGTATCGACATAATCAAACATGACAGGATGTTTCAGGTCTTCGTATAAGTTCGGTGATTGTACGGAATAAATAAAACTGTCCGTGTGATCTCGTATTATCATTGTAGAAGGGTTTCATTACGTCATAATGAAATTCGAACATGTGAAGTTTCGACAAGTCGAGAACCGTTGCGCCAACGTAAATAGGTTTTCTGAATTTTATCAATTTTAATTCAATTCAAATTCTCGTTGTAACTTTCTTCTCGACTTGAATCTAGGATCAGAAACCAATTTTCTACATTTATTCTTATCTGAAATCAATTTTATGTCTATATGATTTCTAACATTCTCCATGGTCTTGCCGTATACCGCATTATTCATTAATTTGAAGAAATCTTTTTCCAAATCTGATTTGGCAATGGTCCTATATAGTGTGTTTGTTTCAGTGTACGGTCTTAACCATGGAGAATGTTTGAACTTGAGAATTCTTCTCACATTTACTATCTGAACACCCTTCCCAATCAAAAACCGGAGATTCTTGTAGTGGACGACGTATCTCTCTTTTCTCTCCAGAGTTAACAAAAGCTTGCTTTGATTAGAATCAGGTGGACATTTGATTTCGGGAGTCGGAGGTTAATCGGAAAAAGTATCATGCAAATTATTTGAAAATTCAATGTCCACCTCAATGAACAGTCCAAATTCACGATCGTCGAAATGATTAATATCAATTGACATTGGATCTATCCACTCGAAACCTCCGTAGGGAGTTTTTGTATCATTGCGAATCCATACAGATTATTTACGTCACCGTAAAATATGTAATTAGTAGTATGATTTATGCTATAACAAGGACGGGAAAGTATGAGGCCCCCTCAGGCAGATTGGCTACACTTGAAACTTGCTCAAGATGTGCATTTGAGGTTATTGCTCAAGTGTGGAACTCTGTCTAAACCAAGGTTTTTGTAAAAATGCCCTCGGGAATTTCTCGGGAAAGTATGACCCCCCTGAGATTGATTTGGCTACACTTACAAAAGCCACATCTGTCAGATTGTTGTCCACAAACTTGTCAAAAATATGCCCCTCTTGTTATTTTTTTTGGATACA
Organism: Lepisma saccharinum; assembly: GCF_977018435.1. Classification (NCBI taxonomy): domain Eukaryota; kingdom Metazoa; phylum Arthropoda; class Insecta; order Zygentoma; family Lepismatidae; genus Lepisma; species Lepisma saccharinum. Next base: position 573,776 of record NW_028142959.1, on the reverse strand, counting down.
CTTAAAACTAAGCTTTTGCATTATGATGTGCAACAAATTATGATGCAAGAGTTTTTGTATTATGCAACAAATTATGATGCAAGAGCTTTTGCATTATGTTGTGCAACAAATTATGATGCAAGAGCTTTTTGCATTATATATCAGTTAGTATTGTGAGAGTGGCTGAGGAGTACAGATGTGTTGTTGCAGTGCTCTTCTTATTTTGTTTAAAAAGAAGACAAAAATATAGCAGATTTGTATAAATTGAATTATAGGTTTGTTTGATTTAATATATAGAATTTTCTAATATATTGAACAAAGGGTTTATATTTGTCCTAGTTTGTTATACAAGATCAATACATGACACATGGTATTAGGTCAATGCCTTTCCATGCACATGCCTGTGCAGACATGCAATTGTGAAAGGTCAGTGCTTCAGTGGATCGATACTTATTCTATCTTTGTGCATGTAGGCTATCCTGTACAACCTGTCATAGGTTTATTAAGTATAGAGTTTTGATTTGATCCCCAAGAAATTTTATATAAATACCAAAGCCAAAAATGTTAACACACATACACACACACACACACACACAAAATATACAAAGCACATTGCTGAACCCAACAGATATTTTTTATTAAGCATAGAATTTTGATTTGAATCCCAAGAAATTTTATATAATAAACAACAAAAATGCCAAATCAAAAATATTGTAATCTATGCAAAAAGAATATATCCAGCCCCAATTGGGCTAAGCATCAAAAGATTTGTAATCCAGACAAATGCAGAACTCTCACAAAAATATGCCCTAAATGCCATAGAAAATATAGCAAGGAATATTTCACATATACACATAAGGGTACTTGTTCTGCACAGTCATCAATATTGCCCCCACAACCATCTACATCTGGTCTGAAAAGGAAGCATGAAGCACCTATTAATGCTAAACCGGCAAAGCAACCACGCTATGAACCCATCCATAGCAGTTTTGCTGGCCAACTTAGGGATCACCGTTTTGTATCAGAGCCAAGATGTGACATTAAGAATTTTTTGAACAGTATAAAACCAGATGTGCAGGCAATTCTAAATGCACAAAATGGCTCTTATAAGCTGTCCCTCAAATTGTTTACACAATATAAGAAACCAAACGGCACAAAATTTACACAGCCCCACATAACAGAAACTGTACCGGTATATTCAAATGCAAATTCAGACAAAAAATAAGCAGTTTGATAGATCAATTGAATATTAAACACTCTGAATTTGCTGGAAAAGAGTCAGGATGGAGCCTATGCGGAACTTCGCACAAGCTCTATGTTAATATTTCAGAATTCAACCCATTACAAGGATCTACATATCTGCCATTACCTGCCAATATTAAAAACAAAAGAGCCGTGGTTAATATAAAAAATAATGACCAGAAATGCTTTTTGTGGTGTATTTTAGCTGCTTTGTATCCAGTTTCAAGCCATCCTGAGAGAATAATTTATTATAAACAACATGAACATGATTTTGAAGAAGCAATGGAGGGTTTAGAATATCCAATGTCTGTTCAGAATATTGATAAATTTGAAAAAAAGGCCAGGGATATCAATGGAAAACAATTATCTATTAATGTATTTATTTCTTCTACTGGCCGTGGCAATTGCTTGATAGCACCTCTCAGAATCAGTACATTTGATGATGATTCTGCTGTTCCGATTGGTCTGCTCTTAATTGAAGGGGATGATACACACCATTATACTCTGATACATAATCTTGAAGCTTTAGTCAGATCACAACTAGACAAATCTAATAGAATATTTAAGTTGTGCCGAAGATGTTTAACTGTATTTGATGGTCAAAAAATGGTGAATGGTGTTTGTAAAAAGAATGCAGAAATTGCTAAAAACAAGTTAATTGAGCATCTGAAATACTTTGGCAATCATAAACCTGTTCATATGCTTATGCCTAATCCAAGTGAAAATGCCAAATTCAAAAAGTTTGAAGCCTTGTTGGAACACCCAGCATATATAGTGTATGATTTTGAAACAAACCTCAAACCTTTTGCATTCTGTAGCCCAGATCCTGAAGAATCTTCAATTACATCATACCAGCTACATGAACCTTCTAGTTTTTATTATGTTGTTGTACAGGATGGTGTTGTTAGTAAAGAAGATTTATACATAGGAGCAGATGCCATCAAAGAATTTGCACATAGAATAGAAAATGAGTGCCATAACATAGCATCTAATATCTTATTAAAATCAAAACCTATGTTGCCTTTAACAGAGAAACAGATTGAAGATTTCAACAATGCAGAAAAATGCCCGGTATGTGATTCTGAATTTTCAGATATAAATATCAAGGTACATCACCATTCTCATACAGATGGGAAATTCTTAATGGCCCTGTGTAATAGCTGTAATATTAAGATCCAGAGACCAAAATTTGTCCCCATATTTTGCCATGGAGCATCTAATTATGATTTCCACTATTTGATCAGGTACGAGGGGTTTGACAAGCAGAATTTAAATATTTTAGCTGAAAATAATGAGAAATATATTGCCATTAGCAAAATAATTAAAGTTAATGGTGTTCCTATTCACTTAAGATTTCTTCATTCATACAGAATTTTATCGGCTAGCCTGGCTACACTGGCCACTCAATTATCTGATGATCAATTCAAAATCACATGTACCATGTTTCCAAATCAGGACCTGAAATTAATTAGGCGGAAGGGTGTATATCCATATGATTATGTTACAGATTTTTCTAAATTTGATGAGTGTGCTCTGCCACCACAACAAGAGTTTTACAGCAAAATCAGAGGATCTGGAATCACTGATGATGATTATCACCATGCCCAATTGATGTGGAACAATTTAAAATGCAAGTCATTTGGTGATTATCACAAGGCATATTTAAAACTTGATGTCACTCTCTTAGCTGATATACTGCAGGCATTCCGAAAATCTTCCATGCAAAATTATAAGCTGGATCCAATGTATTTTTACAGTGTTCCGGGCCTAGCATGGTCTGCAATGTTTTTAAACACTAAAATGCAATTGGATCTGATCCAAGACCAAGATATGTATCTGTTTATGGAGCAATGTATAAGAGGAGGCATGGTGCAATGTTCTCAGAGATATGCCAGAGCAAATAACAAATATATTCCTGATTATGATCCAGCACTGCCATCAAATTATATACTGTATGTAGGTGCAAACAGCCTGTATGGTTATGCCATGATGCAAAAACTGCCATATTCAGGGCTTGAATGGGTTGAAGATTTCAATATTGAAGATCTTAAGGATTTTGATGACAGTAACTATGGCCTATTCTTAGAGGTTGATCTGACAATTCCAGATAATTTACACAACTATTATCTGATCTGCCCCCAATTCCCGAGGTTAAATGCTCCCTGGCTCTAAACAGAAGAAATTGATGATGACTCTGGAGCCAAAACAGGATTATGTCATATATTACAAAAACCTCCAGTTCCTGATGAATCATGGTGCTCAAGTGACCAAAATTGGCAAAGTCTTAAGGTTCAGGCACTCAAGATGGTTGAAGCCATATATTGATACAAACACAGAGCTTCGAACATCTGCAATGAGCCAATTTGATAAGACCTTGTTTAAATTAATGGTAAATTCAGTGTAAGGCAAAACAATTGAAAATGTCAGAAAACATATTGATGTTAAAATAATTACTGACCCCAGCCGGAGCAAAAAATTGATCGCAAAGCCTAATTTCAATTATAGAAGAATTTATGATGAAAATATGGCACTTTTCAACATGAAAAAAACAAAGATTAAGTTTGATAAGCCTATTTATGTAGGGGCTGTGATATTGGAATTGGCCAAATTACATATGTTAAAATTGTATTATGATGTGCTGAAACCTTTTTATGGTGATCGTGTAAAACTGATGTACATGGACACAGATAGTTTTGTTCTTGATATTCAAACAGAAGATGTTTATCAAGATATGTCCCAGCCTGCATTGCTTGAATATTTTGATAGCAGTGAACATACAAGAATTCAACCCCACAACAAAAAGGTACCTGGCAAGTTAAAAGATGAGACACTTGGTGATGTTATTGTGGCATTTGCTGGGTTAAGGGCCAAGATGTACAGTTTTGAAACATGTAGTGGTGTTGTTGCCAAAAAAGCCAAGGGCATTGGCAGAGTGACTGTAGACAAAGAGCTTGAATTTGAAGATTACAAAAATTGCCTCAAATCATGTAGCACAATCAGAACATCAGAATCCAGAATTCAGAGTGTGGATCACTTATTGACTACAAATATTGTAAGAAAAGTGGCTCTGGACCCACATGATGATAAGAGATGCATTAAATCATGTGGCATACATACTCTACCATGGGGTCATTGTGATTTGAAAAGTGGGAATCAATGCCTAATTACAGAGCATGATTTGAAATAAATAAACATGCCTATGAACTTATTTGGGTTCAAAAAACAGGCTATTATGGACCTGCCAACACCAGCACCCTCTTCTGATATAATATCTAAACTAAGTGCTTTGTTAATTATTCATCTGAACAGCATACTTACAGATGTTGATGATGAAACAGGTAAAACATTGTACATATTTAACAATAATTTAAATTATTACCAATTACCTGTAGGTGGTCAATTACAATTTATTACAACCCCTGAGGGTGATGTCAAAATTTCAGTAGGGAGAAATATTTACAGAATTCAGCACTCAAACATGATTTCTGGCACTGTTTATACTGTTTCTGCTGGTGACTGCTTATATATTGGGGTCCCAGGATCCTATGACAAGCTTATACCTTTTTTTATAGAATTAAGAATCAGATACTCTATAATAAATAACCATTAAAACAAAATGCCTAATGATATTTTTGGCCATACAAGGCATGAAGATCACAGTGATGAGATTCTGATGCTTGATGTCAGAGTCAAGAAATTAAGAAATGATTTACAAGCTTTACAAACCACACACAATGCCAGTCTTCAACTAGAAATTACAAATTTACAATCACAATGCATGGACCCTCTTCTTAAAATTGATTCTGAACTCAAATTGCTGCTTCAGAAATATACTGACCTGGCCACATTGGATAATTTTCAAAATTTAGAAGAAGCTGTAGCAGCTCTTCACGCCAAATTTAAGACCCAGGCCACCAACTCTGAGCAATTGAAACAACAATTGGAAGAGCAAATAAATAATGTCCAGACACAGCTCCAAACAATTGTCAAAAGCATAAAATCACAAGAAGATTTTGATCTAGTGATTTCCACTCTAAAAGAACAGATTCAATCATTACAGATACCTAATCTGGACCCTCTGAACAATGCCATACCCGAGGTTAAAGAAAAAATTGAGACACTTGAAAATTTTATGAACAACTTGCCATGTTCTGATGCTTTGGATGCAATAACTCGGAGTGTTGCCAACATCAAGCTGCAACTTGAAACATATGAAGATTTTGGAAAAATTCAAAGTACCATAACCCATCTTGAGGGTACAATAGCAGCAGTGCAAAGTGATTTGACAAATGTACAAGAATCTCTAGAATCTCACCTGCCGGGTATTGTAGACACCCTTGCCAGTGTCCAGCAACAGATCACAAAACTTGAAAACCTCAACACTGAATCTGAACTATCTCATTTTCATCACTTGATCGATGATATCCAAACAAAACTGAAATTTTACAACAATCAACACCCACTCAGGCTGATATAGCCCTGCTTCAAGATGCTATGCGTGGTGTGGTTGATGCTTCAGAATTAAATGATGTGAAATTGGCACTTGAATCTTTGCAGAATACTGTATCAAATCTGCCTACATCACAGGAACTTAAAAATATTAAGAGAGCAGTGAATCGCATATTGAAATCAGAAGATATAAAGAATATCCAGACAGAGATCAAACAACTCACTCAGACAGTGGCCACTCTACCAACTAATCAACATATTAATGAATTGCATGCCCTGTTTGAGGATATCAGAAGACAGGTCCATGATCTTACTGCTCAAAATTCAAAATTGGCAGTTGTTGAAAATTTACAGCAAATTGTAGCTAATATCAAGCAACAGCTAGGGACCATGGAATCCAATCAAGCAAATGCTCTGTCTGTTTTTGCCACCCAGCTTCAAGAGATTGTGCAACAATACAAGAAACTTGTTGTGGACATAAAGATCAAGCCAGGCCATGATGATGTTGTTAGGACCATCAATGAGCACCTTGAATCTGTAACAAGTAGATTGCTTACAGCAGAAAAAGAAATAACCGGCATAATTGAGAATCCAAAACATACAGTAATTCTTGAATTGTACAGCATCCCCAACAAAGAATATGATTCTCCATTTACACCAGGTGGCAAAATATATATGCTGTCCCCTGCACAATTTTATTACCAGTTTTTTGTTGGGTGCACACTGAGACCAATCAAGATCAAATATTGGTTTCAACCACAGGCACACCACTACCCCACTTTATCAATAACAAATGCTGATAACAAAGCAAAAATCACCAGTGTGGAGTTAGAGGATTTTACAGATCCCATTACATTAGAAACATCTTATGCTGAAGATGATGGCTCTCTGGAATTTCATATACAAATAGGAGACAAACTGTATTTAGAAAATCCTGTAGTATCAGCTGCTGAACACCCCATAGTTGCAATATTCTTCTTTTCATATTATGTCTAGACAAATTATTGTTGATGAATTACACAGACAAGCCAGACATAATTATAAGAGACTGCCAGTAGTCACAAAAGGCATAGATGATTTATGGCAGAGCGACTTGATTGAAATGGCAAGTGGACAGCTGAAAAACTTAGACAAAATCAACAAGGGCTACAAGTATCTACTCACTGTCATAGATACATTTTCAAAATTTGCCTGGGCTGTGCCACTCAAATCCAAGACTGGAAAATGTGTTACAGAAGCCATCAGAACAATCATCAATCAGAGTGGAAGATCACCGCGCTATTTGCAAACAGATAATGGCAAAGAATTTTATAATTCTGTGTTTCAACAATTTATTAAAAGCCAGGCAATACAACATTACTCGAGTTACAGTGATCTCAAAGCCTCAATTGTAGAGAGATTCAACAGAACCTTAAAAAATCATATGTATAAACAATTCACACTTCAAGGTAATTATAAATGGCTTAATATTCTTCCAGAACTTCTACATAAATATAACAACTCTGTCCATTCCACAATCAACATGAAACCCTCTGAAGTAACTTCATCTGATGAGCAAAAATTGATCAGCACTGTTTATTATCCTAGATACCAGCCAACAACAAGAAAAGCCAAATACAGGGTGGGTGATCAAGTAAGAATCAGCAAATATAAGCACTTATTCAAAAGAGGCTTTACAACAAACTGGAGCACTGAATTATTTACAGTGGTTCAAGTTAAACCTGGGACCCTTAACACATATACAGGGTGTTTCTAAAGGTCGTTTACAACGCTTGGGAGGTGATTCCTCACACGAAAACAAGCAAAAAGTCTAAGTTCCATTTTTACGACTGAGGCTTCGTTTCCGAGATAGGAGCCTCGCAAAAGGTGACAAAGTGAACGTCACACCTAACTGGGACGAATACTATCACAGATAGAGAGGCGGTTCCAAGGGAATCATAAAGGAATCGTATGTGCTCAGTCCGGAAGTCACTATGAAAAGTTCACTGCACGCATGCGCAATGGAGTCCTCAAAGGAATTGGGGATTTCCAGCAACAACAATGCATGGAAAAGGTATGTAACGCAGCAAGAAGGACCGTGACAATGAGAAATGCGTTCAAGACAACACATCCCGACCTCAAACATCAAAACATGACCACCGAACACAAAATCCGAAAAGTTGAGCACGGTTGCATACCCCAGTTACACGCGAGGAATGAACGAATCATGTCATGTGGCATACGAGAGACAGGAGGAGGGAAAGAAAAACACAATATCAGATGATTGCGACAACGTGTATTTTTACACGCGACAACTACGTATTATCCCCCCCCCCACACACACACAACAAACAACAAATGCTACAATATCTTACGCACAGACAGTCCGTGTCACTGTACACCAACTGAAGATGTCACTTTCACCACACAAAGGGGGTGGGGAGCAATACCAAAAGTGTTCGCACGCGATCATTGTGACGTAAAAGAGACCAGTTTTGGAAGCGCTGCACAGGCAAGTCTGGCTCTCGTAGTCTACGTTTGACCTTCATGACTGCTGTTCCCGCGAGAGGAGTTCGAAGGGTTGGTTCTCTCCGGCAGTCGTCCCAATCGTGTTGCAGGTGCTGGGATATGATCAGCAGTTCGCTCTAGGTTGTCATACGCATTGAAGAGTACTAGTATGTTGCATTGAAAGAAGTTGACGTGGTGGAGTGGGCAAGTCAAGTATCGCAACAATTGGTCTGTGGTGTTCGTACGGTGATACGGCCAATTTGTGAAGTGTGCCAGTGTTAAACAAAAACAATACTTTGCAGTTCCAGCTCCCTATTACACAGATGGCTGCGTATACGACCCAGCAGCTAGCAGACATGCATCTCATGTATGGGGAGGCACGTGGTAATAGCCGTGAGGCAAGGCGTCTTTATGGAGAACGCTTTCCACATAGACGTTTACCGTCTCACACCTTCTTTCAGGTAGTGGACAGTCGACTGCGTGAAACAGGGTCAGTGTTACCACCGCGACAAGAAGTTGGAAGACCCCGAAGTGTACGCACACATCAGTTTGCAGAAGATGTGTTAACAGCGGTCGCAGAACATCCTGGCACCAGTACGCGAGTGCTCGCTCGGGCACGAAACACGTCTCATGTGAATGTTTGGCGAGTGTTGTCAGATGAAGGAATGCACCCTTTTAAACTGCAGAAAGTACAAGAACTGTTACCTCGTGACTTTCGCCCTCGTATGGAGTTTTGCCAATGGTTGTTGCATCAGCTGGACACAAACCCTCACTTCGGGGCAAACGTATTATGGACAGATGAAGCCATTTTCACCAGGATGGATGTCTTCAATAGTAGAAACAGTCATGTATGGGACTTTGACAACCCACATGCACTTTTTGTGGCCCATCACCAGCACAGGTTTTCAGTGAATGTGTGGTGCGGGATAGTACATGATCATTTAATTGGACCATACATTCTCCCTGTTCGCCTGAATGGTCGCACGTATCATGCATTTCTTAGTGAGGTTCTGCCTGAACTGTTGGAGACCGTACCTTTGGCACTGTGGCAAGAAATGTGGTACCAACACGATGGTGCACCAGCTCATTTCGATCGTAATGTACGACATTTCCTGCATGACGTGTTTCGCAATAGGTTCATTGGTAGGGATGAGCCTGTGCCTTGGCCACCGAGGTCGCCAGATCTCAACCCTCTCGATTTTTTCTTCTGGGGAGAAATGAAAACCCTCGTATACGACACACCTGTCACATCAGCTGAGGACCTCGTTGCTCGCATCAACGTCGCCGCCGCGACGGTAGCAGATACACCTGGCTTGTTTGCTCGTACTCGACAATCCTTGATTCGTCGCTGTCATCTCTGCGTAGAAGTAAACGGCAGACATTTTGAAAACCGTCTGTGATTATTGCCCTCGGCAAATACCAGTGAGAACACTTTTGGTATTGCTCCCCACCCCCTTTGTGTGGTGAAAGTGACATCTTCAGTTGGTGTACAGTGACACGGACTGTCTGTGCGTAAGATATTGTAGCATTTGTTGTTTGTTGTGTGTGTGTGTGGGGGGGATATTACGCAGTTGTCGCGTGTAAAAATACACGTTGTCGCAATCATCTGATATTGTGTTTTTCTTTCCCTCCTCCTGTCTCTCGTATGCCACATGACATGATTCGTTCATTCCTCGCGTGTAACTGGGGTATGCAACCGTGCTCAACTTTTCGGATTTTGTGTTCGGTGGTCATGTTTTGATGTTTGAGGTCGGGATGTGTTGTCTTGAACGCATTTCTCATTGTCACGGTCCTTCTTGCTGCGTTACATACCTTTTCCATGCATTGTTGTTGCTGGAAATCCCCAATTCCTTTGAGGACTCCATTGCGCATGCGTGCAGTGAACTTTTCATAGTGACTTCCGGACTGAGCACATACGATTCCTTTATGATTCCCTTGGAACCGCCTCTCTATCTGTGATAGTATTCGTCCCAGTTAGGTGTGACGTTCACTTTGTCACCTTTTGCGAGGCTCCTATCTCGGAAACGAAGCCTCAGTCGTAAAAATGGAACTTAGACTTTATGCTTGTTTTCGTGTGAGGAATCACCTCCCAAGCGTTGTAAACGACCTTTAGAAACACCCTGTATAATAAAAGACCACCGGGGAGAAATTCTCAAAAGCAGGTTTTATGAAGAAGAGCTCAGCAAAACTAAACAGCCTGACACATATCTCATAGAAAAAAATCATCCGCAGAAAAGGCAACAAGTTACTTGTCAAATGGCTAGGACTTCCAGAACACAGCTGGATCGATGCAGACAAAGTGATAATATGAGCACCTGGGATGTTATAAAGAGGCTGCCAGAACCTGAACAGCAGATTAAGAGAAATGGCAACTTGCTGCCTGATAATATTAATTGTCTTATTGTTGGGCCATCTGCTTGTGGTTAAACTACACTAATGGTTGATAATTTTTTATTGGCACCCAACTGCTTAGATTGGAAAAACAGGCACTTGTATGTTTTCTCTAAGAGCTTGGAACAATTAAAATATCAGCAGCTGATGAAGCTATATGATGGATTGGATATAGCCACTTTTGAACCAGATGTTAAGCCACTCCATGAATGTCTCGATAATTCTGTTGTTGTGTTTGATGATATTATACTGGATAATCAAAACAAGGTTAGGAATTTCTTCACACAGGGCCGACACAAAAACATAGATTGTTTCTACCTGGCACAGACATTTTCTAAAATTCCGAAGCAGCTGATCCGAGACAACAGCAATTTTATATGTGTGTTTCATCAAGATCATACCAACCTCAAACACATACATGATGAATATGTAGGTGGGGACTTGAGCTACAATGATTTTTCCAAGTTTTGCAGTGGGTGCTGGAACCAGGACAGTTATGGGTTTGTCACAATTGATATGACAAGAACACCTAATACTGACAAATACAGAAATAAAATCAACAATTTTCTAGACATTGAAACATATATAAATAACCATGAAAAGGCCAATCATTGATGATCTTAAATTAAGAGATTATCTTGTAAAAAGATTTAAGGAATGGAAATCAGAGAACAGAGGAATTTATGAAAAACACAAACAAACAGAAGAGCCTATTATTGATGCTATTAGTGAATTAGGGAAAAATATCAAAACTGTTACAGAGCAAAATCAAAATTTGATCACAGAGCTTGTACCTGTAGCTGCTAGGAACATATTAGATTATCCAATCACCCCACTTTCTAGTATTCATACACCTAGTCCTGTTGCTCCTCGAAGAATTGAAGCTACTCAGGATCCTATTGAATTGGGTCTTCTTGCTCAAAAATATTTAATCACACCTAAAGGCAACAAAGATGAGGTTTTTGGCTTATATGCTGACACAGAGCGTGATGGTAGCATCATACATAGAATTGGCAATTTCAGAGTAACATTTATGGGAGATGAACTGATTGTATATTCAGAATCTCATCTTGGAGAAAGAGGTGCTTTTGTTAAGTATCCCGGAACACCTGGATTGTGGGAACTGATGACTCGGAAAAGGCCTGGCAACTATACAGATCACGATTATGAACATTACAAAGAAATATTAATAAAATCAGATGCTCTATACCAGAACAATGATCCCACACAAAAAAGAGTCAAGTCTAGCAGTGGAGCAAAATACAACAATTTAATCAAGCCCATATGGTCACAAATCAAGACAGGTAGTGGAATCAAACAATACAACACCTTGCCTAAAGAATTTGTTTGTGTTGATGATGTCAGGAAACTTGTAGATAGGTTATTGGTAATAGCTGGGGAGGAATATGCTGGCAACCACAATTTTTACAATGAAAAGGTTGGAATTATGGACATGATAAGCACCAAATTGTCTAATTTTATAGTGAATGACACTAAGGGGATTGGATATCTTATAAAAATTATTAATACTATACCACCTAAATTTTGGAATATTTCTGAGGGTCGGGGGCTTCTTAATGACATTATAAACAAGTTGCCATTTGAACTACACATTCCAGGCTATCAGTATTGTGGTCCAAGCACAAAATTGGATCATAGATTAAACAGAGGGGATCCTGGTGTAAATCCCCTAGATGCTGCTTGTAGAGACCATGACATAGCATACAACACACATTCTGATCTTGACAAGAGACATGTTGCAGACAAGAAATTAGAAGAGGCTGCATTTGGTAGATTTGTAAGCAAAGATGCTTCTTTGAGTGAGAGAATAGCAGCATTGGGGACCACCATAGCTATGAACACCAAACAAAAACTGGGGTGGGGGCTGTTGAATATGTATATAATAAACCTACGATGAAGGCCAAGGGTGTTATGTATCAAATACCTTATGCAGGTCTTAAATCTCTTAAAACTATTGATAGCCTTTTGACCAAAAGCAGCGCAAGTAAAAAAGCTCTCGTATTGCCAAGGGCCATGGTATGAAATTGTTGCTTAGTACCCCCCAATTAAAAAAATTACAACAATCTAGAAAAAAATCACATGTGGGGGGTTTCATATTTACTATCCCGGCCATCTTACCTGCTCTCGGGGCTGTTGGGAGCTTGGCCGGGGGATCAGCTGCCATAGCAAAAACAGTAATAGATGCCAAGAAAAATAGGGCAGAATTAGATGAATTGAAGCGCCATAACCTGGCCATGGAGAAACAAGGCAAAGATGTTAAGAGAGCCATGAATAAGTTTAAAAAAACAAGAGCCGCTTACAAACCAAGATATTGAAGCTTTAATCAAGCCACTGGGCATCAAATATTTTAGAGGTGTGTACATGTCTGATTCATTACCAGAACAACCACTCAACAAAGAGTGTGGCATTGTTAATTTGGATAAGTACAAAAATCAGGGCACTCACTGGATCTGTTATCTTAAATATTTAAAAGATGAGGCATTTGTGTTTGATTCATTTGGAGGTATTCCACCTGAAAATTTAATAAAATATCTAAAATCAGCTAATCTTTATTACAATAATGCCCGTGTTCAAAACTTCAAAGATGTTAATTGCGGATATTTGTGTTTATCTGTTCTTAGATATATGTCTCAAATAAATAAACCATCAATTGAAGATTTTCAAAAAGCCTTGTGGTATTTAAAACATCATGGGGGTATTCCATCTCACCAGCCAAAATTCAATATTGAAACTCAAATTACATGATGATATAGTGTATCCCAAAACAATAGCTCTCATAGCATTTTATGGTATGTACTTGATCCCTAATATTACATACCACAACAACAAGATTGCAGTTGGGGATCAAAATATTGTCATCACTCCAGGGCAATATAATCTATCGACTCTAAATGCTCAATTACCAAGAGGTATAGTTTTAACTCAAAATTCTGTCACTCACAGAGTAGAGATTGTATCTGCTACAGAGACAGTGGATCTGGGTACTATAGGAGAGCTATTAGGCTTTGAGAACAACACAAAACTTGAAGCGGCCATCAAACACACTGCTATTAATATACCCAAATTCTTAGCCATAGAGACTCTAAATATTCACTGTAATGTGGCCGAGGGTATGATCACCAAATCAAATGGCATAGGCACTCACAAACAAACTGGCATCATTGCAACATTTAAACCTAATTCTGAATTTATGGAGCCCATCATCTACAATCCATCCCCAACATTACATTTTCCTGTGTGTCATAATAGAATAGATTACATTGAGTTGATGGTCACTAATGAAAAAGAAGAATTAGTTGATTTTGCTGGAGCCACAACAACTGCAATCATAGAGATTAATATTTAATTAAAAATACATACAAAAAAAATGGAAAATATTGAGAGTTATGAGCTACAATCATTCCCCCCAAACAGGAGGACATTTGCAAATTTAAATCAACCCAACACAGAGATTGAGGTTGATCTTGATGTAGGGGATGGCTTTATACACCCTCACAGAGCAGATCTATACATCAAATTTGATGTTGTAAAGCTCGATGGAACAGATTATCCGGCAAATTCAAATATAAGATTGGTGGACAATTTTGTGCGCCATCTGTTCTCTGAAATTGAGATCAGAAAGCATGGTGTTGTTATAAACAGAGTAGATTACCCCGGCATTACCTCCACAGCTTTGGCCACACTAAAATTATCCAAAACCGAGGCTTCTTACTACAAAATAGGTGGATTTGAGGCTGGTGATAAAATATTATCCAAGAGCCACACAGTGCTGTTCCCCATGCGCCTGTTGCCAGGATTCATCTCAGATTACAAAGATATTATGTGGTAGGGTGGTTTAAGAATTACATTTAGAAGAGCTGCCAATGATAATAATGCTTTGATGAGGTACAGCACATTAAACTCTACAGGGGAAGCTCTGCCTAATACCCTACCTGATGAGGGCAAGTGCCTTATTCAGACTATGGAACTAAGAATCCCAGTTGTTGAATATGAAGCCAGTTATGCTCTTAAATACAAAGCTGATATTCTAAAAAATCCACAGATTCCTTTACAATTTTATACATATCAATGTGTACAGAAACCTGCCACCGGTAACCATTATGAGTTTGATGCTACAAATTCATTCTCCAGTATACAATATGACATGCCAGATTTTGTGGTGGTTCTGTTTCAGACTGGAAGACACAATAATCAGGAAAAAAATTCAAGTAAATTTGATAATTGCAACATCAAGAACATATATCTTAAAAATGGCAGAAATGAGGTATTTCCTAGAGAAAATTATAATTTAGACATGTCCAAGAATGATTTCCTTAAATTATATGAAGCATTTACAGCATACAAAAGGGTCACTACTGGCAATACTGACATGTATTACACACCAGATGAATTCAAAGCACAGAGACCCATGTTTGTCATCAACACTTCAAAAAGGAAACAAGTTGTGGTTAATGACAGGACAAACATTAAAATTATGTGTGAATTCCACGATACACTCCCTGATGGCACTATATGTAGTGTCATTCTTATAGGTGAAAAATCATATGTTTATGATGTAAGAAATGAGAGAGTCACAGAGCAATTCTAGAAAATCTCTGCATATTGCACAAGTTGGGCCTGGTGCCCAATTGAACTTAAACCAGAAGTAAATATGTGTGGGTGCTTGTGGGTGGGTGTGCATGGGTATAGATGTAGTTAATAAGATTGCATTTTAGAGGGTATTACACTAAAAGCAATAAGCTCATATAAGCATCTTGGCTTAGTTTTAAGTGTATCCAAAAAAAATAACAAGATGGGCATATTTTTGACAAGTTTATGGACAACAATCTGACAGATGTGGCTTTTGTAAGTGTAGCCAAATCAATCTGAGAGGGGTCATACTTTCCCGAGAAATTCCCGAGGGCATTTTTACAAAAATCTTGGTTTAGACAGAGTTCCACACTTGAGCAATAACCTCATATGCACATCTTGAGCAAGTTTCAAGTGTATCCAAAAAAAATAACAAGAGGGGCATATTTTTGACAAGTTTATGGACAACAATCTGACAGATGTGGCTTTTGTAAGTGTAGCCAAATCAATCTGAGGGGGGTCATACTTTCCCGAGAAATTCCAGAGGGCATTTTTACAAAAATCTTGGTTTAGACAGAGTTCCACACTTGAGCAATAACCTCATATGCACATCTTGAGCAAGTTTCAAGTGTAGCCAATCTGCCTGAGGGGGCTTCATACTTTCCCGTCCTTGTTATAGCATAAAACATACTACTGTAATTCGATGGTCGTATTGAATCGTATTGATTCTCAGACATGTGAATGTTGTTTGCCTTTGCGTGTCTCTGCGAGCATTGAACCATCCCCCCGCCTATCTCCCTCTCGATAAAAAAAGAAACATGTCCACGTTCGATATAAATTCCAACTTGATCCTGGTCTGGAGCAACATGGCCGACCACGCCAAACCAGGAAGGCTGTAAAAATATGCTGGATCCAACTTGTAAATATTCACCGACGTTTTCCTGAATGCTTGAAAAACATGAGCGAGTATTGTTACATCTAGTTTTAAATATGCGTCATGATAATCCCCGTGAGTATCCCATCTCAATTCGTTCCACATTAATTTCGCGTGTTCGTATTCTTCGTCCCTGATTCCGGTTTCTTTCTGTTGACTGTAAAATTCTTTTTGAGGTGGTAGAGCATGATCAGTAAATTTAGATTCATCGGTTACATATTCGTAAGGATAAATTCCTTTATGTCTAATACGTTCTATGTCTACCTTAGGAAAACTAGCTCTAGTTATTTTTAATTGTTCGTCTGAAATTTTACTCGCTAGAGCGTCCAAGCTTGCAGAGAGAAATCTGCACGAGTCGAGAAATCTCATCTCTACGGTTTATTTTGTTCCTGGAATCTTAACTTTCTTACTTATAGAGATATATCGTTCTTCGTTTTGAGCAAGAATATCTGTTTTTGCGTGTTGTATCCAAGATTCCTAATTAAGAGATGGAAGTCGTAATTGCATCCATTGTGAAAAAATATTGCTACGAATTCAGGCTTCTGGATTTTAAGGTTGCATGTGCTACAGATTCCACTGATCTAGTTTCCGCTGAAATGATTATGATGAAATACTTTTCTGTTATCAACCGTGAAACCTGAATTGCAGACCGGACAGACAACAGTTGCATTGTGATTTTGCAATTCGGTAGCAGATAACGGAAGCATCGATTTTGATTTATTCAACACTGTACCAATTCTCCCAACCTCTTCGACCATCTTTTCAAAAAAGTGTTTGATTGCGTCCGGTCCTCGGTATATGTATGGTTCGTTTATTTTATCCTGCATTGCGACAATGTATCCGAAAATATTTGGTTCATGAAGCTGGTACATTGTTGTGGAAGAAAGTTCTGGATCAGGATTACAATACGAAAGAGGTTTGAGGAAGGCCTCAAAATCTGCAACGATGATGAAAGTATGTTCCAACAAGGCCTTGTGGATTTTAAATTCTTCCACTTCATTCGCTTTGGGCATCATCATGCGAGCCGGTCTGTTTACACCGCAATAGACTTTATGTTCGGCAAGTTTTTGAGCAGCAATTTGACGTCCGGTGTATTTTCTGTAGTTGATTTGTTTTTGATCGTCGAACGTGGTCAAGCACCTTGGACAGATCTCGATGTTGTGTTCATGCTTGGTTGTTTGAATTCTCACCAACCGTGACATTGAACGAATGAGACAGTAATGAAACTTGTCATCGTCAGCAATGAGAAGCAGATTGATTTCCACAGCTTCGTCATCAACAGTATTAGTTATCCTGACGGGATGTACGAAATGCTTAACTGACGTATATGCAAAAATATTTATAGCTAATCGTTTTCCTGCACTGTTTTCAAACTTTGTTATGTCAGAAATAGCAACAGGGTATTCGATGCCTGTCATAGCATATTCAATCTCGTCGATATATTTCTTATAGTGACTAACCCGTTGCGGATTATCTATCCAATGAACCTGGAGAAGTGCCGCTAAAACACACCCCATAAAACACTTATTGTCGGTGTTATGAATGTTCAGCACGGCTCTCTTATGCTGAATTTCTACCGGAAGTGGAAAGTAGCTCGAAGCAGAAAAAGGCGTAAATTTGTTTAAATAAGCGATTAACGTGTGAGGACTTCCGCATAGAGACCAACCTGATCCCTTAGACTCGAATTCATCGTGTTTCCTAATCAATTAATTGGTAATATTAGAATAGAACTCATTCATATTATTAATATCTGCCAAAAATAAAACCTGGGTTTTCGTTCGATGGAAAAAACATTTTCGTTGTACCATCGGTTTTCTCATATTCTGAGAACAGATCAACATATACTTTTATTGAATTGTTTTTCAGTTTATTTTTCAGAATATTTATGATAGATGTTTTCATTTCACTCAAGAAACTAGAAATGTCACAGCCTGGTTTCGAAGTAAAAGAGAAATCCTTAAGCTGGCCGTTGAATGTAGATCTAATTGGTTTATGTTTATTGGATAATTTCATTTGCTTGGAAGTAGAAGCTTCCGTTTCTGAATTATCGTTTTTCCTTTTCGTTGCGGTCGATGGTTTGCAAATTTTCAGATGTCTACTTAAATTAGGAACGCTAATCATCTTTCCGCATCGAACACAAGGCTTAGAAGGTAACGAACGATTTTGAATGAATTCCATTTTTTGTTTCTCGAGGACAACACGTAACACCCAATCAAGTCAAAATTCAAAAAAACAAATAGTTACAAATAACGATAGAATTCTCAGGTGTTATTTAAATACAAGTTTCTCGGGGACAATGTAGCTTTAAAACTTTGGTTGTAAAAATACTCGGGCAACAACAGATCAAATCAAACTTAGTTGAAACTATGGTAGTCGGGTGACAAGAATTATACACTCTATCAAAATAAAATAAATATCAGGGATCGAACCTAGGACCTTTGGAGTACGGAGCGACGACACTACTACTGCACTATCGGATGCTCTCCTGGCTGATTTTCACGGTGCTCGCCGCTTTATATAGTTTTTTCCAACGAATCAGAAGAGACCACATCATCACATTACGTCATTTTCAACCAATCACGTTATCGCAATTGCGCAATAGACTACGCTAGAATTAGGTCAACGTATTACGTAATAGATATGAGTCATCGCATTACGTATCAATATGAGTCATCGCATTACGTAACAATATTGCGTAATACATGTGAGTCATCGCATTACGTAACATTGTGCAATAGATATGAGGCATCACATTACGTAACATTGTGCAAGGCATCACATTACATGCGATAGACGTTCCAACATTTGCTCCTAGATGACTCTGTCATCCCTGACCGAAGAAGGGGAGAGGGTAACATAACACACGCACAACCTCTGAAATTTTTACAAGTCCAGCGAATATCTCGAAAACAGTAAGAGATAGCATGAAAATAAATCGAAAAATCTCCCCCGTTGACACCCTTGTCGATTTTGCGAGACAAAAAATCTTCGATATATAAATAACACACCGTGAAAAAATGTACGGGACAAAAAATATTCTCGATATATAAATAACACACCGTGAAAGAAAATCTACGAGACAAAAAAATCTTGATATATAAATAACACACCGTGAAAAAATGTACGAGACAATAAAAATTCTCGATATATAAATAACACCGTGAAAAAATGTATGAGACAAAAAATCTCGATATATAAATAACACACCGTGAAAAAAAACTACGACCCAAAAAAATCTAACAGACAAATAAAAAAAATTCTTCGATATATAAAAACACATACCCTGAAAAAAATCTACGAGACAAATAAAAATCTCGATATATAAAAGAAACACCCTGAAAAAAAATCTACTAGACAAATAAAAAAATTTCGATATATAAATAACACACCGTGAAAAAAAATGGATGAAGCTCGAGCATTAAAACAAATGATGAATTTGTCAGTCGAGTATATGAAAATTCAGGAAATGGAAGTGGATAAACCTTACACGACAACTTCCGGTGAAATTGCTACAACCCACAACTACGCCCATCGTCGAGATCAACGTATAATAAATAACCATACATCATGGAACAGATTGAAAGTTACTAGATGCAATCTTTCCCTCCCAACCGTCGCACGTTCGCCAATCTGAACGAAGCGAACCGGGAAATCGAGTACGACGTGGACGGAGGCGACGGATTCGTTCATCCTCACAGAGCGGACCTTTACATTCAATTCGACGTGGTGAAAAAATATAGCGGAGACGCATTCCCAGCCGCAGCAAATTTAAAACTTGTAGACAACTTCGTGCCTCACCTGTTCTCGCAGGTCGAAGTCAGGAAACATGGAACGGTCATCGACAGAATCGATTATCCAGCCATCACTTCCACGGTGGCGGGAACGTTGAAATTATCGAAGACGGACGCAGCATACTACCAGGTGGGAGGATTCGAAGCGGGAACGAAAATATCGACAAAAAGTCACACGGTGCTTTTTCCCATGTGTCAGCTTCCGGGATTCTTCTCGGACTACAAGGAGATCATGTGGAAGGGAGAACTGAGTATCATCTTTCGCAGAGCCTCGAACGACAACAACGTTTTGATGCGACACAGCAACTTGGGTGGACGGGATCACACCATTACTAAACACTCAGCAAAATGCATCATCCGCAGCATGGAGCTGAGAATTCCGGTGGTGGAATACGAAACCAACTACGCTCTCAAGTACAAAGCGGACATTTTGAAAAATCCGCAAGTACACATTCAATTTTACACTTACCAGTGCGTGTAGAAACTCGCTTCCGGCAACCATTACGAATTCGACGTCACGACGCAATTCAACAACATACAGTTCGACATGCCAGATTTCGTCGTAGTGCTCTTTCAGACCGGACGCGATAACGATCAGGAAAAAGATTCCAGCAAGTTCGACGACTGCAAGATCAAAAACATTTATCTGAAGAACGGCAGGAACTAAGTGTTCCCGCGCGAGAATTACAACCTCGACGACGATTGTCTCAAATTGTACGAAGCGTACTCCGCTTACAAGAGAGTGACTGAGGGAAATGTGGACGTGTACTACAATCCAAGCGAATTCAAGACGCACAGACCCATGTTCGTCATCAACACGTCGAAGAGGAAGCATGTGGTGGTCAACGATCGCACCAACATCAAGATCGTGTGCGTGTTTCACGACGCACTGCCCGACGGCACCGTGTGCAGCGTCATCCTGGTCGCCGAGAAGTCCTTCGTCCAAGATGTGAAGAACGAAAGGGTGACGTAACAGTTCTAACGCATCAAAATTTGTGAGGGGAACGCACAACCTCTGAAAATTTTACAAGTCCAGCGAATATCTCGAAAATGGTACGAGATAGCGAAAAAATAAATCGAAAAATCTCCCCCGTTGACACTCTTGTCGATTTTGGGGATGTGGAGTATATATGCCAAAGTTTGGTGGACTTAGTTCAAGGGTAAGAAGTGTTTGCAAACACCCCCCAAAACTTTGATCGCTCTTAACTTTCGATAGGATCATCGTAGAGACATGAGGTTTTTTTGCGTTAGCATCGGCTCAGTGTTCTTTTTGATCTCCCAACAAAATAAACATCATGGTTGACCCCTCTGTCGAAAATTTTCCAAGTCCAGCGTTAAAAATTGCAAATATCTCGAAAACGGTGAGAGATAGAGAAAAAATAAATCGAAAAATCTCCCCCGTTGACATCCTTGTTGATATTGGGGATGTAGAGTATGGGTACAAAATTTGGAGGTCCTGAGTTCAAGGGTAAGGGGTGTGTGTGCACACCCTCGAAGACTTTGATCACTCGTAACTTCCGAACATGTTTAGTGGTCGGGTTTAGTGTGTTGGTCGAGTCTCAGTGTCCTCTGTCCTCCAATACCAAAATTAGTATAGGTCATCATTAGAACCCGGAAGTTCAGGCATTTATTTTCGTTAAAATAGGCAGGCAAAAAGGCATTTATAATGTGGAAAATAGGCACTAAAAATGAAAAAAATCAAAATAAAGCGAAGAAAGGCACATTTGGAAGTCACTTACTTTTATCTATAATCTCTGGCAAAATGTTAAAATCTACATTAGGAGGAGCATTTCAATTTTCTCCGTCTTGATTACACATAACTACAAGCTGTTTTTTTAAGTTCTCAACATTCATTGATAGTCGTCTGGCAGAGAGAATGTTTTTCATAATAGAAAATGATCTTTCTACTTCGACAGAAGTTATTGGAGCATACATAAAACAAGCTAATGTAGCTGGACTCATTTTGGTAACAGCATTTTCACCTTTTAGAATATCACAAATTGTTTTCAATTGTTTCAAGTCCTAATTTGCACTCACTACACCTTTGCACTTTTCCGCAACAGCTGGTCCCTCTTCTCCTGGCACTTCCATCATCTGCTCCACAGATTCCTCGAAAATTTTCATGGATGCTACAAGAGTCTCACCTCTTTTTTCTAGCTTTGTAATTGTCTCTGGCAATGCACCATAATGTGCAAAAATAAACGACAGTTCATTCTTCAGTTCTGAATAGCCCAGGAGTTTTTCACTTCACGAATTGAAGCCGCTTCATTTTCTGGAAGAGCATCGATCACCTCACTGATTTTTTCAAGGTTTTTAGCATAATATATAGCTGCTGATATCCAGGTTCCCCATCTCGTCAAGACTGGTTGCGGAGGTAAACTAAGCTCAGGCGCAACTTCCTGAAATTTTCGGGTTCGAGAGGGAGATTTCAGAAATATCTTCTTTGTGTTCGAAATCAACCTCTCCACTTCAGCAGTCAATCATGCACAAGGAAATGTTAACCGAAAGGCAATATCCTAACTCAGCATGAAATACTTTTTTCTCACACTTTTCTCCTTCAGCAATGCTGAAACATGCCTGAGTTCAATATTACTTAAATAAACCGAAAATTATTCACATAATAAACGGAAGAAAAATAAATGCCAACATATTTTTTAAAAAAATGGTCAAATTTAATTGAAAAAGGCAAAAAAAGGCATTATAATTAAAAATAGGCAGTGGGGTCCCAAATAGGCGAAATAGGCAAAATGAAAAGGCTTCTAAAACATTCGAAACAACATAAAAATCGTATATCCGGAAAATTTTTATCAATATATGCAGTAGATAAAAAGAGGCATTTTGCCAAACTTCCGGGCTCTAGTCATCATAGATCCAAATTTTCATCAATCGAAAAAGTTTCCAAGTCCAACATATACGTGCATCTCTCTCTGTCAACAGGTGCTGGGTAAAAAAAAAGGGTTTTGGGGGTACCTCTCTTTTGCACCTTATGGTTCGGTAACACTTAGGTTAATTTAGACCGATAAAAAAATCAGTGTATAGGTTAAGTTATATCACGTAACATCGTGAGGAGGTACGTAAATTTAGTTACACAAAAAATCGTCATGAAGGGCTACAGGCTAAGTCGTTACAAAAAAATGTGCACAAAGGGCTCATCCTCTTGTGAAAATTTAGTTGCCATGAAAATTGCACTAAAATGTCGTTGAACGCTATAAAATCCACAAAAAAATCGTCATAAAAGGCTATCACTGAAGTTAAATCGTAAAAAAAAAGGGCTTATCCTTTTTTTGAAGTTGAAACGCCTAA
Source organism: Lepisma saccharinum (assembly GCF_977018435.1). Lineage (NCBI taxonomy): Eukaryota > Metazoa > Arthropoda > Insecta > Zygentoma > Lepismatidae > Lepisma > Lepisma saccharinum. The sequence continues at coordinate 550,610 of NW_028142959.1, read as the reverse complement.
TATACACTACTAACTGGGAATCTAGAATTTGTAATGATGACTGATCTTTTTGATTATTCCATTTTAAGAGCGATTCGGGCTGCAAAGCAAGCTTTGATTACTAAATAGAGTGTACCTTTTGTTTAACGTGTTCAACCACATTTTAGCATTGATCATTAAAATGCATATTTTGCTCTTGTTTCTAGGTTTCACTTCAGTTCAAGATGGCCTCCACGATAGCCATTTATATTTGAGTTACTTGGAGCGTAAAGTAAAACCACAGGAATGCCTAACGAAAGGACAAAGGAGCCAAGAAACTTCATGGTACAAATTAATTTTGTGCCTTCACTTATATCCAATACCAAAGAGTAGCATAGGATCGGAGTGATGTATCATGCGTAGCACATGCTCAAACTAAAGAAACTAAACTAAGGAAATGAATAAATATAAAAGAATCGTAGATTTATATACAAACCAAACCAATGTATACCTTGAGGTCAAGCATTATATAACATGCTTAGATAGTCTTCATGAAGTAAAAGCAATGGGTTTTGTTCTTGAATCAAATTAGAAGTACAGACATACAACACAAGACAAGAGCGTATTCCTGCGTAGATGCCACTTGTAAGTACAGAAATGGAGCCTCCATTTTCAATGCTAAAGGGACGTAGCAGGCGCGATGAGGAAATGTGTAAAGGAAAATCACCAAATGAATTGAGAGAAATAGATTCTGTGGTGGTACAGCAACAACCAACATACAAGAAAAGGCCACGGAAAGCAAGAATGAGTGATGAACTTTACAAAATACAATTATTGATGCATTTTCTTCTGGAAGGAAAGAAGCTGTGTGAAGGAAACAAGATCAAAGACTTCTACCTAGCCACAAACATGCAAGAGGTACATAATTTTAATGATGTCGTTTTCAGTTATCACTACATAGACCAGACTAGAGCAGAGAAAACGAAAGCCATATTCCTACAAGCAAAACACATAGGAAATCCACAAAGAGATATTCTTACCTTACATAAGTTACTTTCCAACGACATATTAAAGACATACTTCAATGCCTATAGAAAGATTAAAGATTGTTTTTCAAAACTAGAAATACATCCAAAACTTGGATGTCAGTTTGAAGAATGTGAGTTCATTCTTTTCGCTAATACCACATCTAGTTTCAGTGAGAGTGATACAAATATACAGAAGGTCAAAGTAGATGAAGACGACATACTAAATATAGGTAAGGATAATTATTATTACAAACTCAAGTTAGGTGGAAATAATGATACAGAAATTGTGGATAGTCTGAATGATTTATCCACTATCAAGCCCCTAGCCAAGCATTTAGCTGAATGTATTTTCTCTAACGAGTGTACAGATGTTGATAATGTAGTCACAAGTTTTTATCACCATCAACTAGCAGAAGACATAATTGAAGAAAGAGAAAAAGGTAAAGGAACATTCAGGCAGAGTTTTCTAAGTGCTGAAAATGACACCCCTTTCAAACAGATATTTTTAGAGGAAGTTCGAAATAGGGAAGAAATCTCTGGACACTCAGAAGAAGATGTGATGATTCTACTGGCTGCAAAAAACTTCAAACTTCCAAAGAATTTTGGCATTGTCAAACACAAAGATTCAAAAGTTATATCATCAAACGATGATCATGAAAAGGAAGTAGTAGACTTTTTAGGTAGATTTAAAATTTTTGTGGATCAACCTAATGAGAAAAGATTAAGAGAAATCATAAAGGAGGAAATACAGGTAAAGTTTGCAGTAGAAGATAGCGAGATACAAAGTGTGTTTTATGACACAAAGAATAAAGTTGAGAATTGGTGCAAAGAGGATAATTATTTCCTTACAGAAGATAATACGTTTTATGAGAAATCAGCTAGGGTTTTAATTCGGTTTGACGTGAGAGATCCAGTGGATCTGTTTACAGGCAGGCAAGAAGAGTTAAGAATGTTACACGAAAATTTGCAAAGAAACCAACGGGATGATAAAATGACTGTTATATCCCAAATTACTTCAATTAGTGGACTAGGCGGAATAGGAAAGAGTGAGTTAGCAAGGAAATATATTCAAGAATATTCAGAAAGCTACGAAAATAACATTATGTGGATCAATGCTGAAAATTATGAGACACTTTGTGAATCATTTCGTGTACTCGCACAAAGCAAGTTGAGAATTTGCACAGAAACAATGGAAGGAAAGCCTAGAGAAATCCAAAGTATAGTGAAGGATGTGTTCAACTTTTTCGCAAAAAGAAAATGTCTTTTTGTGTTCGACAATGCTGAAAAATACAGGAGTGAAAGAGATGGGGATGAAGGAATTGCACAATTTATTCCATCTTTACCCCCAAATTCAAAAAGACCATACATTCTTATCACGTCTCGAAATCAAGAATGGGGAAACATAGCAGTTCTGTCTTTAGGCAGTTTCACTGAACAAGAAGCAGGAGAACTCATAAGAAAAGCTCTGAATTTAGAGGATTCGGAAGAACCTGAAGTCAAGATGTTAGCTGAGACTTTGCAGTATTTCCCCTTGGCTCTGCAGCAAGCTGTTGCGTACATAAGAGAGACAAACAAGAAATTACAGATCATGGGGTCAAAGTTCTCCATCATAAATTACATGGACCGGTATGCGCAAGAAAGTGAACAACTACTCAGTTATAACTTTCCCGATGATTCGTCTGATTTGTACACGAGAATAACTTTTAAAACATGGACAATAACAACTGACAAAATTCAAGAAAATTTTGAATACTGTAAGCAAGCAATTTTGATTCTACGTATTATTGCATACTTGTTTGGAAAGAGTATCCCTGCAGAAATATTCAGAGAGAATCGACAATCAGAGGTAAACGATGAACGTGTGGGTAATGTATTACACACACTTAAGCAACACTCATTGATTGATATCAAAGAAGGTTTTGTTAACGTTCACAAATTGGTGCAGAAAGTAACGCAGATCAATACAAGAAATGAAGGAAAGGAGCTGGATATTATCAGTAAGGCATTTGATTTACTTGAGAGAAGCGCACTGTCTTGTGATGACTCAGTTAGTGGTGTTTCCAAGATCAGACGGTTAGTACCTCACTTAGAAGCATTACTATCTAATACAGACGATATGATACTAAGGGATAGCTATGCCAAAGACAATATTCAACAATTGTTCGTTGAGAATCTATTAGTTGAAATGGGATGGATGTATGATATCATCGGCAAACCAAAGAGACAAAAGCAGTTATTACATCGGCTATTAGAAATACAACAGGAACATTACGGTGCCGATCATTTTCTAGTTGCTACTACTCTTGTGAATTTAAGTGGCGCATACTCATCTTTAGGAGAACATCTGGAACAAAAGAAATTACTTGAAAGGGCATTGCAAATACAAGAGAAACATTATGGAGCCGTTCATTCTGAACTTGCTACTACTCTCGTGAATTTAGGAAAAGCCTACGCAGCTCTAGGAGAACCTCTGGAACAAAAGAAATTACTTGTGAGGGCACTGGAAATAAAAGAGAAACATTACGGTGCCGATCATTTTCAAGTTGCTCCTACTCTTGTGAATTTAAGTGACGCATACTCATCTTTAGGAGAACCTCTGGAACAAAAGAAATTACTTGAAAGGGCACTGGAAATAAAAGAGAAACATTACGGTGCCGATCATTTTCAAGTTGCTCCTACTCTTGTGAATTTAAGTGGCGGATACTCATCTTTAGGAGAACCTCTGGAACAAAAGAAATTACTTGAAAGGGCACTGGAAATAAAAGAGAAACATTACGGTGCCGATCATTTTCAAGTTGCTCCTACTCTTGTGAATTTAAGTGACGCATACTCATCTTTAGGAGAACCTCTGGAACAAAAGAAATTACTTGAAAGGGCATTGGAAATACAAGAGAAACAATGCGGAGCCGACTCTTTTGAACTTGCTACTACTCTCGTGAACTTAGGAAGAACCTACGGAGCTCTAGGAGAACCTCTGAAAGGAATGAAATTACTTGAGCGGGCATTGAAGATACAAGAGAAACATTACGGTTCTGATCATTTTGAAGTTGCTTCTACTCTTATGAACTTAAGTAGCATATACGCATGTTTAGGTGAACCTGGGTGTCAACAGAAATTACTTGAAAGGGCCTTGCAGATAAATGAAAAATATTACGGTGTTGACCATTCTGAAGTTGGTAGGTGTCTTGTAAACATTGCTAACGCGTACGAAACACTAGGTGAGCCTGTGCAGCAAAAGAAGTCACTTGAAAGGGGTTTGGAAATATTGAAGAAATATTGTGGTCCTGATCATAGTTACGTTGGAAAGTGTCTTGTAAACTTAAGTAACGTCTACGGAGATGTAGGTCAACCTCGAGAGCAAAAGAATTTACTTGAAAGTGGTTTGAAAATATTACAGAAACATTACGGTCTTGATCACAATAATGTTGCAAGATGTTTTGTAAACTTAGGTAACGTATACGGAGCCTTAGGTGAACCTTTGGAACAAAGGAAATGCCTCGAGAGAGCTTTGCAAATAAAAGAAAAACATTACTCTCCTGGTCATTTCGAAGTAGCAAAGTGCCTCGTAAATCTAGGGAACGCCTACGGAGCAATAGGTAAACCTCTGGAAAAAAAACACCTACTTGAAAGAGCATTGAAAATAGAAGAGGAATATTTTGGTCGTGATCATTTTGAAGTTGGCATTACACTTGTTAATTTAGGTAACACCTACAAATCATTGGACAAACCTCTTGAACAGAGGAAATTACTTGAAAAGGCCCTTTGGATATTGGAGAGACATTACGGTCCTAACCATTTTGAAGTTGCAAGGTGTCTTGGAAATTTAGGCAACGCCTACGGAACTTTAGGTGAACCTGTGAAGCAAAAGGAATTTCTTGAACGGGCATTGAGAATAAAAGAGAAGCATTACGGTGTTGATCATATTGAGGTTGCAAAATGTCTTGGAAATTTAGGCAACGCCTACGGAACTTTAGGTGAACCTGTGAAGCAAAAGGAATTTCTTGAACGGGCATTGAGAATAAAAGAGAAACATTACGGTGCTGATCATATTGAGGTTGCAAAATGTCTTGGAAATTTAGGTAACGCCTGCGGAACTTTAGGAGAACATTTGAAATCAATTAAATTACTTGAAAGGTCCTTGCGAATAGAAGAGAAACACTACGGTACTGATCATCTGGAAGTCTCCGTTACTCTTTTAAATTTAAGCATCACTTACAGAGCTTTAGGCGAATCTTTGAAACAAATTAAAGTGCTTGAGAGAGCCTTGCAAATACTGGAAAAACATTATGGGGTTGATCATTTTGAAGTTGGAAAGTGTCTTTTAACCTTAAGTGATGCATACAAGACTCTAGGTGTTCTTCCCGAACAAAAGAAATTACTGGAAAGGGCCTTGATGATATTGGAGGACCATTACGGTCCTGATCATATTGAAGTTGCAGCATGCCTTGAAAATTTAGGTAACAGCTGCAGAGATTTAGGAAAACCCAAGGAACAAAAAATATTTCTTGAAAAGGCCTTGAAAATACTGGAGAAACATTATGGTGATCATCATTTTGAAGTGGCGAGGTGTCTTAGCAATTTATGTTCTGCTTACGGGGCTTTAGGTGAACCTCTGGAAGAAAGGAAATTACTTGAAAGGGAACTGGAAATAAAAGAGAAACATTACGGTGCCGATCATTTTCAAGTTGCTCCTACACTTGTGAATTTAAGTGGCGCATACTCATCTTTAGGAGAACCTCTGGAACAAAAGATATTACTTATAAGGGCACTGGAAATAAAAGAAAAACATTACGGTGCCGATCATTTTCAAGTTGCTCCTACTCTTGTGAATTTAAGTGGCGCATACTCATCTTTAGGAGAACCTCTGGAACAAAAGAAATTACTTGTGAGGGCACTGGAAATAAAAGAGAAACATTACGGTGCCGATCATTTTCAAGTTGCTCCTACACGTGTGAATTTAAGTGGCGCATACTCATCTTTAGGAGAACCTCCGGAACAAAAGAAATTACTTGAAAGGGCATTGGAAATAAAAGAGAAACATTACGGTGCCGATCATTTTCAAGTTGCTACTACTCTTGTGAATTTAAGTGGCGCATACTCATCTTTAGGAGAACATCTGGAACAAAAGAAATTACTTGAAAGGGCATTGCAAATACAAGAGAAACATTATGGAGCCGATCATTCTGAACTTGCTACTACTCTCGTGAATTTAGGAAAAGCCTACGCAGCTCTAGGAGAACCTCTGGAACAAAAGAAATTACTTGTGAGGGCACTGGAAATAAAAGAGAAACATTACGGTGCCGATCATTTTCAAGTTGCTCCTACACGTGTGAATTTAAGTGGCGCATACTCATCTTTAGGAGAACCTCCGGAACAAAAGAAATTACTTGAAAGGGCATTGGAAATAAAAGAGAAACATTACGGTGCCGATCATTTTCAAGTTGCTTCTACTCTTGTGAATTTAAGTGACGCATACTCATCTTTAGGAGAACCTCAGCAACAAAAGAAATTACTTGAAAGGGCATTGAAAATACAAAAGATTCATTACGGAGCCGACCATTTTGAACTTGCTACTACTCTCGTGAACATACGGAAAGCCTACGCAGCTCTAGGAGAACCTCTGGAACAAAAGAAATTACTTGTGAATGCACTGGAAATAAAAGAGAAACATTACGGTGCCGATCATTTTCAAGTTGCTCCTACTCTTGTGAATTTAAGTGGCGCATACTCATGTTTAGGAGAACCTCTGGAACAAAAGAAATTACTTGTAAGGGCACTGGAAATAAAAGAAAAACATTACGGTGCCGATCATTTTCAAGTTGCTCCTACTCTTGTGAATTTAAGTGGCGCATACTCATCTTTAGGAGAACCTCTGGAACAAAAGAAATTACTTGTAAGGGCACTGGAAATAAAAGAAAAACATTACGGTGCCGATCATTTTCAAGTTGCTCCTACTCTTGTGAATTTAAGTGGCGCAAACTCATCTTTAGGAGAACCTCTGGAACAAAAGAAATTACTTGAAAGGGCACTGGAAATAAAAGAGAAACATTACGGTGCCGATCATTTTCAAGTTGCTCCTACTCTTGTGAATTTAAGTGGCGCATACTCATCTTTAGGAGAACCTCTGGAACAAAAGAAATTACTTGAAAGGGCATTGGAAATAAAAGAGAAACATTACGGTGCCGATCATTTTCAAGTTGCTCCTACTCTTGTGAATTTAAGTGGCGCATACTCATCTTTAGGAGAACCTCTGGAACAAAAGAAATTACTTGAAAGGGCGTTGAAAATACAAGAGAAACAATGCGGAGCCGACTCTTTTGAACTTGCTACTACTCTCGTGAACATACGGAAAGCCTACGCAGCTCTAGGAGAACCTCTGGAACAAAAGAAATTACTTGTAAGGGTACTGGAAATAAAAGAGAAACATTACGGTGCCGATCATTTTCAAGTTGCTCCTACTCTTCTGAATTTAAGTGGCGCATACTCATCTTTAGGAGAACCTCTGGAACAAAAGAAATTACTTGAAAGGGCATTGGAAATAAAAGAGAAACATTACGGTGCCGATCATTTTCAAGTTGCTCCTACTCTTGTGAATTTAAGTGGCGCATACTCATCTTTAGGAGAACCTCTGGAACAAAAGAAATTACTTGAAAGGGCACTGGAAATAAAAGAGAAACATTACGGTGCCGATCATTTTCAAGTTGCTCCTACTCTTGTGAATTTAAGTGGCGCATACTCATCTTTAGGAGAACCTCTGGAACAAAAGAAATTACTTGAAAGGGCATTGGAAATAAAAGAGAAACATTACGGTGCCGATCATTTTCAAGTTGCTCCTACTCTTGTGAATTTAAGTGGCGCATACTCATCTTTAGGAGAACCTCTGGAACAAAAGAAATTACTTGAAAGGGCATTGGAAATACAAGAGAAACAATGCGGAGCCGACTCTTTTGAAGTTGCTTCTACTCTTATGAACTTAAGTAGCATATACGCATGTTTAGGTGAACCTGGGTGTCAACAGAAATTACTTGAAACGGCCTTGCAGATAAATGAAAAATATTACGGTGTTGACCATTCAGAAGTTGGTAGGTGTCTTGTAAACATTGCTAACGTGTACGAAACTTTAGGTGAGCCTGTGCAGCAAAAGAAGTCACTTGAAAGGGGTTTGGAAATATTTAAGAAGCATTGTGGTCCTGATCATAGTTACGTTGGAAAGTGTCTTGTAAACTTAAGTAACGTCTACGGAGATTTAGGTCAACCTAGAGAGCAAAAGAATTTACTTGAAAGTGGTTTGAAAATATTACAGAAACATTACGGTCTTGATCACAATAATGTTGCAAGATGTTTTGTAAACTTAGGTAACGTATACGGAGCCTTAGGTGAACCTTTGGAACAAAGGAAATGCCTCGAGAGAGCTTTGCAAATAAAAGAAAAGCATTACTCTCCTGGTCATTTCGAAGTAGCAAAGTGCCTCGTAAATCTAGGGAACGCCTACGGAGCATTAGGTAAACCTCTGGAAAAAAAACACCTACTTGAAAGAGCATTGAAAATAGAAGAGGAATATTTTGGTCGTGATCATTTTGAAGTTGGCATTACACTTGTTAATTTAGGTAACACCTACAAATCATTGGACAAACCTCTTGAACAGAGGAAATTACTTGAAAAGGCCCTTTGGATATTGGAGAGACATTACGGTCCTAACCATTTTGAAGTTGCAAGGTGTCTTGGAAATTTAGGCAACGCCTACGGAACTTTAGGTGAACCTGTGAAGCAAAAGGAATTTCTTGAACGGGCATTGAGAATAAAAGAGAAGCATTACGGTGTTGATCATATTGAGGTTGCAAAATGTCTTGGAAATTTAGGCAACGCCTACGGAACTTTAGGTGAACCTGTGAAGCAAAAGGAATTTCTTGAACGGGCATTGAGAATAAAAGAGAAACATTACGGTGCTGATCATATTGAGGTTGCAAAATGTCTTGGAAATTTAGGTAACGCCTGCGGAACTTTAGGAGAACATTTGAAATCAATTAAATTACTTGAAAGGTCCTTGCGAATAGAAGAGAAACACTACGGTACTGATCATCTGGAAGTCTCCGTTACTCTTATAAATTTAAGCATCACTTACAGAGCTTTAGGCGAATCTTTGAAACAAATTAAAGTGCTTGAGAGAGCCTTGCAAATACTGGAAAAACATTATGGGGTTGATCATTTTGAAGTTGGAAAGTGTCTTTTAACCTTAAGTGATGCATACAAGACTCTAGGTGTTCTTCCCGAACAAAAGAAATTACTGGAAAGGGCCTTGATGATATTGGAGGACCATTACGGTCCTGATCATATTGAAGTTGCAGCATGCCTTGAAAATTTAGGTAACAGCTGCAGAGATTTAGGAAAACCCAAGGAACAAAAAATATTTCTTGAAAAGGCCTTGAAAATACTGGAGAAACATTATGGTGATCATCATTTTGAAGTGGCGAGGTGTCTTAGCAATTTATGTTCTGCTTACGGGGCTTTAGGTGAACCTCTGGAAGAAAGGAAATTACTTGAAAGAGCATTGCAAATACTGGATAAACATTAATGTGAAGAATATGATGAAGTTGCGATTCGTCCTCAAACTCAGACAGCACCTTCATGAAGTTAGAAGAAACTCTCTTAAAATGAAATGTAAATTCTTCGCAAGTAGCAAAAACACTTAGTGTTGTGATTCGTTTGAAGCTGCACAATTTTTTCATGTGAATGGTACACATTTGTTCGGATTTACAATTTCCTTAATTGGCTTCAAGAGTCAAGTTTATGATCAAAATCTTTGTATCTGCTGCATGCGATACTTATAACTATATGTATTATTTTCCACTCACATTTTGATGAAGGTCATCTACAGAATCTATATTTATCAAATATATAAGTTTACACGTAGGCACTGACTTCAAAGGGAGACAAGGAACCTTCTGCCTCAAATTCACGTAGAGGGACAGATATTATATATATTCACAATCATAAAATATTATTTATGCCAACTTTGCTCACAAAATGTATTTTAAGTTAGAGCCTCAAGAATTAACATAATTTCTCCAGAGTAATTATGTTTGAGTAAAGCATCGAACGTGGTTCTGTATAGTTTATCTCTCATTTCTGTAAAATAGTAAATAGGAAACTGTTCGATCCACGAAAGAAATGTAATTTATGTTTTGATCCAGTTTGTTTGAAAATTCGTAATCGGAGTACAAATCAGAAACACAAGACAATTATTTTCAAATGCATAGGAACAGAAGAAAGGCTAACTTGGCAATTTTTTTAAAAAAAATGTACAAATAATTTCACTCTCGTTGTTCTAATCAATCAGAGTTCAATTCAATTTGATGAGTGTGTAATTCAGAAAGAAACATGATCATCAGTGCACCCATCACTACAGAAATGTGATATGTAGATCACGAAGAATTTGCCTCCCTGCATGGTTATCTATTTTGATAGCTTTACGACAATAGGTGAGTTTCAGTAGCAAATCTTCAATGACGTGTTCGGCCATGTTAGACCAGACACGTGATGTCATGCAGGAAGTGAGTATTTCTGTTTGGGTGTCTCATTTTTATTGTGTACGTACATTGTTTCTAAGAGCATTATCAATTCATATTGTAAAAAAAGGTGATTTGATATATGAGCTGAACTTTAGACGTTCTTGGATGCTTTTTATTATGCAGAAAAACATCTCAAATAAATGTTTTTGCAAAGATATTTTCCTTCGAACATAGAAAAAATGTATTCTTGTGTTTCAAGTAATCTCATATTATTTATACATATAAAACTAGAATGAATCTATAGTGTGTGCCATTATTCTATAATCCCAGAATTATTTTTTATCATTGTAATTATAATATCTGTGTGTTGGTTGGCAGACACACTGAAGTGTCTTGCCTGAAAATTGTCCTACATTTGTAAAATAAATTATGTTGTTGTTGCATGAAGAAATATATCTATTGCGAATGAGTTGAATTAGTATAGTAGAGTGAGGTAAGAGTCCGTGTTTAGATTTTTATATTCTATATACCTACGTTATAAAAGCAGCCAGATTCTTAACATTTCTACCGAACAAGAATAGAATGTTTCTCTTTCATTACAACATTTTGAATATATTTGTTTAAAATATGCTTTTTTACTTTTGCATCTCCATTGGGGCAAAGGTTCTCATGTAGAAAGGAATTGAAATGAAATGCTAGACTGCAAAATCTACAAAAAAATGTAGTGATATTATTTGTAATAGTAACCGATTACAAGAGATGTAGAAATATGTATGGAATATTACGTTTGGAAAATATTAAATGTTGATGATTTCACATCAGCCGTTTCTCATTTACTCCCGAAGATTTTTTTTTTATTATTTTTGGGAAATTTTTGTCAGGGAGACTGATTTTAATGCTCGAGTTGACGAAGTAGGCTTCGGGCACAGAATACGAATAATTTTGTGGAGATGCATTTCGCATAATTTCCTTTGGTTACAATACACCATATTTTCGTTACAATATTTTGAAACACCTAATGCATATCGCACACACCCAAGTGAATTACTCAAACATGTGGTCAGTAATTTGCTGATTTTTTTCTTGTTATTCAATACAATTTGCAAAAATTTAAAACTTTACATTAAGATGGTAAATGTGACTTGTTTCTTTGTTCGGGATACCTGTAACAATGACTGATTACATTCCACCGTGTTACTTTGCAGGCTGACTTAACATAGTTAACGTCAAAGGGAACAGGATATGTGCACTGCGAATTTTCACCCGCCACGCATTTTTACCAACTCCATTCTCAAATGTTATTGTAAGAACTTGTGGTGTTACTTTTGAAAATTCTTAACGTACAAGTGTTGCTATAAACCAAATATTCTGGATAGTGTAAACATTATGGTGGGGTTTCACTAAGACAGTTTCTGGCCCTAAATATGTTTGAAAATGCTTTTGTTTTGCCTCTATACACAATAGGGTCAAAAATTAAAACTTGTGTACCGATAGGGAAGTCGATTTGTTTACGTTGCTTGTCAGCATAACGCTTGTTTATTTGAAACCGCTGTTCTGAATTTCGGGCGGCTTCTTGGCTGACGGTTTTAAGTTTGTCTAATTTAGCTGTATTCTCGTTGTGTTCAGGGTTCACGTCTAATGCTGCATCAATTAAGATTCTGGGTTTGTATCCGTGCAGCAGTTCAAACAGCGAAATTTGGGTACTAGAATTTTCATTAATATTATGAGCAAACACAATGGAAGGTAAATATTCGTGCAAGCTCGAAACAGATTGTAAATAATGATGCGAACGTTCCACGTTCGAGATTCTGTGGTGGTGATGGGTCCGTGCGAATTTCAAATTGATGCCTAATATGCGTGAAATTTCTAGAAACACGTTAGACGTGTGTGGAGTAGCCTTATCCAGCAAAAGTACCTAAGGGACGCCATATGACAAGATTGTATGTTCGATTAAAAATTCTGCAACAGTTTCCGTAATGATACGAGTAACTGGTTTGGATACAAGAAATTTCGTGCAATGGTCCACACAAGAGAGGAACCTGAAGGGATCGGTGTCAAGGGACCGAAGGCGTCTAGACTAATTACCTGGAAAGATGTTAGGGACGTTTCTACCTGTGTTAATTCGTAATTCGATGGACCGCTGGCTCTTTTAGCGATTTGGCAAGTGTAACAGTGGCGTACTAGATCAAATATGAATTTCTTAGCCTCGGGAAAATGAGCAGCCATAGCTGGCGACTCGTGAATTTTGGTTACCACTTCGTGTATAAGTTTCTGTGGGATACACAAAAGGTTGACTGCGAAAGAGTTTTCTATCTATAATTTGGAACTGATATGAAGGTCTAAGGTATCTCGGGTCTGCATTCTCTTTTCCTGTGAGATGATCCAAAATATTTTAGAGAAATAGGGGTCTTTATTTTGCATGTCCCGATTATTAAAATTCGGACTTTCCAAGTGATACATAATTATGTCTGTGGTGTCTGTGTCTTCGTCCTCTGTGGGTTCCAGTGGCTCTCTGGATAGGCTGTCGGTCATTTTGTTGGTCGATTCTGTTATGTGGACGGGAGTTATTTGAAATTCCTGGATATTCTGACTCCACCTCGCCATTTTGGAATTTTGTGAATTCTTGCTGTTGTTCGAAAATGTTAGAGCACGGTTATCGGTGAACAGATATACCGGTTTCCCAAGAAATAATAGCGAAAGCTACCTAACACATAAATACATGCCAAAATTTCTGAAGATAAAGTGTCACATTTCCTCTCAGCCTCTTTCAAATTGCGGCTCGCGAATCAGATAGGGTGAAGTTCAGTCTCTCCCTGCTCATGACAGAGAGCTGACAGAACACACCCCCTAGGCCATTTTTTTTATGCATCCGTGAATAAGTAGTTAGGCTGTTTTGGGTTGTACGAACCGAGAACGGGTGCGCTTACAATTTTCTCTTTCAAGCACTGACATGAGTTTTCACAGTATGGTGAGCATACGAATTTTACGTTTCTCTTAAGGAGTCTCAAAAGTGGAGCTGCATGGGAACTGAAATCAGACATGTAAGTTCTTACGAACGAGCAAATTCCCAAGAACTTCCGAACGACTTTTGTACATTTCGGGGTGCGATATTTGGTGACGGAAACCACAATTTTCGGAGAAATTTCAAAACCCGTGGCACTAACATTATGTCCTAAGCAACAAATTTTCTGATATGTAAATTTTGATTGATTGATGTTCAGTCTCAGGTTATTTTCTCTAATCGTAAGTGCATTTCCCATTATTTTAAGCAAGGTCTCGATTGAATTTGCGCTGAGAATTATATCATTCACATATGTGGAAACCTCTTTATCGTCGACACCGTTAAACACTAAGTTGATAATGTGATTTAACACTTGTGAGGGAATTTTTGTACCCCATGGGTAAGAACTTATACTGATAGCAATGTAGATTATTGATGCTGAATGCGGTTTTATGTTGGGAGTCTTAACTTATTCTGCATTGGTAAAAGCTAGATTTAAGTTCGAGTTGTGTGTAATATTTCTTACAAGCTAAGTTATTCAGAGTGTCGGAAATACAAGGCAATGCAAAGCTCAAGTATGGCGTTTGGCTATTGAGTGACCTGAGGTGTGTTATCTGGTTTTCGGATCACAAATGTAGGAGAATTGTACTGCGAGCCTACAGACTTGGTTATAATTCTTTGACTTTACATTTCGGCTAGTTGATTCTTTATTTGTTCCTGTAGGTTTGCAGAGATCGGAAACTGCGCCCAGTGGAACGCCGGATTAGTTCCTATGTCTATGACATGTTCATAGTTCTCGAAGTCTCCCTTGTCCCTCTCGTCCTAAGCAAACACATTGGATAATTCGAAAACGAGTTCTTCTATATTACGTTTGTTCTCTGCGCATAAATCTTTAATTATGTTCAGGCGTTTTACATCGAATTTTTGTCTGTCGATTTTTTCCCTTTCTGCTATTTGTATTTCTGTAAGTTTCTGTCAAGTTTCCGGGTGGTCGTTGCCGGAGCTGCTATCAGGTTCGGCAAGGACTTCCGTAGGAAACTGCATTATGATATCGCCAGTGGTTATTTTTCCCAGAGGAGTGTGCTTACTTATTTTAACTTTATCTGTTGTTGGATTAGTGACAAAAAGCATGGGATCTTCTACATTCAGTAATGCACGTGGAACTAACACATCCCTTTCAAGCAACGAAGGGCCAGGTTCCACGAGATTGCAATTACAAGTGTTAATAATTGTAACTGGCACTGCCATTTTTGTGCGTGGGGATATTTGAATATCTCTAGTTAGCAACACTTGCAAAGTGTTGCTAACTAGAGATAACTAACGTTTCCTGCGGCTATATTTTGAAAATGTGGTCTGGAAAAGTATTTATTTCTACTTTTTCTTTTGGAATGTTAAATTTTGGGGGTTTTCCGAAACGGTTACTTGAATCATGTCGTTTCTTGGATCCCAAAAGTGGGAGAACGTCGTTTATGTGCACCACTGTGAAGGAATGAATGAACCACTTGTAGCCTAATCTGAATCTGATCAAAGCAATTTATTTTATTTCAATTTGATTGTCTATGACGTCTCTAATGAATGCGTTTACTTGAATGCGTATGGTTCCGGGAGGGATCAGGTGACTGGGGAATATGGAGGTCATGGACCTCAGATGTACGCGTTTAAATGGTGGGTATTCTGGGGTTGTGATTGGGTGTTTGTTGAACTTCTTTCCCACAGTTAAGAAAAATAACGGCTGGTTTTTCTTCCGCCCCTAGCCGTGCGGGAGGGATATAAGCCTCTGAATGTGCCTCGGTTATTGCTATAAGTCGGGGGATGAAAATTTTGTTTTCTGTTCGGGCCATACCTATTATAGAAATTACGGAGTTATATAAAATATCCCCGATTTGGTCTGGGACCCCAGCTATTGCCTCTGTGTGGTTGAGCATGTAGTTGTTGAATCAGTGCCGTTTGTTCGCTAAAATGACTGGTCACTGAGATTATGAGCTCGCGATTAGCCAAGTTCAGCTTTTCGACCTGAGCTACAAATGCATTTATCTCTGCTTCTATTTGCTTGTTCTTGCATTTTCCTCGCTGCGGAGTGTAAGGTGTTGGGTGAAGAACTTAGGCCTGCAGCCAGAGCTGGTACACTTTGATCGGCAAGCGTGACGTTCACAGCCGGCTTGCGGACTCGAAGCCTACCGGATTTCGGTTTGTCAGGTGAAATTTCACCATTACTGGAAGAAAACGACTCTGTGCTCGATTGATCGCTGTCGTTGCCGAAAATTTTATTAAAATTGGCTTGTTTCCTTCTCTGTTTAAAAGTTACGCGTCGTTTTTCAACTCGACGTAACCATTTTATGAGGTCATAAAGGTATACGAATTATTTTTAGGCCTCCTCTAGATATTCATCTTTGAGACCCACGATTATGTTGTACATCAGCCTCTTCCGCGATGTTCGGAATTAATTTTCGTATCAATGCCGACTTGGCAGCGACGTAATGTAGGACAGATTCGTTTTCCCTTTGGATGCGATTTCTTATCCTATCCTCGGCCATTAAAAGATCGGCCTTTTGTGGAAAGGCTGCTCGAAAGTAATGTTCGCGTAACCGGGAATTAGTTTTACTGCTGTAAACCATTCTAAATGTAAGAGACAATTCGAACGCTGTCTTATTTTTCGCTCCGTTCCAGCCATTGTACTGGGGGAAACCCTGGGGGGTAAAGGCGGTCAGGGGCGTGATGCTGATCACATCACCCCCACTCACGACCGGATCAAGAAAGTGTGGGGCGTTACCCCCACACCCCCTATACGCCTTCATGGCGTAGTGCTATGCACAGGGGAGCACTTTACCTTTTTTTTACCTTTTACCTATTATTATTATTATATCTGCTGTACGATTATGCTTTATTGCAAAATTAAACGTAGTTTTTGCTGTGTTATCATGTGTGTGTAGAACTGGATAGGGTAAATGGGGGCTCTCTTTGCTCTAAGAAATGAAAATTTCTACAATGTAGTGTATTATAGTAGTCTTTCTCCTTCTAATACATAATGATAATGCTTCGAATATTTTCAGTCTAAGGGTTCTAAATATATTCTGCTGGTTCGTGACTCTTGACCCACCCTTGAATCAACATTTAATACACAGTTTCATATTTAATAAAACTTTTAATAAATATATATTTTAAATGTATTTGTAACAATATACTGTCTCGCAATTTTATAATTTCCCACTTACACATGGGTGTGATTCAGTATCGTCAAGTAGCTATCTTTTTTGGTAAATTTAACTGAAAATATATTTCTTATTAGAAGAAACACCCTCACCAACTTTCAATATTATGTTGAACCTCAAGAAGTCTCTCTGTGGTGCAAATTTCAGGTTTCTCCTCGATCCCCTATTTTGGTTGCAGAGCGTCAAACTTTTGATTTTCTTTTTAAACTTTTTATTCTGTAGAGTTTACGGAATAAAAATGTTCCAAGCACCTCATATGTTACGGACATGTCTGACACCGCACAGTAAACATAATATAACATAACAAATATGGCTATGGTGTTTTGTTCGCTTTCGTGTTTATATTGTGCCCAAGGATGGGAAATTGAGAAAAATCTAATGGAATACAGTAAACATCACTTAACAAGATCAACCGAAAATAGCGCAGAAAACTATTGCATATATATCACTGTACACTATGTACACATTTTAAAAATTAAACATTGTAGACCACAGCATTAAGAACACATACTACAGTAGTACACGTGTTTAAAGAAAGCTGTACTGTATTCTACAATATATCATTTTTTTTCTCAGCTGAGCGTCGATTAAACCAACGACCTGTTGAACCGAGGCCGGTTAAGAGGGCGCACACTGTACATGTATTGATTGTAGTATAGCATGGAAACAGCCGATCCCAGAAGAACAGTGTTCCTAAACAAATAGAGAGAGCATGTATTTTTGAAGATGATAGGTTTTGAATCTTTACATTTGGAAGTACGGAACAGGAGCATTTTTGTAATTGTGACGGTTTGACACTCCTGAGACTTGACTGTAGAACCTGTCTAAGTCTTTCAGAAAACTCTGTGAAATACGTAGATTAACTGAATCAATTTTATTTTGTTTTCACAAAGCAAACTATACTCGACGTTTATATGCTTTTAGCTTTTGAAAATATTAGTACATACTTTTTTATAAACATGTTTTGCTTGTGATAAATTTTGTGACTGATGTGATACCATGCAAATTATTTACTTTGAAGAATTAAAACAACGCAAAGGTTATGAAATTTATCACAAATAAGTTATTCAAACTAAGGTTTGTTTCAGAAATGAAGTAAGATACTTAAGAGCTTAAGATGTAGAAACAATCAATAATAAGACAATTAGAATGAAATTAAAATTAATTTTGTTACTTCATGGTAATGAAACTAAATTAAGTGGAGACATCACACATAAAATCCCACTTACACTATAAAAAGTAATAAATTTTGAAAAAATGATGTTATATAAATGACATGAAACTAATGCTTGTATTAATAGTTTCAACTTCTGAATAATTTTTCCTTTAATTCCATATGTAATAAACTATACTTTGAAAAAAATAGCCTTTTGTGTCTACTTTCAAATGGAATGGCTCTAATAAAAACCGGAAAACGATAAAATCTCCTCACGCGGATATAGGTCTTTTCTACTCTTACGGCGGCCGGTCCTCATGCGGCAAGGGAAGTGGGAGCTGGGATTACGCCTCAGACCATCAGACAACAGCGGTGGCACCGAGAGTTACGACTTGGCGGTAGAAAGTAATACGTGAACCTCGTTCAACAGGCTGCTGCGTTTCTTATCGTGTTGGATTGATCGCTTCCTCACTCCCCACTTCCCTTGCCAGCATGTAAGTCGGCCGACGTAAGAGTAGAAAATACATATAATTAAAAATGATGGCCAGAGCAAGACTGAAAAAATCCTATGTCGGTTTTGCACATTTGAAAAATATATGAATAGATGAATAAATGTTCAACATTTAAAAAATGGTAAAGAAACAAATTAATTCAAAATTAATTTAAATGGTGTATAATATAACATTAATTTGCATTTGAATGTTATTCATCCACAATTGCTAACTTTTTTTTATGTTATACAACCAGAGTGATGAGACCAAGAGGATAATGATTCCATCACCGATGCTACCTGATGTTTGATGATTAATGTTTAGAGAGTGTCTGATGCCTTAGGAAATTTGCTGGTGATTAGTAACTTATCTGCCAACACAACATAACCGAAGCCCAACGTCTTCACTTCTGATTCGTGGAATTTGGCTGGTCGTTTCACTCCAATCATCTCTGGCGAAATTGCTCGTAGTACTACTTTACTTTCCGAACACTACGTAAGTATTTTAAATCCTCCACGCCACAAAATGTCAATTAATTCTGCCTGAATCTGCAATCCTTGAGATACATCTTGGACACCACTAACCACATCAATGACTAGCATGTCTTCTGTGATTATATCAGTTATTCTCGTCTTGCAGAGGTGGTTGCTGCTCTTGCCCTCTGATAGCTGCTCATGCTGTAAACATCGTGGAGCTAACAATAATGCCGAAGCTGTGCTATGTGCCATTGCAGTTCATACACTTTGAGCTGCATCCGACTGCACCTTAATCTGCATATAAATTTTCCCATTAATGTGTCATTGAGACTCTTCCCGCTTGTGGTTTTCACAGATGCATCAAATACGACACGCAATTTCCTAGTTGTGCTTTTGGTTTTGTTTTAAACTTGGCATATGTCCAAAAAGTTTGTGGCTGTCTTTCATGTTATTATCGAATTACAAACGTTGCTTTGTTTGACTCTCTACACCAGGACCAGCTCTTGGACCAGTGCAAAGCATGTGCAATGTGTATGCAGTGTGATTGTAATAGCAGAGAAATCATTTGTGTGTGTTGTAAGAAATAAGAGAGTAATAGAGTGGGTGGGGTGGAGGGGTTTAAAGTAATCTGTTATTGACCACAATTCTTAGAAGTGTCCTACTGCTTACTTTATACCACTTTAATTCTTGCTCACAACATTGCCACCTATCAGCCATCATTCTTTGTTCAGTATTCGCACACCTAAGTTACCACATTGACCTTAAAAAAAATTGTTTTTAAAACCTGAAGCAAAATTATTTTCTTCACTGGGCAATTCAAACCCCTATACGTTAGAAATATTTCTCCCTCTCTCCCTAGATGTAATTATTGATAATAGTTAAAACTCTCAATTACAAGTGACAAGAGACTATGTTCGTAGAATATTTCACCCCTTCTAACCCTCGGCCGCTGCTCTTTCTGTCCTTTTGTGCCGGTGGCCGTCCACCAGAGGAGCCGTGTGGTGTAAGGAAATAGCTTTATGTCGCAATACTTTTACCTTATGTTTGTATTTCGAACCTGGAGCCCCTGACGTCGTAGCGCTTTGTTCTAACCACTCAGTCACAGGGGTCGACATG
This sequence comes from Lepisma saccharinum, assembly GCF_977018435.1. Classification (NCBI taxonomy): domain Eukaryota; kingdom Metazoa; phylum Arthropoda; class Insecta; order Zygentoma; family Lepismatidae; genus Lepisma; species Lepisma saccharinum. The sequence continues at coordinate 530,666 of NW_028142959.1, read as the reverse complement.
TGACAACACGCAAGGATAATTAATCCTCCGTGAACTGCTATGGCTTCTTCTTCAAGTTGCTGACGTGTTAAACATCTAAAATACTTTTCCAGATGTCACTCACAGCCTTAATCCACCTTACATCCCCTGCGATGTTCGTATTGATGCACTTTGTAGCAATACTAAAATATGACCACTTCGGGGAGGGGTCATGTATTTTCCTGGATAAGTCTGAACAAAATCACACTTGTATGTTCTTCTTGTCTTGTTATTCTGGAACAGTGATTGGGAAAGGGGACTGTAAAATTGTAGTCCGTTATGGAAAATTCTTCTTATGAAAAATGTGGACAATATTTGAAGCTAGCACTTGGTAATTGGCAAAACTGCTCATGTTGCTTCCATGTGTTATGGTGTATGTTAATAAAAGCTACATGCATTCAATTCTTCTTGCTTCTTTGTGTGCATGCTAAGAAAACTGGCTAGCATCCATCGTACGGAGCTTGACACATGATGAAAGACTATGGAAAAGTGTTCTCCTCCATGGTGCATGGGAAAAGTCCGCATAAGTACACATGGTAAAGGCTTACATGTGCATGTGTGGGGAAACAACGAAGCACAGTTTTAACATCAAATCTGGGATTATTGTTGAAACCAAAACTGCTGCTGCGGGATATATAGTGTCTCTGCTTCTCTTCTTTCTTATCTTCTTATTGTTAATTGTCTTCTTTATCTTGTTTGGGGCAATGTAAAATGTGTATAAATACCCGTTGAACTTGGGAGAGGGGGGAAAATTTGTATCAACTGCAAACCATGTGGAGGAAAATTATATCTGGTCCCTTCACAAAAATATGGTGGATAATTTATTGTCCGTGGTCCACCGAACTTGGGGATCCATGGTCGAATTCTCTCCTTGCTTGAAAAAGTGTAGTACTTTTGTAGCGAGGCAAATATGGTGTCTGCATGTCTCCTTCAAGTTGTTGGTTAGAAAAGTCTGTCCGCACGGTAGTTGACTGCTGCTTGTAGAAGTCCCTCGTAAAAATGTCCATGACTGGTGTAGACACTTCTTGTCCAAGTTCTTTTGTATAGACAGGTTGTGTAATTCATAAGGTAAATTGAGATAAAGAAAGGAAGCTATTGGAAGTGGGTCTGATTGATTCAAGTCATGCACACAAAAACAAATTCATTCCATTGCCTTACCTTAAAATTAAATTAAATTGCCTCATCAAAATAAAAATGCTATTATAAAATATAATTAGTTGCTTTTTAGTTGCTTCAATACAAGTTCAAGCTGGGTCCACTGCGGGACAGTTAAATCAGATAAAGTTTTAGGGATATCAAGAGATAGTTCAACTTCCCTCATCTTTACTTGTTCAAAATTAAAACCCTAGTATGTAAAATTTGTTGATTCACAATAATCTGAGTAAAATCCTGATAATTGAAAAATATAGATTGCTCCTCGTTAATCTGAATTGATCTATGGGTGTTCAAATTATTGTTTAAATTCTGAATGACAATAAATTGTCCTTTCCCAGAAATTAATATACCATTACAAGTTCGAACAATCTGTAAAATGTCATTGCCCGAGTGTGATTTTACTTCAAAAGTACAAGAATTAGAATTATTAAATAAAAGTAAGTCTTGCAAGCATATTCTGAATTCTAATTATTTTTTTAAAAAAAATATTATGTTGTGAACCCTAAAAATAAAATATAAAATTCGTATTAGCGTCCCTGGGTGAGGACCCTAAGAGGTTGCTTTGGCAATCCTCTAACCGCCTCCTATAAATGATAGGCCGGTGCAATTAGCCCTGGTTCACTTTTATGCAATGGAAAAAAAATCAGTAAATGGTACTTAGGACTTCCGTTGAGCAGCCAGGCGGTAACAAATATAGCATCAGGGAATTAAGGGAGTGGGATTCAAATTTTTAAACCCAATAAAGATAATAAAAAAACTTTCTCGATTCCGAATTTTCATTAAACAAAAAGAGAAATTAGACCACTCAATACGTCTCGAGTCCGCCGTATACTTCAAGTCACTTGATCTTATATGTAGACCCTCCGCGAAAAAGATATACTTGAATCATGTAAGAACGGTGTCTCCATCCCCTTGGTTTGTCCAAACAAAATAGGTCGAGAAATGTTATGCATTATATTAAAATATAAATACAATTACTAGTTATTACTTACTGTACTAAAATTAACACGAAGTTAATCAGTAAGAAGTAATGAATTTCATTGCTCCACATGCCTGTGCCAATCGCCGAAGCTAGCTTACGCATATTGCTATTAATCCTGATTAATCTGTGTGCATAAAATACTAAAATTTCCCTTTTTATAAAAATGTTTCCCAATTTCTACCTAAGAATCACTTGAAACTGTAAAATAACTAAATTACAAACATACAAAAGTAACAAAAAAAATCCTAATTTTAATCAAATGGGAATCATTTTCCCAAGAAAATTACTTAAAATAGATATATTTATTGTAAACGGGAACATTATGCGAGAACAACTAAAAAAAAACTCTTGTCTTGTCGTTCCTTTGTAAAATTATCGGTCATGATTAGTCTTAAGTACATAAATGCTACATTTATGGCAACATTTTATCTATGTAGGCCGAAATATTCCTAACTTCGTTAACATTAAATTATGTCGTTAAATGAAATATCTGATGGCTATTTTCTAAGTAAAACTTGTCGCTTAAAAATTTAATAAGCGAACGCCACTCAATCGGAAAAATATGCATAGTCTAAAGCTTTCGTTGACTTCCCCATGCTAAGTTTTGAACATGCTGAAAGGCACTCGGGAAGGCTTCAGCGCGGAGAATGGAATGTGTTGACAGCAGGTATTGAACATTCTTGCAATCTTACGTTTTCGTATTCGCTTGAAGCAACTGAGTTCTTAGGCGAGGAAATTTGCTGGCTCGTAACGTTGCGATGTTCGGGTAACTTCGGGTTTCGTCGGTATGGCAGAGGGAGGGGAATCGTTGGTTTGTGCACCGAGCGGAGAATTTTCCTGCCGCGTGGAAGCTGGCAGCGAAAAAAAATACAACTTGAGGAGGGAGGGAAGAAGGAAATGAAGCGCTAGGATCCGTTGAGTCACTGCGTGACGCGTAAATATTGACGTAACTTTAACTTACTACGGACGAAGTCTAGTAAAAGCAGCGCTTGGTCGAGTGGATGCCAAGGACTCTGTAATGCGATCATAGCGAGGATGTGGGGGAGGGAAAGTTGTCGGGCTTTCAGTGGACGGCTGCAGAAACTCGAAAACTTCCGCGATCGCATAATAACGACGACTTGGGAAGGTGCATAGAAGAGTTAATGCAATGGAAATGCAATCGGCTTTAGTAGTGGATACATATATTCCAAAGAAAAAACAATACGTAATTAAAACAAATATGAAGAACAATTTTAGGCAAACGTGTAGTTATGAAAAATGTGATCAGTAAAAGATACAGTAGGTTCGGCAACCTGAGACTTTGGCTTATTTTCTCCTTTTTGAGTAAAACTTGGCGCATTTTCGACTTTTACTAATGGCTGACATTCAAAAAAATCTTTGACTTTTGCAATTGGTTCTACACAGGGCAAACTAGTAAATTCACTTTCAACTTTGCGTCTGTGTTAATCAAAATTTGAAACATTGCTTACGGCAAACTTCTGCACTTTATCTTTGACAGATTCAATATTTTTGGGCAAATCCAAAACTTCGTCTTTGACAACTACAATATTTCGGAACGGATCTTGAACTTCTTCTTTTACACTTTGCTGAAAAATACGGGACGGAGGCAGGGGTGGAAGTTTTGGCGGCTGAATGACATTTAACTGTACAACTTCAACAAGTGATGCACATCATCATAAGGCTGTTTCACAGGAGGTGGATCATTTTTGAGCTCACGTAAGGCTAATTCGTTGGTCATAAGTAACAGATTTCTTGCCTTGACATTTACAGTAACAAATTACGAAAATTGTAAAAATACTAATAATAAACGTTACTAATAAGAAACCCGTAATAATATTATGAGGATATTCAAAAGATTTCTGAAGCGGATCAATAAAATTAGAGGCTTTTACGAATGGAAGAAATCCGTTTAACATAACTTAAATCGCAATGACTTGCATATTGCTAAGCAAGAAAAACAAACAGTTCTTAAAAAAAACTAAAACGTATTTTAAGCCTGCCTAGTTTAAATTATTAGGTATTTTAGCTCAACTTATTTATTTCTTGATCTAGGCACAATTTATCGGCTTAATTTATTTAACTCATGTAATTTTTTTTTAAATTTTTTAGGCAGTATTTATTAACTTATCTTATTTTAAGATTACTGCAAACTTATCTTATTTAATCTCAGGTGTTATCTTTAATTTTAAATAATATCTTCTAGTTATCCTTTTTAGTTGTCTTTGGCTAATTGAGGTGCTTTAAGCATAACTATATATATATATATATATATATATATATATATATATGTGTGTGTGTGTGTGTGTGTGTGTGTGTGTGTGTGTGTGTGTGTGTGTGTGTGTGTGTGTGATGGTGTGTGTGTGTGTGTATGTACGGACTCTTAGTTATATTTGTGTACTATAGCCTATTTGTGTACGGACTTTTCACGTCACTTAAGCCTATTTATACATACAACTGAAACACCTATTACTTCTAAACTAGACCTTTAATTAATCGGGCGGTTTATACTCTAGAGCACGGTACGCCACTCTAACTATATACGCTTGGCGTAATAGCTGACATAATTGTACAGCGTGTCTAGGAATATAATTAGCGTTTCGTTTCTTTACATATTAACATGAATTTGGTGATAAGCAATTTATTCCTTAATTAAGGTAACATAAGGCAATGTGACTGACTCTTGAATTCCTCGACTATCTCCTTAATCTAAGCTCCCTTCTTGAGGGGCTGGGAGATTCCAGTCATAACGAATATGAATGAGTCGAGCACAGGACCTTGTTCGTTCCCAAAACTATATTTATCAAAATTTAATATCCTCGTTGCAATAATCTTAACAGTTATAGCTCATGCATACTAAATTATTTGCAAGTTATAGTCAGTTTTAAACAAAAATTTAAATTGAAACTTTTAAGGAACTTTAATTAATAATAATAACAACAACAAAAAAAATATTGACTCAAACAAGCATACTCTCTGCTATGACTCGTTGAAATACCCCATAGTGCCACTAAGTCAGAGTCAATATACTTTAATTTATTTTCCTCGTTCATAATAATTTTAATATTCACTTTTAATTCAGGTTTTTAGTAAATTAATATATTAAGGGTAAGCATAATCACAAGCTGAGCAAATTGCACAGGAATGTCAAGTATAAAAAAAATCGTTTACAAAATTTCTGTAGCTTGCTGCACTATTGAAACAATTATAGACAAAGCTCTGATGATTTTCATACCAAAAGTCATGTAACATAAAAAATCCTAAATTTTACGTTCTGGGACCACTGCAAGTTCAAGGAACTATCAAATTTAAATGCCACTTTCCACATTAGCTAAAATCCTGGGAATGATGAAAATTTTCCAGGTGGAAATTCTGTCGCACCATCGGTACCGGGTTCGCGAGCGAACCACAGAGCTACCAGGAGCGGATTGATAGGGAAACGTCCACGGACGTTCCGGGGCCGGCAACATTTTTGACGAAATGGGCCTCCCTAAAGTGCGACAGCGAACCTTCCGCCATGCGGAATAACGGACGCTCCTGATACCAAATCGCCAGCCCGACGCGGATAACCGCGACGATGCTGGGGCGCAGGTTCCTCCGTATCTTTACATTTTGCGGGTGACTGACCCTGACTTGAGGTCGATAGGTTTCATCTGATTCATCCTCGAGTTAGAACTCGACATCTATCATGGGATATATAAAAAAAATCTTCCCCGATTAATGTTTACAAAAAAAACCTTTATACCTTATGAATTCTCAAAATAATTGTTGCAATGACATACCAATAAAATAAACTAAACAAGTTAGCAACATTTTTGGGGTGGGGTTAATTTAAAACTGGTTAATCAATTTTCATCTAATTTCTGTAAAAATGAATGAAAGCCCTAAGCATCTTCATCCACGTATCAATATGTATTGAACCTATCCTTTCACTTTTAATTTACTTCCTGGTGAAATAAATGAAAATCCCAGCACCTCTACCACGTATCATTCGGAGATAAATGAAAATTCCAATGCTAACAATAAACTACAACTCTTTTCATTTCCGAAAAAATGGAAAGGCCCGCATCACCATCACGTATCATTCTACTGAATGATGGGATCGAATTCCATTCCCATAATAAATCAAAGGGTGATGTAGCTAATTCATCATTCATCCTCATAAATGATGAGAGCACTAGTCATTAAGATGACAAGTCTAAATGCTTGGCTGCGAAAGGCAAATCTAAAATAGAATCTCTAAGCAACTAGAAAAGACAATGGTCACTCATTCGGCTTTATGAACCTTCAAACCTGAATCATGCATGTTGGTTGGTCTATCTGAAGAATGATAATGATGAATATAAAATAACGTAGAATACAATTTATCTAAACTCTCTTTGGACTTCGTTGCTTGTTGACTAGCGACACTCTTACCTTTCCTCTCAAGTCCTCTCTCAGCCTCCTCTCTCTCTCTCAAATCCAAATCAAAAGTCCGTCCCCTCCCAGCCTGTCTACCCTCTAAAAACCCAGGCCATGGAGCTCTTCCTCCATGCCGAATCGTGAGTTTTCCACCTGTTTATTGCAAAGAGCTGACCACCTATTTTCCTATTTGACGATGTTGATAGCCACAGGAAAGACTGGAATTATTACATTTTTTTAAAACTACACTTCAAGTTCTGTCGGTCAATAACAGATTCTGTAAGATTTCAAATAACAGTTATCAAGGAGAAATAGATGGAAGAGGAAAAAAGGTGGTAGTGAATAGTGGAGAAAACATTTTTTGTAAGAATGGATTCTACTTATTAAACTAAAAATAAAATACAATGCGATGCGAAGAGTGAGCAACTTTAGTTCTGAGAGGCATCACATTTGTTGCAACTGTTGTATTGCCTCCATGTTTTAGTGTGAACCTGGCATTCAAGAACTGGCAATTTGTTATCAAATCCGTTTAGTGCCAGTTTATTCACACGCGTAGTATAAACGTCGTGTAAGTTACTACTAACGCGAAATTCTGACATAAATTTGCTATTTTTCTGAAATAGACAGATTTTATAGTCCTCAATGCCTAATTTTGCGGTGGAACTACGGCCCACGCCCTTCTCTTTATTTTATTTCTTCGTCATCTGTTTTCACAGAGTACGTTTTATAGGGTCATTCCACGTGAACTCAACCAATTAAGAGCCACTTTTCAACCTCACATATTTTGATTCATTTGGCATACTAAAAGGGTTACCTGAGGTAGGAAAATATACAAAGTTGCAAATCCATAACTTTTGTATTTACGACATTACAGTGTTGTAAACTATGCGATTTTGACCATTTTTCCAACATCTTGTTAACTTTAATTTGTAATATTTCGGCAACCGGGACACCTATAGAAGTTATTAGGACGGCGTTGGAAAGGTCTGGAAGAACTCTTTCACACAAGATATTGCATATCCATGTCAGGGTAAAAAAAATGAAGGTTGTGTAAAGAAAATTTTGGTAGCCATTTTCTCATTTTTAAAAAAAAAAAACAATTATATGTCATACGTACACTATTACTCAATAACTGTACAAAATTTGAATATGGGACACCATTGGTATCCGGAGTTATGTTAGATTTAGGGTAGGGTAGAGTGGGTTAGGTAATGCATGATAACATATTTTGATAGAAAAATTCCTAATATTCAAAAGTAAAAGTCTAACAAAAATCAAATACAATATTGTTTGAATTAACGTACATGAACCTAATGTTTAAATTCGCAGTCATTAAAAACACAGGGTAATTAAAAAGCCCGGCCCCATAATTGACTCCATTATTAGTGCACATAGCGAAAAATGGAAAGAGGGGACAGTTGTTGGTAATAGGTTAGTTTGAATCTAAAATGCTTGAATTTTCAACGTATCGTGCTCCGTTTAGGCTGTATACTGGAACGATCCTCATTGGTAGCCGAAAATGCCACATGCTTTGCCCTGAATACTGCATGGCATCGCAGTACCATACAGTACAGGGTAAATTCAGAATTGATGACGATAATTACAGGCAAAATAAGCAAGTATTAAGAAAGAGAACTTGTAACTTGCACACCCCTCATTTCCCCAGACCTCTAGAAACGGTTAAAACTCACGAATAATAATCAGGCTGCAATACATAAGTACTTCACAATTTGCCAGTGTGCGTATCACACATTCACATTTTTAATACTTTAGTATAAACATTTGTTTAATTTACCTTTTCTTGGCTTAGCATCTTCATTAATTTTTCTCTCTCCTTTCTCTGTTCTCCATTGCCTTCTTTCCTAATCCTTTCTTGTTCATCTTTATCTTCTTTACTGAATCTTTCTTGTTCTTCTGTATCTTTTATTCTGATTAGATCTTGTTCTTCTATATCCTTTCTTGATTCAGTGTTTGAAATAGTTGTTCCAAACTAGAACTTCCTTAGTTACCCTTCTTACAAAGAAGACATTTCAATTCTTCAACCTTATACTGAGATTTTGGCAAAGAAAAACCAGCACAATGCAAGTGGAAGCTTCTTTTACAATCGTTGCATTCTACCTCTTCATCATCAGCTTTCCCTTTATCGGAACAGCAACTCAAGATATCCATTTTTAACTTACGACGATCACTTCTTAATCTACGCTATTGCATACCCTACTTAATCGCATTTATCGAGCCCCATAATTTTATAAATTATGTGGATGCGTAAACAAACTCTTCGTTTTATGCCTTTTAACCGGATTTTTGCATTGATAATTAAAACCTATTCGTTTATTTTTTATTCTAGATGGTACACCAGTTCTGCATTGAATTCAGGACAGATAGTCGGAGAGTCATAGTGAAAACCGTTCTTTAGTTCTCGAAAGAACCAACGAGCAAGAAACTTTCCTGAGTAATTTTCACATGTGTATGTGTGAGTGTTGCCATGCTATTAATTTATTTCCAACAACCACAGAGCAGCACAAGATCCAAAAAAGTTAATTGGAGTATTAATTGTATGTGGGTAAAGTGAGAACAAATACAATGAAGCAAACTTAGGTGTTGTTCATGAAGTCAAAGAAACGGATATAATTAATGGACACGATAATGACCAACTTAGTAAGTTTAGTTGTGCAAGTGAGCGCGTGTGCTATTCCTTATTTGTCTCAGCAAAGTTAGATTCACTGAAAGTGTCTCCCTACAGAAATACCAATTATAATTGCTAAAATGGAGAGTATACCTTCAAAGTCGAATGGTGGTAGCAAGCGTGACGAGGAAGTGTGTAATCGAACAACAGAAAATGATACACCTGAATTTAAAGGAACAGAATCTCTTGACGGACAGCAACTCATACGATATAAAAAGAGATCAGGAACTTCAAGTATTAGTGGTCACCTTTATGAAATATATATAGCGATGCATTTTCTGCTGCAAGGAAAGAAGCTCTGTGAGGAAAGCAAGATCAAAGACTTCCACCTAGCTACAAATATGGACGACGCGGGCGATCTTGATGACGTGGTTTTTAGATACCGTTATACAGACCATAGTGGAGAAGAGAAAACAAAGGTTATATTCCTTCAAGCAAAGCATCGAAATAACACGGAAAAAGATATCCTCACCTTAGATAAACTAATTTCGGAGGATTATAGAAAGGACTATCGCCTCAAGAAAGTCTTCAATGCTTACCGAGAGATTAAAATGAGTTTTACAGAAGTCAAAGACCATACAATATTTGGAAGTCATTTCAACGAATATGAGTTGATCTTCTTCACTAATACAAAATCTAGTTTCGACGAGAGTGATAAAAATGTAGAGAAGATTAAAGTTCATGACAACGACATACTAAACATAAGCGGAGATGATTTTTGTTACAAACTCAAGTTAGGTGGAAATAATGACATAAAAATTATGGACCATCTGAATAACTTGTCCACTTACAAGATGCTAGCCAAACATTTAGTTGAATATATTTTCTGTAACGAGAATGCAGATGGGGATAATGCGATTATGAATTTTTATTACCACAAATTATCAAACGACGTAATTGAAAAGACAGAAACAGGCAAAGTCAAATTTAGAGACAGCTTTCTCAGTGCTGAAAAAGACTCCTTCAAAGAAATGTTTATAAAGGAAATTCAAAGTAGGGAAGGATTCGGTGAACTCTCAAAAGAAGACCTGATAGCACAACTGGCTACAAAGAATCTCAAACTTCCAAAGAATTTCGGAAGTGTCAGACCCAAACATTCAAAACAACCATTAGAAAAAGATCTTGTTTATGACGATGAAATAGTAGACTTTCTGAGTAGACTGAGGATTTTTGTCAACCAGCCAAAGGAGAGTGTATTAAAAGATCTCATAAAGAAGCAAATGCAGACTAAATTTGCAGTATTAGATAGTGAGATAGAAAGTGCGTTCTCTTGCACAAGGGATAAAGTTGAGACTTGGTGGAAAGACAAGAATTCGTATTTCCTTACAGAAAATACTACATTTTATGAGGAATCAGCTAGATTTTCAATTCGTTTTGACGTAAGAGATCCAGTGGATCTATTTACAGGGAGGGAAGAAGTGTTAAAAGAATTACATGATGCTTTCCAAAGAAGCCAAGGAGATGATAAAATTGCTGTTATATCTGCAGTCAGTGGATTAGGCGGAATCGGAAAGACCGAGTTAGCAAGGAAATATGTTCAAGTATACTCAAAAATCTACGAAAATAACATTGTGTGGATCAATGCTGAAAATTATGATACACTTTGTGAGTCATTTCATAGACTAGGAGAGAAGTTAAAAATTTGCACAATGGAAGGAAAGTCTAAGAGTATAAAATGTATAGTGGAAGAAGTGTTCTTGTTTTTCTCAAGAAGAAAATGTATTTTTGTATTCAACAATGCTCAAAAATACAGGAGTGAAAGAGATGGGGATGAAGGTATTAGACAATTTATGCCTTCATTGCCATTAGATTCAAAGAGACCTTACATCCTTATCACGTCTCGAAACCATGAATGGGGCAACATAGAAGTTTTGTCTTTAGACACTTTCACTGATCAAGAAGCAGGAGAATTCATAAGAAAAGCTCTGAAGTTAGAAGAGGAGTCTGAAGAAACTGAAGTCAAGATGTTAACTGAAACTTTGCAGTATTTCCCCCTGGCTCTCCAGCAGGCAGTTGCCTACATAAGGGAAAAAAACAGAAATTTACAAATTCTAGGTTCAAGATTTTCTATCACACATTATGTTGACCGATATAAAAAGGAAACTGAAAAATTACTCGATTACCAATTTCCAGATGATAGTTCTGATTTGTACACGAAAACAACATTTACAACCTGGACAATTACCACTGACAAAATTGAAGAAAACACTGAATACGGTGAGCAAGCAATCTTGATACTACGTATTATTGCTTATTTGTATGAAAGCGGTATTCCTGTGGAAATATTCAGAACAAATGGACAAACAGAGATTGATGAGGAACTGCTAGGAACAATATTACAGAAATTTCAACAATATTCAATGATCTGTGTAACAGACAGAGTAATAAACGTTCACAAATTGGTGCAAGAAGTGACCAGAATAAATACAAAGAAGGTTGGCAAGGAACTTGATATTGTAAATAAAGTATATGAGTTGCTAATAAATAGTGCGGGATATTGTGACAACACAGCCGCTGGCGCTGACAGGATGAGGCGGTTATTGCCACACTTTGAAACATTTCTTACCCACATTGATGGTGGGATTATTAATAGTCAAGCTATGGTCGAGGCTCTCGTACGAGAAATGGCACGTATGTATGAAACCACAAGTAATCCCAGAAGACAACAAGAATTGCTATCTCGAAAACTCATGATACAGGAGACTCGTCGTACACAAGAAGATTTGAAGTTCGTTGGAACGCTCGTGAGATTGTCTAACAGTTACGCACATTTAGGTGAATCTCTTGAACAAAAAAAATTAATTGAAAGGGCATTGAATATACTAGAATCACATAACTTAGCTGATAGTGTTGAAGCTGCAATTTGTTTTGTAAACTTGGGCATCGCCTGTGGAGATTTAGGTGAACCTCTGAAAATGAAAGAAAAACTTGAAAAGGCCTTTGGAATATTAGAGAAGCATTACGGTACTGATCATGTTGAAGTTGCTAGGTGTCTTGTAAACTTAGGTAACGCCTATGGAGATTTAGGTGAACCTTTGAAAAAAAAGAATTTACTTGAAAAGGCAAGGAGAATTTTTGAGATATATTATGGTAATGATCATTGTGAGGTTGCTATTACTCTTATAAACTTAGGTAACGCTTACGGAGAATTAGGTAAACACATGAAAAAAATTGAGTTACTTAAAAGGGCCTTGAGAATACAAGAGGAACAGTACGGTGCTGAAAATTTTCAAGTTGCAAAGTGTTATGTAAACTTAGGTAACGCCTACGGAGATTTAGGTGAACCTAAAAAAAAAAAAGAATATCTTGAAAAGGCCTTGCAAATCAAAAGAAAACATTATGGTGCTGATAATTTTGAAGTTGCAATATGTCTTGTAAATTTAGGTAACGCCTGGGGAGCTTTAGGTAAACCTGCAGAACAAAAGAAATTTCTTGAAAGAAGCTTGCCGATTTTAGAGAAACAGTACGGTCCAGAACATTTTCGAGTTGCTATTACCCGTATAAACGTAGGCATCGCCACAGTAGATTTAAATAAAAAAAAAAGATTACTTGAAAGGGCTTTAGAAATGTTAGAAGCACATTACGGTGCTGATCATTTTCAAGTTGCAAGGTGTCTTGCAAATTTGGGTAACGCTTACGGAGCTTTAGGTGAGTGTCCGAAAAAGAAGAAAACACTTGAAAGGGCCTTGCAAATGTTACGAAAACATTACGGTGCTAACCAATTTGAAGTTGCAAGATGTCTTGCAAATTTAGGTAAGGCCTACGGAGCTTTAGGTGGGTCTGTGGAAAAGAAGAAATTACTTGAAAAGGTCTTGGAAATAGTAGAAAACCGTCCCTGTCCTGACCATTTTGAAATTGCATGTTGTCTTGCAAACTTAGCTAACGCCTACGGAGCGTTAGGGGAACCCCAAGAACAAACGAAATTACTCGAAACCGCTATGCAAATGAAAGCAAAATGTCAAAATGTTGATAATTTTGAATTTTGAAGGTGTCTTGGAAACTTAGCTAACACCTACGGATATTTAGGTCAACTACTTGATACGGCCTTGAAAATGGAAGAGAATGTACGGTAATAATAATTTTGAAGTTGCTATCACTCTTGTAAAGTTAGATAACGTTTACAGAGCTCGACGCCAAGATCGGGTACAAAGACTACTTGAAAGGGCGTTTAAAATAGAGGAAAGACATTATGTTCCGGATAATTTTCAAGTTGTAAAATGCCTTGTAGACTTAGGTAATGCCTATGGAGATTTAAATGAACTTGCAGGATCATTTTGAACTTGCAGGATCTCTTGTAAAATTGTGCAACGTCTTTTGAAATTTAAATAAACATGTGGACGAAATTAAACGATTTGAAATTACCTTGCAAACACTTAGGAAACATCTTGGGTTTTTCAAATGAGACTTTGATTTATAAATGGTAGATGGGAGAGTTTATGTGATTTGACATTAGGATATTATTGGCCAAAACAATCAAATTTATTGTTAAGAGCTACATCTACACGGCCAGAAGATATGAAAATCCATCATGTTTTTAATTGTAGTATTGAATCCTCTTGTTTGTTTATACACTTATTATTATTCATATATATATTGATCAATCGGACCTATCAAATAAAATGTAGTCAGAAATAGGTTTTCACGGCAATAACATTCTATACAAATGTCTTATTTAGTTTAATTTTAGGATGAAAGGAATTTTACATTATATTCTATCTGGTCGGTCTGTAAATTCGTACTCGAAGTCAAAATCAAGACCATAAGGACGAGTGTTTTCAAATGTATAAGAGAATCGTAGTAGGTGTGACAAGAGATATGCCTTGGATAATTTTTAGAACTATTATGTAAAAAGCACTTTTCTCTTGTTTTTCTAATGAATGTTATTTAAATTGTTGTTGTTACTAAGGTTAAACAATAATGCTGTCGGTTGCCAACATTGTGTGAGTCAGCAGGGAGAACGTTCGTTGGAGGGAGGAAGAAGGGACTACATTCAGAAGGAAGGTACTCTGTAGAGCACCGGTGTGAATTTTGAAAGTTTTATCGTGGTCCATAAAACAAACACTCTTCCTCATTGTGTAATGAGATAGCGTATGTGATACTTTTTTGTGCAGTTAAGAAATACACCAAGTTAAACGTTAAGTATGTTCTTTCATTTCTAAGAATAAAACGACAGCCTTCAAACATGTCATACATAAGAGTGATTGAACCAGCATAACGACCGCTTTAGACGAGAGCACTTTGCTTAGCACTTTTCTGAATATTTATGCCATGAACAGAATGTTACCATGTCAAGATATAAATGTTATGGCCTTTCAGATAACCTGGCATATTTCATGGCATGTTCCAAGGATAGGATACGTCCTATTTCCGTAGCATTTTTCGTAGCTTAACCATAGCATAACCAATCAGAGGTGACCCCTAGGTCACGAGTGCAGATGTAATGGTGGCAAAGTGAGATGTAAAGAATGTACCACTTTACATTTTTAAAAAGACATAACTATTCAACCGAGGAAAATAAAATTTCCTATAAAACGGTATTAGGTACAAATAAATAGTGCTGCTTAAATGCACACTTTATAATGTATGTAGTACACGTATGGAACATTATTTTCGTTGTTTCAAATGTGAATACCGCGCACTCACCATAGATGCTGTAACTAGACGTGCCTTTCGTGCTGTATACAGGGTGATTGGTAATTCAAACTATTCCTGGAAAGGGGTAATACTAGAGAACATTTGCAACAAATTTGACCCTACACTGAAAAAAATAAAGGTGTGGAAACTCACCTTTTGGGGTGAGTTTGGCTTATCAGACGTCCCCAAAAGGTGAGTTTCCACACCCCATATTGGGGTGAGTTTTTCTCACCCTAGTATAGAGTGTGTTTTTCCTCCCATAGGGTGAGTTTTCTCACCCTAATATAGAGTGTGTTTTTCCTCCCATAAGGGTGAGTTTTCTCACCCTAGTATAGAGTGTGTTTTCCTGCCATAAGGGTGAGTTTTCTCACCCTAGTATAGAGTGTTTTTCCTCCCATAAGGGTGAGTTTTCTCACCCTAGTATAGTGTGTTTTTCCTCCCATAAGGGGAGTTTTCTCACCCTAGTATAGAGTGTGTTTTTCCTCCCATAAGGGTGAGTTTTCTCACCCTAGTATAGAGTGTGTTTTTCCTCCCATAGGGTGAGTTTTCTCACCCTAGTATAGAGTGTGTTTTTCCTCCCATACGGTGAGTTATTCTCACCCTAGTATAGAGTGTGTTTTTCCTCCCATAGGGTGAGTTTGAGGGGTTCGTGAGGAAGAGGTAAATGATCTTCATTTAGTATAATAATGCTTACCTTTAACCTTGAAGAATCAGTCAGATCTTTTCTATCTTATCCAATATGAATTCAGAATAAGATAGAGCAATCATAACTTCATTGTAATATCTTCCCAGATGGCAAATGTATCAAAGTAGAGAAATGCAATGTTAACTCTTGCATTGTATAATATACGACATCACAGTGAAAACAGTGTTTCTTCATTTAATGCGTTCAGATTTTAATGTGATTAATTGTCTTCTTTATAAAAAGAATACCATTCAATTCAGCATTAAAATTTGACAAAGCCTAAAAATCTTAGAGGAAACTAGATGCAGCACGCTCACCAAGGTATTCATGTAGAATAACAAGCCACATGAAGCTTGCAAGGAATGTTATGTATCGATTTCTAAATCATACAAAAAAGCAGCAACTTTTAATGTACATACATATTTTCCAATAAGTCTTTTTTGAGACTTCCACTTGATGCTTAGAAGCCAATTGGGACTGGATATATGTACAGTCACATACACTGCTGGGTTGTAATGATTTAATTGAAAGTCAATGGTGCTGTTATAACCCAGAAGTGTCCTTGAGTGTACAATATAACATGAAGGGTATTGATCTTCAGAAGTCACACCTGTTAATTATAAAATAACAACTTTTTTCTGTACTGTTTGGAAAGCAACACTCATGCTCACATACATTGCTAGGATAAATAAATGACATACTTAACACAACAAAATACTGTATACTTGTATATCCGTAGATAATTTTATGTATACGTTGGATGCAAGTATATACATACATGGTAAGGGGATAATCTCTGAAAAATACTACCTTGCCACTAAATGCATACACATTAAGCAATAATTCAACCTTACCTTTCCTTTGATGCTGGTTCTGCACACTCAGTTCAATGCCACAATCATTACAATGTGAGTGATTTTTGGTGCTTTTAGAACCTATTTCAGTACTTTAATAAATTAATTAGAAACGAAAATGTACATTCTTAAGAAGGCAGAGCAAATTTAGTAGAAGTTATAAATGTTCATATACATACTTTTTAACCACTCTATTTCAAATACAGAGCTTAATTTTTTTCGCTCCAAAGATTAGGTTGAAGAAATAAAGTTACCAGTTAGCAAAAAATTCAACTTTATTTACAATATTCGTATATTTCATCTTGCAATAATTCAACATAGTTCTCACAATTTTATCCAAAAAAAGAGGAATTTTACTTCATTGTTAAAAATATGCATGCTGTATTCCTTTAAAATGTCTGTATGCAAAGGCGTCCATGATCTGAAAGGAGAAAAAAATGTAAGAGTAAATAAGAATATAACCAAGAATGCATTTAGGTCAGAGTGTGATAGTTTAGAATGCACTTATAACATTTATGAGTCTTAATACTTCCCTGAAAAGTATACTAGTGATGTGTGCATACAAAGTGATTCAAGCTTGAGTAGCCAGCCTTCGTGGATGAGTGGTTACGAAAGCATGCTAAAACGCCTGGGGTGTCGAGTTCGAATCCCAGCCTGAGCACAGGTGTTCTTTGTGAGTGTCCATTCATCCATTCCATCATATCATCACTCATCCTCATCTTCGCAATTAGCCCAAAAGTGGCAGAAATGCGAAGAAAAATAAACAAAATCAATCAGTCAAGCTGCTCAATTGATAAATTGAGTTGGTGTTTTAAGTCCACTTTATGCACAATATGGCTAATCGAGACTGGACCTGCGGTTCAAAGTGGGATCCGAACCACTATGTGCCTCCACAGGGTATCGAACCCAGGACCCCTTGATTACAAGGCAACGACCTACCACTGCACCATCGGGGAGGCCCTCAAGCTGATCAGTTTCTACATTGAATGCAGTATCACTAAATTGGCAATTTATTTTACACAGCATTTCCCATAATATTTAAAGCTCGGGGGGGGGGGTTAAACCCAGTAACCCCCCTTGCGTGCGCCACTGATTGAATGAACAGGTGGAGGAACTAAGAGTATGTCACCCTATTATGCAAAGGTAATATAAACATGCATGCTTTTATTTCATAAGCAAGGGCCTATACAAGGAGGGTGATGATGGGGCTATAAACAGGCAGGAAAAAATAGCGAAATGAGGGCTGACTACTGGGCACGCCACAGCATATAACTGGAAATGGCACACTATCTTCAAAAGTAAGAAATTACTTTAGGATAATATTTTGTGCTGAAACATCGGTGTCGGGAGATGGAGGTGGAACATATCCGTTGACCCCCCCCCCACCCCCTGGAATTGCCATCGGCCATTTCAAGTCACAAAAAGCAGAAGTTGTTATAACATAAATAATGTTTAGAAAGCTTTCATTGAAAAGTTAAAACTTAAAGATAAAACAGAATAACTGTGCATTTCAGTACACTAACTGTGTAAAATGTAAAAAAAAATAAAAAATTATAGTAATAAGGAAAAGTTGTACTTGATATTCATTCATCTAGTAGTTCTCCCAAAGGATTTAATAATAGTAATAATAATATTATAATTTTATTTTTTGTTATAATAGTTATTACTGTAAAATTATTATCATAACCATGATTCTTATTGTTAATATTTGTTCTACTATTAAGTTAAGTCAATGGATTGCCCCCCCCCCCAATCCTTTCTGGTGTCGCCTAAGAGCTCAAACAGTACCATTCAATGTTGGTGTGAAAAATATTTTTTTTACTAATTTTTGAGTGTTTAGCTTTAGCTTTCTTTTGTTTCTGTTAGTTCTGCAGGGTGCGAAATCCTGGGGGGGGGGGCAGGGGGATTTAGTAGTGTGATTTGTGATAATACTGGGACGAGAAAGTATGAGCCCCCCTCAGGCAGATTTGGCTACACTTAAAACTAGCTCAAGATGTGCATATGAGCTTATTGCTCAAGTGTGGTACTCTGTCTAATCCAAGATTTTTGTAAAAATGCCCTCGGGAATTTCCCGTGAAAGTATGAGCCCCCTCAGATTGATTTGCCTACACTTACAAAAGCTACATCTGTGAGATTGTTGTCCATAAGCTTGTTAAAAATATGCCCTTCTTGATATTGTTTTTGCTACACTTAAAACTAAGCCAAAAATGCTCATAAGAGCTACCCACATACACCCAC
Organism: Lepisma saccharinum; assembly: GCF_977018435.1. NCBI lineage: Eukaryota > Metazoa > Arthropoda > Insecta > Zygentoma > Lepismatidae > Lepisma > Lepisma saccharinum. The sequence goes on along the minus strand of NW_028142959.1, from coordinate 512,016 downwards.
ACCCACCCACACCCACACATATTTACTTCCGGTCCACTTCCGGTTTAAGTTCAGAGAATTAATATGTTACCTGGAATATGCTCAATATTTTAATTGGACACCAGGCTCAACTTGCATATCTAGTACTAAGACAATGCATTTTGCAGAGGTTTTCTAGAATTGCTCTGTCACTCTCTCATTTCTTACATCATAAACATATGATTTTTCACCTATAAGAATAACACTACATATGGTGTCATCAGGGAGTGTATCATGGAATTCACAGATAATTTTAATGTTTGTCCTGTCATTAACCACAACTTGTTTCCTTTTTGAAGTGTTGATGACAAACATGGGTCTCTGTGCTTTGAATTCATCTGGTGTGTAATACATGTCAGTATTGCCAGTAGTGACCCTTTTGTATGCTGTAAATGCTTCATATAATTTAAGGAAATCATCCTTGGACATGTTTAAATTATAATTTTCTCTAGGAAACACCTCATTTCTGCCATTTTTAAGATATATGTTCTTGATGTTGCAGTTATCAAATTTACTTGAATTTTTTTCCTGATTATTGTGTCTTCCAGTCTGAAACAGTACCACCACAAAATCTGGCATGTCATATTGTATACTGGAGAATGAATTTGTAGCATCAAATTCATAATAGGTACCAGTGGCAGGCTTCTGCACACATTGATATGTATAAAATTGTAAAGGCACCTGTGGATTTTTTAGTATATCTGCTTTGTATTTAAGAGCATAACTGGCTTCATATTCAACTACTGGAATTCTTAGCTCCATAGTCTGAATAATGCACTTGCCTTCATCAGGTAGGGTACTAGGCAGAGCTTCCCCTGTGGAGTTTAATGTACTTTACCTCATCAAAGCATTATTATCATTGGCAGCTCTTCTAAATATAATTCTTAAACCACCTTCCACATAATATATTTGTAATCTGAAAAGAATCCTGGCAACAGGCGCATAGGAAACAGCACTGTGTGACTCTTAGATATTATCTTATCACCAGCCTCAAATCCACCTATTTTGTAGTAAGAAGCCTCGGTTTTGGATAATTTTAGTGTGGCCAAAGCTGTAGAGGTAATGCCAGGGTAATCTACTCTGTTTATAACAATACCATGTTTTCTGATCTCAATTTCAGAGAACAGATGTGGCACAAAATTGTCTACCAATCTTATATTTGAATTTGCCGGATAATCTGTACTATCGAGTTTTACAACATCAAATTTGATGTATAGATCTGCTCTGTGGGGGTGTATAAAGCCATCCCCTACATCAAGATCAACCTCAATCTCTGTGTTGGGTTGATTTAAATTTGCAAAGGTCCTCCTGTTTGGGGGGAATGATTGTAGCTCATAACTCTCAATATTTTCCATTTTTTTGTATGTATTTTTATTTAAATATTAATTTCTATGATTGCAGTTGTTGTGGCTCCAGCAAAATCAACTAATTCTTCTTTTTCATTAGTGACCATCAACTCAATGTAATCTATTCTATTATGGCACACAGGAAAATATAATGTTGGTGATGGAGTGTAGATGATGGGCTCCATAAATTCAGAGTTAGGTTTGAATGTTGCAATGATGCCAGTTTGTTTGTGAGTGCCTATGCCATTTGATTTGGTGATCATACCCTCGGCCACATTACAGTGAATATTTAGAGTTTCTATGGCTAAGAATTTAGGTATATTAATAGCAGTGTGTTTGATGGCTGGTTCAAGTTTTGTGTTGTTCTCAAATCCTAACAGCTCTCCTATAGTACCCAGATCCACTGTTTCTGTAGCAGACACAATCTCAACTCTGTGAGTGACAGAATTTTGAGTTAACACTATACCTCTAGGTAATTGAGCATTTAGAGTGGACAGATTATACTGCCCTGGAGTGATGACAATTTTTTGATCCCCAACTGCAATTGTGTTGTTGTGGTGTGTAATATTAGGGATCAAGTACATGCCATAAAATGCTCTGAGAGCTATTGTTTTGGGATACACTATATCATCATGTAATCTAAGTTTCAATATTGAATTTTGGCTGGTGAGATGGAATACCCCCATGATGTTTTAAATACCACAGGGCCTTTTGAAAATCTTCAATTGATGGTTTATTTATTTGAGACAGATATCTAAGAACAGATAAACACAGATGTCCACAATTAACATCTTTGAAATTTTGAACACGGGCATTATTGTAATAAAGATTAGTTGATTTTAGATATTTTACTAAATTTTCAGGTGGAATACCTCCAAATGAATCAAACACAAATGCCTCATCTTTTAAATATTTAAGATAACAGATCCAGTGAGTGCCCTGATTTTTGTACTTATCCAAATTAACTATGCCACACTCTTTGTTGAGTGCTTGTTCTGGTAATGAATCAGACATGTACACACCTTTAAAATATTTGATGCCCAGTGGCTTGATTAAAGCTTCGATATCTTGGTTTGTAAGCGGCTCTTGTTTTTTTAAACTTATTCATGGCTCTCTTAACACCTTTGCCTTGTTTCTCCATGGCCAGGTTATGGCGCTTCATTTCATCTAATTCTGCCTTATTCTTCTTGGCATCTATTACTGTTTTTGCTATGGCAGCTGATCCCCCAGCCAAGCTCCCAACAGCCCCAAGTGCTGCTAAGATGGCCGGGATAGTAAATATGAAGCCACCCACATGTGATTTTTTTCCTGGATTGCTGTAATTTTTTTAATTGGGGGTACTAAGTAATAATTTCATACCATGGCCCTTGGCAAGACAAGAGCTTTTTTTCTTGCGCTGCTTTTTGGTTAAAAGGCTATCAATAGTTTTAAGAGATTTAAGACCTGCATAAGGTATCTGATACATAACACCCTTGGCCTTCATCCTAGGTTTATTATATATATATATTCACAACCCCCACCCTAGTTTTTGTTTGGTGTTCATAGCTATGGTGGTCCCCAATGCTGCTATTCTCTCACTCAAAGAAGCATCTTTGCTTACAAATCTACCAAATGCAGCCTCTTCTAATTTCTTGTCTGCAACATGTCTCTTGTCAAGATCAGAATGTGTGTTGTATGCTATGTCATGGTCTCTGCAAGCAGCATCTAGGGGATTAACACCAGGATCACCTCTGTTTAATCTATGATCTAGTTTTGTACCGGGACCACAATACTGATAGCCTGGAATGTGTAGTTCAAATGGCAGCTTGTTTATGATGTCATTAACCAGCCCCCGACACTCAGAGATATTCCAAAATTTAGGTGGTAGAGTATTAATAATTTTTATAAGATATCCAATCCCCTTAGTGTCATTCACTATAAAATTAGACAATTTTATGCTTATCATGTCCATAATTCCAACCTTTTCATTGTAAAAATTGTGGTTGCCAGCATTTTCCTCCCCAGCTATCACCAGCAACCTATCTACAAGTTTCCTGACATCATCAACCCACACAAATTCTTTAGGCAGGGTGTTGTATTGTTTGATTCCACTACCAGTCTTGATCTGTGACCATATGGGCTTGATTAAGTTGTTGTATTTTGCTCCACTGCTAGACTTGACTCTTTTTGTGTGGGATCATTGTTCTGGTATAGAGCATCTGATTTTATTAATATTTCTTTGTAATGCTCAAAATCTTGATCTGTATAGCTGCCAGGTCTCTTCCTAGTCATCAGTTCCCACAATCCAGGTGTGCCGGGAAACTTAACAAAAGCACCTCTTTCTCCAAGATGAGATTCTGAATATACAATGATATCATCTCCCATAAATGTTACTCTGAAATTGCCAATTCTATGTATGATGCTACCATCACGCTCTGTGTCAGCATATAGGCCAAAGACCTCATCTTTGTTGTCTTTAGGTGTGCTTAAATATTTTTGAGCAAGAAGACCCAATTCAATAGGATCCTGAGTAGCTTCAATTCTTCGAGGAGCAACAGGACTAGGTGTATGAATACTAGAAAGTGGGGTGATTGGATAATCTAATATGTTCCTTGCAGCTACAGGTACAAGCTCTGTGATCAAATTTTGATTTTGCTCTGTAAGAGTTTTGATATTTTTACCTAATTCACTAATAGCATCAATAATAAGCTGTTCTGTTTGTTTGTGTTTTTCATAGATTCCTCGGTTCTCTGATTTCAATCCCTTAAATCTTTTTACAAGATAATCTCTTAATTTAAGATCATCAATGATTGGCCTTTTCTTGGTTATTTATATATGTTTCAATGTCTAGAAAATTGTTGATTTTATTTCTGTATTTGCCACTATTGGGTTTCCTTGTCATATCAATTGTGACAAACCCATAGCTGTCCTGGTTCCAGCACCCACTGCAAAACTTGGAAAAATCATTGTACTTCAAGTCCCCACCTACATATTCATCATGTATGTGTTTGAGGTTGGTATGATCTTGATGAAACACACATATAAAATTGCTGTTGTCTCGGATCAGCTGCTTCGGTGTTTTAGAAAAAGTCTGTGCCAGGTAGAAGCAATCAATGTTTTTGTGTCGGCCCTGTGTAAAGAAATTTCTAACCTTGTTTTGATAATCCAGTATAATGTCATCAAACACAACAACAGAGTTATCAAGACAGTCATGGAGTGGCTTAACATCTGATTCAAAAGTGGCTATATCCAGTCCATCATATAGCTTCATCAGCTGCTGATATTTTAATTGTTCCAAGCTCTTAGAAAAGACATACAAGTGCCTGTTTTTCCAATCTAACCAGTTGGGTGCCAATAGAAAATTATCAATCATTAGTGTAGTTTTACCACAAGCAGATGGCCCAACAATAAGACATCTAATATTATCAGGCAGCAGCATTCCATTTCTCTTATTCTGCTGTTCAGCCTCTGGCAGCCTCTTTATAACATCCCAGGTGTTCATAGTATCACTTTGTCTGCATCGATCCAGCTGTGTTCTGGGAGTCCTAGCCACTTGACAAGTATCTTTTTGCCTTTTCTGCGGATGATTTTTTCTATGACATATGTGTCAGGCTGCTTAGTTTTGCTGAGTTCTTCTTCATAAAACCTGCCTTTGAGAATTTCTCCTCGGTGATCTTTTATTATATATGTGTATCGAGTCCCAGGTTTAACTTGAACCACTGTAAATAATTCAGTGCTCCAGTTTCTGGTAAAGCCTCTTTTGAATAAGTGCTTATATTTGCTGATTCTTACTTGATCACCCACCTTGTATTTGGCTTTTCTTGTTGTTGGCTGGTATCTAGGATAATAAACAGTGCTGATCAATTTTTGCTCATCAGATGAAGTTACCTCAGAGGGTTTCATGTTGATTGTGGAATGGACCGAGTTGTTATATTTATGTAGAAGTTCTGGAAGAATATTAAGCCATTTATAATTACCTTGAAGTGTAAATTGTTTATACATATGATTTTTTAGGGTTTTGTTGAATCTTTCTACAATAGAGGCCTTGAGATCACTGTAACTCGAGTAATGTTGTATTGACTGGCTTTTAATAAATTGTTGGAACACAGAATTATAGAATTCTTTGCCATTATCTGTTTGCAGATAGCGCGGTGATCTTCCACTCTGATTGATGATTGTCCTGAAGGCTTCTGTAACACATTTTCCAGTCTTGAATTTGAGTGGCACTGCCCAGGCAAATTTTGAAAATGTATCTATGACAGTGAGTATATACTTGTAGCCCTTGTTGATTTTGTCTAAGTTTTTCAGCTGTCCACTTGCCATTTCAATCAAGTCGCTCTGCCATAAATCATCTATGCCTTTTGTAACTACGGGCAATCTCTTAAAATTATGTCTGGCTTGTCTGTGTAATTCATCAACAATAATTTGTCTAGACATAGTATGAAAACAAAAATATTGCAACCATGGGGTGTTCAGCAGCTGATACTACAGGATTTTCTAAATATAATTTGTCTCCTATTTGTATATGAAATTCCAGAGAGCCATCATCTTCAGCATAGGCTGTTTCTAATGTATTGGGGTCTGTAAAATCCTCTAATTCTACACTGGTGATTTTTGCTTTGTTATCAGCATTTGTTATTGATAAGGTAGGGTAGTGGTGTGCCTGTGGTTGAAACCAATATTTGATCTTGATTGGTCTAAGTGTGCCCCCAACAAAAAACTGGTAATAAAATTGTGCAGGGGACAGCATATATATTTTGCCACCTGGTGTAAATGGTGAATCATATTCTTTGTTGGGGATGCTGTACAATTCAAGAATTATTGTATGTTTTGGATTCTCGATTATGCCTGTTATTTCTTTTTCTGCTGTAAGCAATCTACTTGTTACAGATTCAAGGTGCTCATTGATAGTCCTAACAACATCATCATGGCCTGGCTTGATTTTTATGTCCACAACAAGTTTCTTGTATTGCTGCACAATTTCTTGTAGCTGGGTGGCAAAAAAAGACAGAGCATTTGCTTGATTAGATTCCATGGTTCCTTGCTGTTGCTTGATATTAGCTACAATTTGCTGTAAATTTTCAACAACTGCCAATTTTGAATTTTGAGCAGTAAGATCATGGACCTGTCTTCTGATATCCTCAAACAGGGCATGCAGTTCATTAATATGTTGATTGGTTGGTAGAGTGGCCACTGTCTGAGTGAGTTGTTTGATCTCTGTCTGGATATTCTTGATATCTTCTGATTTCAATATGCGATTCACTGCTCTCTTAATATTTTTAAGTTCCTGTGATGTAGGCAAATTTGTTACAGTATTTTGCAAAGATTCAAGTGCCAATTTCACATCATTTAATTCAGAAGCATCAACCACACCACGCATAGCATCTTGGAGCAGGGCTATATCTGCCTGAGTGGGTGTTGATTGTTGTAAAATTTCAAGCTTTGTTTGAATATCATCGATCAAGTGATGAAAATGAGATAGGTCAGATTCAGTGTTGAGGTTTTCAAGCTTTGTGATCTGTTGCTGGACACTGGCAAGGGTGTCTACAATACCAGGCAGGTGAGATTCTAGAGATTCTTGTACATTTGTCAAATCACTTTGCACTGCTGCTATTGTACCCTCAAGATGGGTTATGGTACTTTGAATTTTTCCAAAATCTTCATATGTTTCAAGTTGCAGCTTGATGTTGGCAACACTCCGAGTTATTGCACTCAAAGCATCAAAAGATAGCAAGTTGTTATTAAAATTTTCAAGTGTCTCAATTTTTTCTTTAACCTCGGCTATGACATTGTTTAGAGGGCCCAGATTAGGAATCTCCAATGATTGAATCTGTTCTTTTAGAGTGGAAATCACTAGATCAAAATCTTCTTGTGATTTTATGTTTTGACAATTGTTTGGAGCTGTGTCTGGACATTATTTATCTGCTCTTCCAATTGTTGTTTCAATTGCTCAGAGTTGGTGGCCTGGGTCTTAAATTTGGCTTGAAGAGCTGCTACAGCCTCCTCTAAACTTTGAAAATTATCCAATGTGGCCGAGTCAGTATACTTTTGAAGCAGCAATTTGAGTTCAGAATCAATTTTAAGAAGAGGGTCCATGCATTATGATTGTAAATTTGTAATTTCTAGTTGAAGACTGGCATTGAGTGTGGTTTGTAAAACTTGTAAATCACTTCTTAATTTTTTGACTCTGACATCAAGCATCAGAATCTCATCACTGTGATCTTCATGCCTTTTATGGCCAAATATATCATTAGGCATTTTGATTTAGTGGTTATTTATTATTGAATATCTAATTCTTAATTCTATAAAAAAAGGTATAAGCTTGTCATAGTATCCAGGGACCTCAATATATAAGCAGTCACCAGCAGAAACAGTATATACAGTGCCAGAAATCATGTTTGAGTGCTTAATTCTATAAATATTTCTCCCTATTGAAATCTTGACATTACCCTCGGGGGTTGTAATAAATTGTAATAGACCACCTACAGGTAATTGGTAATGATTTAAATTATTGTTAAATATGTACAATGTTTTACCTGTTTTATCATCAACATCTGTAAGTATGCTGTTCAGATGAATAATTAACAAAGCACTTAGTTTAGATATTATATCAGAAGAGGGTGCTGGTGTTGGCAAGTCCATAATAGCCTGTTTTTTGAACCCAAATAAGTTCATAGGCATGTTTATTGATTTCAAATCATGCTCTGTAATTGGGCATTGATTCCCACTTTTCAAACCACAATAACCCCATGGTAGAGTATGTATGCCACATGATTTAATGCATCTCTTATCATCATGTGGGTCCAGAGCCGCTTTCCTTACAACATTTGTAGTCAACAAGTGATCCTCACTCTGAATTCTGCATTCTGATGTTCTGATTGAACTCTGTGATTTGAGACAATCTTTATAATCTTTAAATTGGTGCTCTTTGTCCACAGTTACTCTACCAATGCCCTTGGCTTTTTTTGCAACAACACCACTACATGTTTCAAAACTGTACATCTTGGCCCTTAACCCAGCAAATGCCACAATAACATCACCAAGTGTCTCATCTTTTAACTTGCCAGGCACCTTTTTGTTGTGGGGCTGAATCTTTGAATGTTCACTGGTATCAAAATATTCAAGCAATGCAGGCTGTGACATATCTTGATAAACATCTTCTGTCTGAATATCAAGAATAAAACTATCTGTGTCCATGTACATCAGTTTTACACAATCACCATAAAAAGGCTTCAGCACATCATAATAGAGCTCCAGCATGTGTAATTTGGCCAATTCTAATATCCCAGCCCCTACATAAATAGGCTTATCAAACTTAATCTTTGTTTTTTTCATGTCGAAAAGTGCCATATTCTCATCATAAATTCTTCTATAATTGAAATTAGGCTTTGCAATCAATTTTTTGCTCCGGCTGGGGTCAGTAATTAATTTAACATCAATATGTTTTCTGACATTTTCTATGGTTTTGCCATACACTGAATTTACCATCAATTTAAACAAGGTCTTATCAAATTGGCTCATTGCAGATGTTCCAAGCTCTGTGTTTGTATCAATATATGGCTTCAACCATCTTGAGTGCCTGAACCTCAAAACTTTGCCAACTTTGGTCACTTGAACACCATGATGCATCAGGAACTGGAGGTTTTTGTAATATATGACATAATCCTGTTTTGGCTCCAGAGTCATCATCAATTTCTTTTGTTTAGAGCCAGGTGAGCACTCAACCTCAGGAATTGGGGGCAGATCAGAAAATTTCTTGTGTAAATCATCAGGAATTGTCAGATCAACCTCTAAGAACAGGCCATAGTCACTGTCATCAAAGTCCTGAAGATCCTCAATATTGAAATATTCAACCCACTCAAGCCCTGCATATGGCAATTTATCCATCATAGCATACCCATACAGGCTGTTGGCATCTACATACAGTATATAATTTGATGGCAGTGCTGGATCATAATTGAGAATATACTTGTTATTTGCTCTGGCATATCTCTGAGAACATTGCACCATGCCCCCCTCTTATACATTGCTCCATAAACAGATACATATCTTGATCTTGGATCAGATCCAATTGCATTTTAGTGTTTAAAAACATTGCAGACCATGCTAGGCCTGGTACACTGTAGAAATACATTGGATTCAGCTTATAATTTTCCATGGAAGATTTTCTAAATGCCTGAAGTATATCAGCTAAGAGAGTAACATCAAGTTTTAAATATGCCTTATGATAATCACCAAATGTCTGGCATTTTAAATTGTTCCACATCAACTGGGCATGGTGATAATCTTCATCAGTGATTCCAGATGCTCTGATTTTGCTGTAGAACTCTTGTTGTGGTGGCAGAGAACACTCATCAAATTTAGAAAAATCTGTAACATAATCATATGTGTATACACTAGGGTGGAGTGAAAAAACTTTTATTTTTATTTTTATAAGCTAGACTATGGAAAATGTGCCACTTGTCCATAGTAAGAATCCTGCAAAATCATATTATTTTCTGTCAACTCTTTGATCGCCCTTCACCTTATTGAAATAATTGGCATTTTAACCCTTTTTATGACTTTGTAGCCTGATTCAGTTTGATTTCAGCATGGCTTATTAAGTAGCGAATCTAAGCGAGCTACTTATTGAAAAGGTTTTGGCCATCTTAAGCTTACCTATACACTGTATGGGGATATCCTGAGGATAACATTATGTCCCCATGATATCCCAAGGACATCCTGGGGATAGCGTGTGTTGTATAGTAGGGTGGAGTAAAAATGTTTATTATTTTTATTTTTAGAAGCTAGACTATGGAAAATGTGCGATTTGCCCTATAGCTTACATATACAACACACTTTAGATATTTGGCGCTCCACGAAACCTACCGACCAATACTCTGCCGACCTACACCAATCTCATGAAGAAATATATTCAACTGCGACCAGACCTGAGACGGATAATGGAAAATACCCATCATTTTTGGACATATCTCACAAACTGTGCTATGAAGTCGAGGAGATCTGGGAAAGGGCCTCACTTCCAACAGTAACTCACGCACAAGCGATTGAAAAACTCAGATGGTTCCACGACAATACAACACAATCCTAAAAGTCTACAAAGGGAAAAAGGATCAACCCAACTACCAACGGAGACTCTCGGACTTTCGAGACAGAGGTAACAGTCTGTTTGATCTCAACAAATACAAGTGCTTCGACATGGTTTCCAACTGCAAATGCGCGAAAGAATTCAAAGTTCCGGCAAAGGAACGTCATTTCCTTGAAGACCAGAGAGGACCAAAAAAGATGATAATCAGCGGTATAGATCAAGAGGAGACGTCAAAATTGAAGAAGAAAGCTGAAAGAGAGGAAGCCGATCTCGAACGAATGAAGAAGCAGAGGACCGTTGAGAGTAAAGGTCAAGCCGATTCTGCCGACAGTGCCGAAGATGACACGTACCCGTCGGTCATTGCCACTGGCGATGAGTACATTCCAGATACAGAATCAGTCAAGACTAAGCCAAAGCAGAATCGCCAATGTAAGAAAATGACAATCTCTCTACCTTCACTCGCTAAAGCTTGCGATCGGACCCGAGTCTCGGATGGATCGGCTACTGTATTAGCAACATCAGTTCTGCATGATCTTGGTCTCGTGTCGCCAATCGACCGATCTAAAGTAATCGATCGAAGCAAGATCCGCCGAGAACGCAGCAAAACTCGTAAGGAACTCCAGCAGAATGATGACCAGTTTGACCACACTCACACTGGTATAAGGCAGTATTCTTTGATTGCCACAAGGATCAAACTTTGACACAAGTTCTTGGCGACGACAACAAGTAACACAGAAAAACCCTCACGGAAGAACACGTAAGCATCATCGCAGAGCCGGGTCTTTGGTACTTCAGCCACACGACTCCGCCGTCAGGGTCCAGCAAAGACATAGCTGAGTCAATAGTCGCTAGTTTCAAAGAGAGGAATGCGCAGACAGATAACATTAAAGTTGTAGGGTGTCACGGCACAAATGTGAACACGAGACACACAGCGGGCGTTATCATCCGACTGGAAGAAACCTTGGTGCGTCCTCTGCAGTGGCTGGTATGTCTGCTCCATGCCAATGAGCTGCCCCTGCGCCATCTATTCCAGGCACTCGATGGCACGACTACAGGCCCGCACGGATTCTGTGGAGATATCGGAAAGCGGCTAGTGACGTGTAGCGAACAGCCTGTCTCCTCATTTGCACCAGTGCAGCTGACCGAGCAACTGTCCAATGTTGACCCGAAGGAGTTGAGCACAGATCAGCGCTATCTACTGGAAATGTGCAATAGCATCGGCAAAGGTGAATGTAGCGTCAATCTGGCAATGCGAAACCCAGGTTGCCTGAATCACTCACGATGGATAACGACAGCCAATCGAATCCTCCGATTATATGTAAGCGACATGGAACCGTCAGAGAATCTGAAAAAGCTGGTGACGTTCATCATTCGCGTATATGCTCCAACGTGGTTCGCCGTAAAAGCCCACTGGTCACGCAAATATGGAGCTAGGCACCTTCACCAGATGCTCGTCAAGTCACGATACCTCAGCCCTAAGCACAAGAAGATCGTTGAACCCGTCATTCATCGCAATGCATACTTCGCTCACCCGGAGAATCTGCTCCTGGCCATGATGACGGACCATCGACCACACATACGTGAGCTGGTCCGGCGACGAGTGATGAAGGCCAGAGCTGGAGCAGACCCCAGTGGACAAATACGGAGGTTTAAGGTTCCCGCAAAACTCAATTTCGACGCCGTGGAATACTTCGACGTAATCGTCTGGGCCGTCTGCCCTATCTCGGATCCTCCCGTATTCAAGGCAATGACAGACACTGAGCTCAGGGATCGCATCACCACGGAGGTGACTCCAACTCTCACCTTCTCAAAATTCCCCAACCACACACAGGCTCTGGAAAGACACGTGAAGCTGGTGACCGAGGCGGCGAAAGCTGTTTGTGGACAGAAATCGCGAGATGGCTTCATCCGTGCACGCATCGCTTCTCGACAGCTAATGCCGACGTTCGGGCCGAAACGTGACTTCTCTCACTTCACCTTGTAACTGTTTGTGGTATTTGATTGCATTAACTGAGTTTTAAGGTGACTAAACTGACTAATAGTCACTATTGACTGACTGTATCGTTATATCGTTGTAATGTCGCTTAGTATTGCAAAATAAAAGATTGCGAAGGGCGATCAAAATATTGTTGAAAGTCTTGAAATTTTTACACAGTATTCTATTGATCTATTGGCACCTTTTGACATATCTAGCTAATTGAAATTCAAAAAATAAATTTTTAAACCCATTTTCACTCCACCCTAGTATACACCCTTCCGCCTAATTAATTTCAGGTCCTGATTTGGAAACAAAGCACATGTGATTTTGAATTAATCATCAGATAATTGACTGGCCAGTGTAGCCAGGCTAGCCGATAAAATTCTGTATGAATCAAGAAATCTTAAGTGAATAGGAACACCATTAACTTTAATTATCTTGCTAATGGCAATATATTTCTCATTATTTTCAGCTAAAATATTTAAATTCTGCTTGTCAAACCCCTCGTACCTGATCAAATGATGAAAATCATAATTAGATGCACCATGGCAAAATATAGGGACAAATTTTGGTCTCTGGATCATAATATTACAGCTATTACACAGAGCCATTAAGAATTTACCATCTGTATGAGAATGGTGATGTACCTTGATATTTGTATCTGAAAATTTAGAATCACATACCGGGCATTTTTCTGCATTATTGAAATCTTCAATCTGATCCTCTGTTAAAGGCAACATAGGTTTTGATTTTAATAAGATATTAGATGCTATGTTATGGCACTCATTTTCTATTCTATGTGCAAATTCTTTGATGGCATCTGCTCCCATGTATAAATATTCTTGACTAACAACACCATCCTGTACAACAACATAATAAAAACTAGAAGGTACATGTAACTGGTATGATGTAATTGAAGATTCATCAGGATCTGGGCTGCAGAATGCAAGGGTTTTGAGGTTTGATTCAAAATCACAGACTATATATGCTGGGTGTTCCAACAAGGCTTCAAATTTTTTGAATTTGGCATTTTCACTTGGATTAGGCATCACCATATGAACAGGTTTACGGTTGCCACAGTATTTTAGATGCTCAATTAACTTGTTTTTAGCAATTTCTGTATTCTGTTCACAAACACCATTCACCATTTTCCTACCATCAAATACAGTTAAACATCTTCTACACAACTTGAATATTGTCTTAGATTTGTCTAGTTGTGTTCTAACTAAAGCTTCAAGATTACGTATCAGAGTGTAATGATATGTGCCATCCCCTTCAATTAAGAGCAGATCAATCGGAACAGCAGAATCATCATCAAGTGTACTGATTCTGAGAGGATCTATCAAGCAATTGCCACGGCCAGTAGAACAAATAAATACATTAATAGATAATTGTTTACCATTGATATCCCTGGCCTTTTTTTTTTCAAATTTATCAATATTCTGAACAGACATTGGATATTCTAAGTCCTCCATTCCTTCATCAAAATTGTGTTCATATTGTTTATAATAACTTATTCTCTCAGTATGATCTAAAACTGGAAACAAAGCAGCTAAAATACACCACAGAAAGCATTTCTCATCATTATTTTTTATGTTAACCACGGCTTTTTTGTTTTTAATATTGGCAGGTAATGGCAGATATGTAGATCCTTGTAATGGGCTGTATTCAGAAATATTAACATAGAGCTTGTGTGGAGTTCCGCATAGGCTCCATCCTGATTCTTTTGCAGCAAATTCAGAATGTTTAATATTCAATTGCTCTATCAAACTGCTTATTATTTTGTCTGAATTTGTATTTGAATATATAGCTACAGTTTCTGTTATGTGGGGCTGTGTAAATTTTGTGCCATTTGGTTTCTTATATTGTGTAAACAGTTTGAGGGACAGCTTATAAGAGCCATTTTGTGCATTTAGAATTGCCTGCACATCAGGATTTATACTGTTCAAAAAATTCTTAATATCACATTTTTGCTCTGATACAAACCGGTGATCCCTAAGTTGGCCAGCAAAACTGCTATGGATGGGTTCATAGCGTGGCTGCTTTGCTGCTCTAGCATTAACAGGTGCTTCATGCTTCCTTTTCAGACCAGATGAAGATGGTTGTGGGGGCAATGTTGATGACTGCGCAGAACAAGTATCTATATGTTTATATGAGAAATATTCCATGCTATATTTTCTATGGCATTTAGGGCATATTTTTGTGGGAGTTCTGCATTTGTCTGGATTACAATTCTTTTGATGCTTAGCCCAATTGGGGCTGGATATATTCTTATTGCATTGATTACAATGTTTTTGATTTGGCATTTTTATTATTGGTTTATTATATAAAATTTCTTGGGATTCAAATCAAAATTCTATGCTTAATAAAAATATCAGTTAGGTTCAGCAGTGTGCTTTGTATATTTAGTGTGTGTGTGTGTGTATGTGTGTTAATATTTTTGGCTTTGGTATTTATATAAAATTTCTTGGGGTTGAAATCAAATCTCTATACTTAATAAACCTATGACAGGTTGTATAAAGCTGATAGCCTACATGCACAAAGGTAGAATAAGTACAGAAGCACTGCCCTAGCACAAATGCATGTCTACACAGGCATGTCCTAGAAAGGCAATGACCTAATACCATGTATCATGTATAACAAACTGGGGCAGATATAAAACCTTTGTTCAATATATTACAAATATGTTTGATATGAATAATAAAAAAATCTGTATATTAAATCAAATAGATTTGTAATTCAATTTATACAAATCTGCTATATTTTTTGTTTTAAAAAATATGGGGAGCACTGCAATAACATACCCTTACTCTTCAACAACTCTCACAATACTGGCTGATATGCAATGCAAAATCTCTTTATATAGCCTAAGCACGGACCGCATTGAAAACATCTTAAACAATATGCCACTCAGAATATAACACATCATCACATTATGTCATAACCAACCAATCAGAAAACAACACATGCCTAATAATTTATTGCATAATATTGGGTAATAATTTGTTCCAAAACATGATGCAATAGAAATAAACCAGAAATAGGCCACAAGTGAACCGGAAGTGGGTAAACCGGAAGTGGACCGGAAGTGGACCGGAAGTAAATATGTGTGGGTGTGGGTGGGTGTGGGTGGGTGTGGGTGGGTGTGGGTGTATGTGGGTAGCTCTTATGAGTATGTTTGGCTTAGTTTTACGTGTAGCAAAAACAATATCAAGAGGGCCATATTTTTAACAAGCTTATGGACAACAATCTCAAAGATGTAGCTTTTGTAAGTGTAGGCAAATCAATCTGAGGGGGCTCATACTTTCACGGGAAATTCGCGAGGGCATTTTTACAAAAATCTTGGATTAGACAGAGTACCACACTTGAGCAATAAGCTCATATGCACATCTTGAGCTAGGTTTAAGTGTAGCCAAATCTGCCTGAGGGGGGCTCATACTTTCTCGTCCCAGTATTATCACAAATCACACTACTGGATTTCCCACCACCAACAATCTTGGCCTCAAAAATCCCCCCACCAAAAATTTCCAGGGGGAAGATTTTTTGTTATAACAAACGAAAGATAAGCAATTACTTTTAATTTCAAATATACTGTACTAAGAATAATATCGAAAACACACACAAATTAGTGTAGTTGTGAGTATTGAATGCTTTCTCTCTCAAGAAATCATTCACAAATCTACACCAATACGCACAATTAAAGTAAAACAAGAATGCAAGAAAATTATAACTATGAAATCTAATTGATTTATATTAACATAAAACACAAACAAAACAAAAACTTACACATAATAAAAGCACTTCAACTATTTCATAATTTATAACATCTTTAACCAAGTTACTAAAGGAATTAGTTGGCTGCTTTACAATATGTGATATGTATAAAAGTAACAAATTAATTTACTTTTAATAATACACACATGTGGGTGAGGGGGGAATGTAAATTAAGAACTTTCTTCCCCCACCAGTTTTCAATGATTTCGCACCCTGTAGTTCTGTCCTGTCAAAGTGTATGTGTAAACATCATGTAGCGAAAAGGCAAAAAGATTTTATTTATTCTGTACATTATACTAGCATGTAACAGGCACAGTGCCAGAAGGAGAAGTGAGTGGATGCCTCATTCCATCCCTTCACCCAGCAGACAAGAGACACATACCCTTGACAATTTTAAATATTTTCTATAGAAACAAGACAAAGCTACATGAAAGTTAGTAGTGTAATTGACTGTATAACCAGGACAAGAAAGGATGAACCCCCCTCATGCAGATTTGGCTACACTTAAAACAGGCTCAACATGCCCATATGAGATTTTTGCTCAAGTGTGGAACCCTGCCTAATCCAAGATTTTTGTGAAAATGCTCTCGGGAAGTTCCCGTGAAATGATGAGCCCTCTCAGATTGATTTGCCTACACTTATAAAAGGCACTTCTGTGAGATTGTTGTCCATAAATTTGTTAAAAATATGCCCCTTTTGATTTTTTTTTTGCCCACACCTAAAACTACGCCAAACGTATTAACACACACACATACACACACACACACACACACACACACACCCACACCCTCCCACACCCACCCACACACACATACACACACACCCACACCCACACCCACCCACACCCACCCACACACACATACACCCACACACACATACACCCACACCCACCCACCCACACACACACATACACCCACACACACACCCACACCCACCCACACCCACCCACACACACACATACACACCTACACCCACCCACACCAACCCACACACACATACACCCACACACACATACACCCACACCCAGCCACACCCACCCACACACACACATACACCCACACACACATACACCCACACCCACCCACACCCACCCACACCCACCCACACACACACACACACATACACCCACACCCACCCACACCCACCCACCCACACACACACCCACACCCACCCACACCCACCCACCCACACACACACACACACACACATACACCCACACCCACCCACACCCACCCACACCCACCCACACACACACATACACCCACACCCACCCACACACACACCCACACCCACCCACACACACATACACCCACACCCACCCACACCCACCCACATACACACCTACACCCACCCACACCCACCCACACACACACCCACACCCACCCACACCCACCCACACACACACATACACACCTACACCCACCCACACCCACACACACACACACATACACCCACACCCACCCACACCCACCCACACACACACACACACACACATATTTACTTCCGGTCCACTTGTGGCCTATTTCTGCTTTATTTCTGTTGCATTATGTTTTGCAACAAATTATTACCCAATATTATGCATTAGACACGTGTTGTTTTCTGATTGGTTGCTTATGACATAATGTGATGATGTGTTAAATTCTGATTGGCTTATTGTTTCAGATGTTTTCAATGCGGTCCGTGCTTAGGGTATATAAAGAGATTTTGCATTGCATATCAGCCAGTATTGAAAAAGTTGTTGAAGAGTACAGATGTGTTGTTGCAGTGCTGCTCATATTTTTTAAACACAAAAATATTGCAGATTTGTATAAATTGATTTAATATACAGAATTTTTGACAACCTGTCATAGGTTTATTAAGTATAAAGTTTTGATTTGGACCCCAAGAAATTTTATATAAATACCAAAGCCAAAAATATTAACACACATACACACATACACACACAAAATATACAAATCACACTGCTGAACCCAACTGATATTTTTTATTAAGCATAGAATTTTGATTTGGACCCCAGGAAATTGTATATAATAAACAACAACAAAAATGCCAAATCAAAAATATTGTAATCAATGCAAAAAGAATATATCCAGCCCCAATTGGGCCAGGCATCAAAGGAATTGTAATCCAAACAAATGCAGAACCCCCATAAAAATATGCCCTAAATGCCATAGAGAATATAATCTGCAATACTTCACATATACACATAAAAATACTTGCTCTGCACAGTTATCAACATTGCCCCCTCAACCATCTACATCTGGTCTGAAAAGGAAGCATGAAACACCTGTTAATGCTTCACCGGCAAAGCAGCCACGCTATGAACCCATCCATAGCAGTTTTAAAGGCCAATTAAGGGATTATCGGTTTGTATCAAAGCAAAAATGTGGCATTGAGAATTTTTTGAACAGTGTAAATCCTGATGTGCAGGCAATTCTAAATGCACAAAATGGGTCTTATAAGCTGTCCCTCAAATTGTTTGCACAATATAAGAAGCCAAATGGCACAAAATTTACACAGCCCCACATAACAGAAACTGTACCGGTATATTCAAATGCAAATTCAGACAAAATAATAAGCAGTTTGATAGATCAATTAAATATTAAACACTCTGAATTTGCAGCAAAAGAGTCTGGATGGAGCCTATGCGGATCTCCACACAAGTTATATGTTAATATTTCTGAATTCAACCCATTACAAGGTTCCACTTATGTGCCATTACCTGCCAATATCAAAAACAAAACAGCCGTGGTTAATATAAAAAATAATGACCAGAAATGCTTTTTGTGGTGTATTTTAGCTGCTTTGTATCCAGTTTCAAGGCATCCTGAGAGAATAACTTATTATAAACAACATGAAAATGATTTTGATGAGGCAATGGAGGGTTTAGAATATCCAATGTTTGTTCAGAATATTGATAAATTTGAAAAAAAGGCCAGGAATATCAATGGCAAACAATTATCTATTAATGTATTTATTTGTTCCACTGGCCGTGGCAATTGCTTGATAGCACCTCTCAGAATCAGTACAATTGATGATGAATCTGCTGTTCCGATTGATTTGCTCTTAATTGAAGGGGATGGCACATATCATTACACTCTGATACATAATCTTGAAGCTTTAGTGAGAACACAACTAGACAAATCCAATACAATATTCAAGTTGTGCAGAAGATGCTTAACTGTATTTTATGGTCAAAAAATGGTAAAAGGGGTTCGTGAAGAGAGTGCAGAAATTGCAAAAAATAAGTTAATTGAGCATTTAAAATACTGTAAAAATCATAAACCTGTTCATATGGTGATGCCTAATCCAAGTGAAAATGCCAAATTCAAAAAGTTTGAAGCCTTGTTGGAACACCCAGCATATATTGTCTGTGATTTTGAATCAAATCTCAAACCTCTTGCATTCTGCAATCCAGATCCTGAAGAATCTTCAATTACACCATACCAGCTACATGAACCTTCCAGCTTTTGTTATGTGATTGTACAGGATGGTGTTGTTAGTAAAGAAAATTTATACATGGGAGCAGATGCCATCAAAGAATTTGCACATAGAATAGAAAATGAGTGCCATGACATAGCATCTAATGTTCTATTAAAATCAAAACCCATGTTGCCTTTAACAGAGAAACAGATTGAAGATTTCAACAATGCAGAAAAATGCCCGGTATGTGATTCTGAATTTTCAGATGCAAATATCAAGGTGAAACACCATTCTCATACAGATGGTAAATTCTTAATGGCCCTGTGTAATAGCTGCAATATTCAGATCCAGAGACCAAAATTTGTCCCCATATTTTGCCATGGAGCATCCAATTATGATTTTCATCATTTGATCAGATACGAGGGGTTTGACAAGCAGAATTTAAATATTTTAGCTGAAAATGATGAAAAATATATTGCTATTAGCAAAATAATTAAAGTTAATGGTGTTCCTATTCACATAAGATTTCTTGATTCTTACAGAATTTTATCTGCTAGCCTGGCTACACTGGCCACTCAATTATCTGATGATCAATTCAAAATCACATGTGCTTTGTTTCCAAATCAGGACCTGAAATTAATTAGGCGGAAGGGTGTATATCCATATGATTATGTTACAGATTTTTCTAAATTTGATGAGTGTTCTCTGCCACCACAACAAGAGTTTTACAGCACAATCAGAGAATCTGGAATCACTGATGAAGATTATCACCATGCCCAATTGATGTGGAACAATTTAAAATGCAAGACATTTGGTGATTATCACAAGGCTTATTTAAAACTTGATGTGACCCTCTTAGCTGATATATTGCAGGCATTCAGAAAATCTTCCATGCAAAATTATAAGCTGGATCCAATGTATTTTTACAGTGTTCCGGGCCTAGCATGGTCTGCAATGTTTTTAAACACTAAAATGCAATTGGATCTGATCCAAGACCAAGATATGTATCTGTTTATGGAGCAATGTATAAGAGGAGGCATGGTGCAATGTTCTCAGAGATATGCCAGAGCAAATAACAAATATATTCCTGATTATGATCCAGCACTGCCATCAAATTATATACTGTATGTAGGTGCAAACAGCCTGTATGGTTATGCCATGATGCAAAAACTGCCATATTCAGGGCTTGAATGGGTTGAAGATTTCAATATTGAAGATCTTAAGGATTTTGATGACAGTGACTATGGCCTCTTCTTAGAGGTTGATCTGACAATTCCAGATAATTTACACAACAAATTTTCTGATCTGCCCCCAATTCCCGAGGTTCAGTGCTCACCTGGCTCTAAACAGAAGAAGCTCATGATGACACTGGAGCCAAAACAGGGTTATGTTATATATTACAAAAACCTCCAGTTCCTGATGCATCATGGTGTTCAAGTGACCAAAATTGGCAAAGATTTGAGGTTCAGGCACTTAAAATGGTTGAATCCATATATTGATACAAATACAGAGCTTCGAACATCTGCAAAGAGCCAATTTGATAAGGCCTTGTTTAAATTGATGGTCAATTCTGTGTATGGCAAAACTATTGAAAATGTCAGAAAACATACCGATGTTAAAATAATTACTGACCCCAGCCTGAGCAAAAAATTGGTTGCAAAGCCTAATTTCAATTATAGAAGAATTTATGATGAAAATATGGCTCTTTTCAACATGAAAAAAACAAAGATTAAGTTTGATAAACCTATTTATGTAGGGGCTATGATATTGGAATTGGCCAAATTACATATGTTAAAATTGTATTATGATGTGCTGAAACCTTTTTATGGTGATTGTGTAAAATTGATGTACATGGACACTGATAGTTTTGTTCTTGATATTCAAACAGAAGATGTTTATCAAGATATTGCACAGCCTGAATTGTTTCAATACTTTGATACTAGTGAACATACAGAGATTCAACACCACAACAAAAAGGTGCCTGGCAAGTTAAAAGATGAGACACTTGGTGATGTTATTGTGGCATTTGCTGGGTTAAGAGCCAAGATGTACAGTTTTGAAACATGTAGTGGTGCTGTTGCCAAAAAAGCCAAGGGCATTGGCAGAGTAACTGTTGAAAAAGAGCTCCAATTTGAAGATTATAAAAATTGTCTCAAATCATGTAGCACAATCAAAACATCAGAATCCAGAATTCAGAGTGTGGATCACTTATTGACTAGCAATATTGTAAAAAAAGTGGCTCTGGACCCACATGATGATAAGAGATGCATTTTATCATGTGGCATACATACTCTACCATGGGGGCATTGTGATTTGAAAAATGGAAATCAATGCCCAATTACAGAGCATGATTTGAAATAAATAAACATGCCTATGAACTTATTTGGGTTCAAAAAACAGGCTATTATGGACCTGCCAACACCACAACCCTCTTCTGATATGATATCTAAACTGAGTGGCTTGTTAATTATTCATCTGAACAGCATACTTACAGATGTTGATGATGAAACAGGCAAAATATTGTACATATTTAACAATAATTTAAATCATTACCAATTACCTGTAGGTGGGCAATTGCACCCCTGAGGGTGATGTCAAGATTTCAGTAGGGAGAAATATTTATAGAATTAAGCACTCAAACATGATTTCTGGCACTGTATATACTGTTTCTGCTGGTGACTGCTTATATATTGAGGTCCCTGGATCCTATGACAAGCTTATACCCTTTTTTATAGAATTAAGAATCAGATACTCTATAATAAATAACCACCAAAAAAAAAATGCCTAATGATATATTTGGCCATACAAGACATGAAGATCACAGTGATGAGATTCTGATGCTTGATGTCAGAGTCAAGAAATTAAGAAGTGATTTACAAGCTTTACAAACCACACTCAATGCCAGTCTTCAATTAGAAATTACAAATTTACAATCACAATGCATGGACCCTCTTCTTAAAATTGATTCTGAACTCAAATTGTTGCTTCAAAAATATACTGATCTGGCAACATTAGATAATTTTCAAAGTTAAGAAGAAGCTGTAGCAGCTCTTCAAGCCAAATTTAAGACCCAGGCCACCAATTCTGAGCAATTGAAACAACAATTGGAAGAGCAAATAAATAATGTCCAGGCACAGCTCCAAACAATTGTCAAAAGCATAAAATCACAAGAAGATTTTGATCTAGTGATTTCCACTCTAAAAGAACAGATTCAATCACTCCAAATACCTAATCTGGATCCTCTGCACAATGCCATAGCCGAGGTTAAAGAAAAAATTGAGACACTTGAAAATTTTATGAACAATTTGCCATCTTCTGATGCTTTGAGTGCAATAACTCGGAGTGTTGCAAATATTAAGCTGCAACTTGAAACATATGAAGATTTTGGAAAAATTCAAAGTACCATAACCCATCTTGAAGGTACAATAGCAGCAGTGCAAAGTGATTTGGCAAATGTACAAGAAACTCTAGAATCTCGCCTGCCCGGTATTGTAGATACTCTTGTTAGTGTCCAGCACCAAATCACAAAGCTTGAAAACCTCAACACTGAATCTGAACTATCTCATTTTCATCATTTGATTGATGATATTCAAACAAAACTTGAAATTTTACAACAATCCACACCCACTCAGGCAGATATAGCCCTGCTCCAAAATGCTATGCAAAATGTGGCTGATGCTTCTGAATTAAACAATGTAAAATTGGCACTTGAATCTTTGCAAAATACAGTATCAAATCTGCCTACATCACAGGAACTTAAAAATATTAAGAGGGCAGTGAATAGGATATTGAAATCAGAAGATATCAAGAATATCCAAGCAGAGATCAAACATCTCACTCAGACAGTGGCCACTCTACCAACCAATCAACATATTAATGAACTGCATGCCCTGTTTGCGGATATCAGAAGACAGGTCCATGATCTTACTGCTCAAAATTCAAAATTGGCAGTTGTTGAAAATTTGCAACAAATTGTAGCTAATATCAAGCAACAGCTAGGAACCATGGAATCCAATCAAGCAAATGCTCTGTCTGTTTTTGCCACCCAGCTTCAAGAGATTGTGCAACAATACAAGAAACTTGTTGTGGACATAAAAATCAAGCCAGGCCATGATGATGTTGTTAGGACCATCAATGAGCACCTTGAATCTGTAACAAGCAGATTGCTTACAGCAGAAAAGGAAATAACAGGCATAATCGAGAATCCAAAACATACAATAATTCTTGAATTGTACAGCATCCCCAACAAAGAATATGATTCTCCATTTACACCAGGTGGCAAAATATATATGCTGTCCCCTGCACAATTTTATTACCAATTTTTTGTTGGGGGCACATTGAGACCAATCAAGATCAAATATTGGCTTCAACCACAGGCACATCACTACCCCACCTTATCAATAACAAATGCTGACAACAAACCAAAAATCACCAGTGTAGAGTTAGAGGATTTTACAGATCCCAATACATTAGAAACAGCATATGTTGAAGATGATGGCTCTCTGGAATTTAAAATACAAATAGGAGACAAATTATATTTAGAAAATCCTGCAGTATCAGCTGCTGAACACCCCATAGTTGCAATATTCTTGTTTACATATTATGTCTAGAAAAATTATTGTTGATGAATTACACAGACAGGCCAGACATAATTTTAAGAGACTCCCAGTAGTCACAAAGGGCATAGATGATTTATGGCAGAGCGACTTGATTGAAATGGCAAGTGGACAGTTGAAAAACATAGACAAAATCAACAAGGGCTACAAGTATATACTCACTGTCATAGATACATTTTCAAAATTTGCCTGGGCTGTGCCACTCAAATCCAAGACTGGAACATGTGTTACAGAAGCCATCAGAACAATCATCAATCAGAGTGGAAGATCACCGCGCTATTTGCAAACAGATATTGGCAAAGAATTTTATAATTCAGTGTTTCAACAATTTATTAAAAGCCAGTCAATACAACATTATTCGAGTTACAGTGATCTCAAAGCCTCAATTGTAGAGAGATTCAACAAAACTCTAAAAAATCTTATGTATAAACAATTTACACTTCAAGGTAATTATAAATGGCTTAATATTCTTCCAGAACTTCTACATAAATATAACAACTCGGTCCATTCCACAATCAACATGAAACCCTCTGAAGTAACTTCATCTGATGAGCAAAAATTGATCAGGACTGTTTATTATCCTAGATACCAGCCAACAACAAGAAAGGCCAAATACAAGGTGGGTGATCAAGTAAGAATCAGCAAATATAAGCACTTATTCAAAAGAGGCTTTACAAGAAACTGGAGCACTGAATTATTTACAGTGGTTCAAGTTAAACCCGGGACCCTTAACACATATATAATAAAGGATCATCGAGAAGAAATTCTCAAAGGCCGATTCTATGAAGAAGAGCTCAGCAAAACTAAACAGCCTGACACATATCTCATAGAAAAAATCATCCGCAGAAAAGGCAACAAGTTATTTGTCAAATGGCTAGGACTTCCAGAACACAGCTGGATCGATGCAAACAAAATAATAATATGAGCACCTGGGATGTTATAAAAAGGCTGCAAGAACCTGAACAACAGAATAAGAGAAATGGCAACTTGCTGCCTGATAATATTAAGTGTCTTATTGTTGGGCCATCTGCTTGTGGTAAAACTACACTAATGGTTGATAATTTTTTATTGGCACCCAACTGGTTAGACTGGAAAAACAGGCACTTGTATGTCTTCTCTAAGAGCTTGGAACAATTAAAATATCAGCAGCTGATGAAGCTATATGATGGATTGGATATAGCCACTTTTGAACCAGATGTTAAGCCACTTCATGAATGTCTCGATAATTCTGTTGTTGTGTTTGATGACATTATATTGGATAATCAAAACAAGGTTAGAAATTTCTTTACACAGGGGCGACACAAAAACATTGATTGTTTCTACCTGGCACAGACTTTTTCAAAAATACCGAAGCAGCTGATCCGAGACAACAGCAATTTTATATGTGTGTTTCATCAGGATCATACCAACCTCAAACACATACATGATGAATATGTAGGTGGGGACTTGAGCTACAATGATTTTTCCAAGTTTTGCAGTAGGTGCTGGAACCAGGATAGTTATGGGTTTGTCACAATTGATATGACAAGAAAACCCAGTAGTGGCAAATACAGAAATAAAATCAACAATTTTCTAGACATTGAAACATATACAGGGTGTTTCTAAAGGTCGTTTACAACGGTTGGGAGGTGATTCCTCACACGAAAACAAGCAAAAAGTCTAAGTTCCATTTTTACGACTGAGGCTTCGTTTCCGAGATAGGAGCCTCGCAAAAGGTGACAAAGTGAACGTCACACCTGACTGGGACGAATACTATAACAGATAGAGAGGCGGTTCCAAGGGAATCATAAAGGAATCGTATGTGCTCAGTCCGGAAGTCACTATGAAAAGTTCACTGCACGCATGCGCAATGGAGTCCTCAAAGGAATTGGGGATTTCCAGCAAGAACAATACATGGAAAGGGTATGTAACGCAGCAAGAAGGACCGTGACAATGAGAAATGCGTTAAAGACAACACATCCCGACCTCAAACATCAAAACATGAGCACCGAACACAAAATCCGAAAAGTTGAGCACGGTTGCATACCCCAGTTACACGCGAGGAATGAACGAATCATGTCATGTGGCATACGAGAGACACATTACTCCACCAGGAGGAGGGAAAGAAAAACACATTATCAGATGATTGCGACAACGTGTATTTTTACACGCGACAACTACGTAATATCCCCCCCCACACACACACAACAAACAACAAATGCTACAATATTTTACGCACAGACAGTCCGTGTCACTGTACACCAACTGAAGATGTCACTTTCACCACACAAAGGGGGTGGGGAGCAATACCAAGAGTGTTCTCACTAAGATTTGCCGAGGGCAATAATCACAGACGGTTTTCAAAATGTCTGCCGTTTACTTCTACGCAGAGATGACAGCGACGAATCAAGGATTGTCGAGTACGAGCAAACAAGCCAGGTGTATCTGCTACCGTCGCAGCGACGTTGATGTGAGCAACGAGGTCCTCAGCTGATGTGACATGTGTGTCGTATACGAGTGTTTTCATTTCTCCCCAGAAGAAAAAATCGAGAGGGTTGAGATCTGGCGACCTCGGTGGCCAAGGCACAGGCTCATCCCTACCAATGAACCTATTGCGAAACACGTCATGCAGGAAATGTCGTACATTACAATCGAAATGAGCTGGTGCACCATCGTGTTGGTACCACATTTCTTGCCGCAGTGCCAAAGGTACGGTCTCCAACAGCTCAGGCAGAACCTTACTAAGAAATGCATGATACGTGCGACCATTCAGGCGAACATGGAGAATGTATGGTCCAATTAAATGATCATGTACCATCCCGCACCACACATTCACTGAAAACCTGTGCTGGTGATGGGCCACAAAAAGTGCATGTGGGTTGTCAAAGTCCCATACATGACTGTTTCTACTATTGAAGACATCCATCCTGGTGAAAATGGCTTCATCTGTCCACAATACGTTTGCCCCGAAGTGAGGGTTTGTGTCCAGCTGATGCAACAACCATTGGCAAAAC
The DNA here is from genome assembly GCF_977018435.1 of Lepisma saccharinum. NCBI lineage: Eukaryota > Metazoa > Arthropoda > Insecta > Zygentoma > Lepismatidae > Lepisma > Lepisma saccharinum. The sequence goes on along the minus strand of NW_028142959.1, from coordinate 484,801 downwards.
TCCATACGAGGGCGAAAGTCACGAGGTAACAGTTCTTGTAATTTCTGCAGTTTAAAAGGGTGCATTCCTTCCTCTGACAACACTCGCCAAACATTCACATGAGACGTGTTTCGTGCCCGAGCGAGCACGCGCGTACTGGTGCCAGGATGTTCTGCGACCGCTGTTAACACATCTTCTGCAAACTGATGTGTGCGTACACTTCGGGGTCTTCCAACTTCTTGCCGCGGTGCTAACACTGACCCTGTTTCACGCAGTCGACTGTCCACTACCTGAAAGAAGGTGTGAGACGGTAAATGTCTATGTGGAAAGCGTTCTCCATAAAGACGCCTTGCCTCGCGGCTATTACCACTTGCCTCCCCATACATGAGATGCATGTCTGCTAGCTGCTGGGTCGTATACGCAGCCATCTGTGTGATAGGGAGCTGGAACTGCAAAGTATTGTTTTTGTTTAACACTGGCACACTGCACAAATTGGCCGTATCACCGTACGAACACCACAGACCAATTGTTGCGATACTTGACTTGTCCACACTCCACCACGTCAACTTCTTTCAATACGACATACTAGTACTCTTCAATGCGTATGACAACCTAGAGCGAACTGCTGATCATATCCCAGCACCTACAACACGACTGGGACGACTGCCGGAGAGAACCAACCCTTCGAGCTCCTCTCGCGGGAACAGCAGTCATGAAGGTCAAACGTAGACTACGAGATCCAGACTTGCCTGTGCAGCGCTTCCAAAACTGGTCTCTTTTACGTCACAGTGATCGCGTGCGAACACTTTTGGTATTGCTCCCCCCCCCTTTTGTGTGGTGAAAGTGACATCTTCAGTTGGTGTACAGTGACACGCACTGTCTGTGCATAAGATATTGTAGCATTTGTTGTTTGTTCTGTGTGTGGGGGGGGATATTACGTAGTTGTCGCGTGTAAAAATACACGTTGTCGCAATCATCTGATATTGTGTTTTTCTTTCCCTCCTCCTGGTGGAGTAATGTGTCTCTCGTATGCCACATGACATGATTCGTTCATTCCTCGCGTGTAACTGGGGTATGCAACCGTGCTCAACTTTTCGGATTTTGTGTTCGGTGCTCATGTTTTGATGTTTGAGGTCGGGATGTGTTGTCTTTAACGCATTTCTCATTGTCACGGTCCTTCTTGCTGCGTTACATACCCTTTCCATGTATTGTTCTTGCTGGAAATCCCCAATTCCTTTGAGGACTCCATTGCGCATGCGTGCAGTGAACTTTTCATAGTGACTTCCGGACTGAGCACATACGATTCCTTTATGATTCCCTTGGAACCGCCTCTCTATCTGTTATAGTATTCGTCCCAGTCAGGTGTGACGTTCACTTTGTCACCTTTTGCGAGGCTCCTATCTCGGAAACGAAGCCTCAGTCGTAAAAATGGAACTTAGACTTTTTGCTTGTTTTCGTGTGAGGAATCACCTCCCAACCGTTGTAAACGACCTTTAGAAACACCCTGTATAAATAAACATGAAAAGGCCAATTATTGATGATCTTAAATTAAGAGATTATCTTGTAAAAAGATTTAAGGGATGGAAATCAGAGAACCGGGGAATTTATGAACAACACAAGCAAACAGAACAGCCCATAATTGATGCTATTAGTGATTTAGGTAAAAATATCAAAACTGTTACAGAGCAAAATCAAAATTTGATCACAGAGCTTGTGTCTGTAGCTGCTAGGAACATTTTAGATTATCCAATCACCCCACTTTCCAGTATTCATACACCTAGTCCTATTGCTCCTAGAAGAATTGAAGCTACACAGGATCCTATTGAATTGGGTCTTCTTGCTCAAAAATATTTAAGCACACCTAAAGACAACAAAGATGAGGTCTTTGGCTTATATGCTGACACAGAGCGTGATGGTAGCATCATACATAGAATTGGCAATTTCAGAGTAACATTTATGGGAGATGATATAATTGTTTATTCAGAATCTCATCTTGGACAAAGAGGTGGTTTTGTTAAATATCCCGGCACACCTGGATTGTGGGAACTGATGACTAGGAAAAGGCCTGGCAGCTATACAGATCAAGATTATGAATATTACAAAGAAATATTAATAAAATCAGATGCTCTATACCAGAACAATGATCCCACACAAAAAAGAGTCAAGTCTAGCAGTGGGGCAAAATACAATAATTTAATCAAGCCCATATGGTCACAGATCAAGACTGGCAGTGGAATCAAACAATACAACACCCTGCCTAAAGAATTTGTGTGGGTTGATGATGTCAGGAAACTTGTAGATAGGTTATTGGTGATAGCTGGGGAGGAAAATGCTGGCAACCACAATTTTTACAATGAAAAAGTTGGAATTATGGACATGATAAGCACAAAATTGTCTAATTTTATAGTGAATGACACTAAGGGGATTGGATATCTTATAAAAATTATTAATACTCTACCCCCCAAATTTTGGAATATTTCTGAGGGTCGGGGGCTTGTTAATGACATTATAAACAAGCTGCCATTTGAACTACATATTCCAGGCTATCAGTATTGTAGTCCAGGCACAAAATTGGATCATAGATTAAACAGAGGGGATCCTGGTGTAAATCCCCTAGATGCTGCTTGTAGAGACCATGACATAGCATACAACACACATTCTGATCTTGACAAGAGACATGTTGCAGACAAGAAATTAGAAGAGGCTGCATTTGGTAGATTTGTAAGCAAAGATGCTTCTTTAAGTGAAAAAATAGCAGCATTGGGAACCACCATAGCTATGAGCACCAAACAAAACCTGGGGTGGGGGCTGTGAATATGTATATAATAAACCTACAATGAAGGCCAAGGGTGTTATGTATCAAATACCTTATGCAGGTCTCAAATCTCTTGGGCCTATTGATAGCCTTTTGACCAAAAAGCAGCGCAAGAAAAAAAATTCTTGTATTGCAAAGGGCCATGGTATGAAATTGTTGCTTAGTACCCCCCAATTAAAAAAATTACAGCAATCAAGAAAAAAATCACATCACATTTATATTTACCATCCCTGCCATCTTAGCTGCTCTCGGGGCTGTTGGGAGCTTGGCCGGGGGATCAGCTGCCATAGCAAAAACAGTAATAGATGCCAAGAAAAATAAGGCAGAATTAGATGAGCAGAGGCGCCATAACCTGGCCATGGAGAAAAAAGGCAAAGGTGTTAAGAGAGCCATGAATAAGTTTAAAAAAAACAAGAGCCGCTTACAAACCAAGATATTGAAGCTTTAATCAAGCCACTGGGCATCAAAAATTTTAGAGGTGTGTACATGTCTGATTCTTTACCAGAACAACCACTCAACAAAGAGTGTGGCATTGTTAATTTGGATAAGTACAAAAATCAGGGCACTCACTGGATTTGTTATCTTAAATATTTAAACAATGAGGCATTTGTGTTTGATTCATTTGGAGGTGTTCCTCCTGAAAATTTAATAAAATATCTAAATTCAACTAATCTTTATTACAATAATGCCCGTGTTCAAAACTTCAAAGATGTTAATTGTGGACATTTGTGTTTATCTGTTCTTAGATATATGTCTCAAATAAATAAACCATCAATTGAAAATTTTCAAAAGGCCCTGTGGTATTTAAAACATCATGCTCAATTACCCAGAGGTATAGTGTTAAGTCAAAATTCTGTCACTCACAGAGTAGAGATTGTATCTGCTACAGAAACAGTGGATCTGGGTACTATAGGAGAGCTGTTAGGCTTTGAGAACAACACAAAACTCGAACCGGCCATCAAACACACTGCTATGAATATACCTAAATTCTTGGCCATAGAGACTCTGAATATTCACTGTAATGTGGCTGAGGGTATGATCACCAAATCAAATAGCATAGGCACTCACAAACAAACTGGCATCATTGCAACACTCAAACCTAATTCTGAATTTATGGAGCCAATCATCTACACTCCATCCCCAACATTATATTTTCCTGTGTGCTATAATAGAATAGATAATATTGAATTGATGGTCACTAATGAAAAAGAAGAATTAGTTGATTTTGCTGGAGCCACAACAACTGCTATCATAGAGATTAATATTTAAATAAAAATACATACAAAAAAAATGGAAAATATTGAGAGTTATGAGCTACAATCATTCCCTCCAAACAGGAGGACATTTGCAAATTTAAATCAACCCAACACAGAAATTGAGGTTGATCTTGATGTAGGGGATGGCTTTATACACCCCCACAGAGCAGATCTATACATCAAATTTGATGTTGTAAAGCTCGATGGAACAGATTATCCGGCAAATTCAAATATAAGATTGGTGGACAATTTTGTGCCCCATCTGTTCTCTGAAATTGAGATCAGAAAGCATGGTGTTGTTATAAACAGAATAGATTATCCCGGCATTACCTCCACAGCTTTGGCCACTCTAAAATTATCCAAAACCGAGGCTTCTTACTACAAAATAGGTGGATTTGAGGCTGGTGATAAAATTATATCTAAGAGCCACACAGTGCTGTTCCCTATGCGCCTGTTGCCAGGATTCTTCTCAGATTACAAAGATATTATGTGGAAGGGTGGTTTAAGAATCACATTTAGAAGAGCTGCCAATGATAATAATGCTTTGATGAGGTACAGCACATTAAACTCTACAGGGGAAGCTCTGCCCAATACCCTACCTGATGAAGGCAAATGCATTATTCAGACTATGGAGCTAAGAATCCCAGTTGTTGAATATGAGGCCAGTTATGCTCTTAAATACAAAGCAGATATAATAAAAAATCCACAAGTTCCTTTACAATTTTATACATATCAATGTGTACAGAAGCCCGCATCTGGTACTTATTATGAGTTTGATGCTACAAATTCATTCTCCAGTATACAATATGACAGAATGGAAGACACAATAATCAGGAAAAAAATTCAAGTAGATTTGATAACTGCAACATCAAGAACATATATCTTAAAAATGGCAGAAATGAGGTATTTCCTAGAGAAAATTATAATTTAGACATTTCCAAGGATGATTTCCTTAAATTATATGAAGCATTTACAGCATACAAAAGGGTCACTACTGGCAATACTGACATGTATTACACACCAGATGAATTCAAAACACAGAGACCCATGTTTGTCATCAATGCTTCAAAAAGGAAACAAGTTGTGGTGAATGACAGGACAAACATTAAAATTATCTGTGAATTCCATGAGGCATTACGTGATGACACCATATGTAGTGTTATTCTCATAGGTGAAAAATCATATGTTTATGATGTAAGAAATGAGAGAGTCACAGAACAATTCTAGAAAAATTACATTATCTTAATACTAGATATACAAGTTGAGCCTGGTGCCCAATTGAACTTAAACCGGAAGTAAATATGTGTGTGTGTGTGGGTGGGTGTGGGTGTGTGTGGGTGGGTGTGTGTTAATACGTTTGGCGTAGTTTTAGGTGTGGGCAAAAAAAAAATCAAAAGGGGCATATTTTTAACAAATTTATGGACAACAATCTCACAGAAGTGCCTTTTATAAGTGTAGGCAAATCAATCTGAGGGGGCTCATCATTTCACGGGAACTTCCCGAGGGCATTTTCACAAAAATCTTGGATTAGGCAGGGTTCCACACTTGAGCAAAAATCTCATATGGGCATGTTGAGCCTGTTTTAAGTGTAGCCAAATCTGCATGAGGGGGGTTCATCCTTTCTTGTCCTGGTTATACAGTCAATTACACTACTAAAGTTCAACTCTCCAAAAATAAAAGCATGGATATGATTCTGTTTTCAAGTAGCAGAAATAAAGTTCTATTGAAAGTTTAGTAGGCTACGAAAGAAATACATAAAGATTATAATTTGTATATTAGAGAGAACATGCTAAAGTGCATTTTGGAAATGCATATGCAAAGATTATTAATTACAAAATGAAAGGTGTGTATGTATGGTTCGCACACGCAGCATTATATTTTACGTTCCTAGTTCTATTTATGTGATTCTGACATTTTCAGATTACATACAGGTTAATTTATTTATTTACTTACATTTCCATTTACAAAATCAGGATCATCTTCAAACATCAATTGTGGTTATTTTAGTTAAACAGCATTCAATGTCTGAAATAAGGAATAAATTTAAATTAGATTAATCTTGAAAGTAGCAAAAATTTAACTTCTTCAATACAACAGTTTATTTTACAACTATATTTGTTAATAGATGGAAGACTATTTGAAGCGTTCAAGTGGATTTAACATATAAAAGTTAATTATCATGCAAAGTTAGTATCATTTGGATCCCCCCAGCAATTTAAATTCTCCTAAGGAATGTCTATACATACAGTGGAAGATTGAATGAAAGAAACCCAGAATGATGAAAGTTTAGATACTTTTCAAATAAGAATTAATTTCTTTATCTGTGTGTTTTCTTCTACATAACATCTCAAAATGAATTTAATTTCCAAAGACAAAATTTGTATGTAGGCGTTTACAGGTTAACTGATAGCCAATAAATGTAGCATCACAGACCCTCACTTTGCAAGTTGAAAAGAGAAAACAAATAAAATGTATGAATCACTTACTTCATCCCACATCCACAAGAACACTAAATTGTGCACAAGCAGCAATCGATTCTCAGAACTTAAAGATGCTGACACAGAAGTATATTTGCTGTGTGGTCTAGTCAACCATTTTTTTTCACTAATCCTCCATGAAATTAATTGTGTAACAAAGATATTAGGAAAGGTATGTAAAGAGTGAAATGAATAAATATTTCCCGGAGAAGTTCAATGCAGTTCAATTCCTTAAATACACGTGGGACGTCAAAAAATATTGAAAATTATGAACAACTTGCCTGGTAATATTTTAACATCTCGCTGTAATTAGTATGCCATATCAATTTCAAAATACTTCCGAAGACAGTCACAATAAAGTTTTACACTCCAGCCTACACTGTGTATAACTATTAGTACTGTCCTTCCCAGTGGCGAACACTCCCTTTGAAACAGAAATAACCGAAGCTATGAGACACCCACCCACCCTTTCCTATTTCCAGATTTGTTGTTTGAATTTGTTTTTAAGTCCACTTTATGCACAGAAAGGCTAATCGGGGCTGGACCTAAAGTTCAAAGTGAAATCTGAACCACTACTGAGTATGGAACCTCGGACTCTTTGATACATGTATTTAAGTATGCATGTACTTTTGACACTTTAATTTTCTTTTCACACTCACTATGATGACTAAATGTTCAATACTAGCTGACCACCTCTAGCGTGCGCTACACCTGGGTACATATAGTAGTCGCCACTGGCCCTCCCATCTCAACATATAAGCTTACGTCCTAAGAGACCTCTGTCATTTCAAGTTCCTACAGCTTAAAACTTATGAAAATAATGAATAATAAATTCCCTTGAAAAGAGAACAAAATTAGATTTGAACTACTCTACTTAAATTGCATATCTGTGTAAACCCAACCCATGCAGGATCCTTGAAAAACTTCTATCAGTGATGAGTGGCGTAATGTTCAGTGTAGATTGGAACTAAGGCGAGTGTGTTTGTGGGTATTATCCGTATTCACTCCTCTCTATGCATGGCACATTCCTGAAAAGGAGTTGAAAATTAAAATAATACTTAAAATTTTATGTTACACAACCATATGTTTGTGTAAAAGAAATCTAAGACAACACTCAAAAAGAAATTCTAGCTGCTGCTTGAAATTGTAAGTTTTCTTAACTTAAATTGTTAATGTTTAGAATCCCCCAAGGACCGAAAATTAGAAGATACTATGGACTCACACTACAGAAAACCTCACGAATATCAGCGTCTAAATGTGGGAAGGCGATCATTGCTCCCGAAAATTAATGTCAAGGTATATTTAACTTTCACGCCCTTGTTTACAATGTGTCTTTTTTCCTTTAAAAAATTGTGACTTAGATGCAATCGACTACAACGAATGAATGGAGTTTAAGCAGCAGCTTACAAATCTTATAAACTCTTACAGAAGCCTGTTTTGTAAATAATATTTCCCATGCAAATTAACTTTACGTCCCACAGTATCCCACTGCATTATTTTGGCCTCTTTACTTAAAAATCAATTAGAAATCCCTCTGGGGTACGTTTCGACAGCCAATAACGAAAGATTATGAATTATGCGCAACAAGTTACTTTACAACTTTAGGAACATCACACACCAAACGAAGGTGCCAGTCGCAGTCAGAATAGTCGACACCAAAGGGGGCTCTAGCCCACAACGAAATATTTTTGGCCCATCTCCTCCTAACACAAATAGCCAACAGTTAAAAATTGGGATTGCTTACAGCGCAGCGAGAATCACACAAGCACAGAAGAACACAAAGAGAGAGGGTGAAAGAGACCGAAGATACATTGACAGCGAATGACAGAGAACATAAATAGAAGGAAATGGGAAAGAGAGAAGGAAGCGTAGAAACAAAGAGAGAAAAGGTAAAGAAGAATAACGGAAATGGAAACAGAGGAACCAAGAGAGCAGAGAAAAATTGAAACATATGAAAACGGAGAAAGAAATAAAGATGATAGAGAATCCTAGTAGCAGTGATAATTGTAGTAGGGTCAACCTTAGTGACGTTGTTCCCCCAAACATCCACATATTCTGTTTAAAGTAAGATAAACCTTCGTTTGTACCGGATTGTATGGCATTTACTTTCGTTTGCAACATTACAGAGTTCGAGTATTCACAAATTGAACTTGGGGGGGGGGGGACTTCAGGTAGCCCGTACAGTTTTATCCCAGCGCATTTTTTCGATTGTACCGTAACGATTTGAGAGTAAATTAAATTAATATTTGAAGTTCCCTCGCCCCCAATTTTAAAATGAAGCACAAAATCATTACGTTTGTACCATTGAAATAACTAAACTAAACAACTAAAAGCTCCCCATCATGGAGGAAGAAAACATCAAGCAACTTCTTGGATAGAATTTCGTTTGTGCACTTGAAATTTTATTTTTTATCGTTATAGTTTTCCAGTTATTTCTCTCCAAAAATGGGAGTGGGAAGGACGGAAACGAACTTAAACCATGATTTCTCAGTCTTCGTAACCATAGGCGTAAATTGGCGGGGACAAGGACCCCCAAAATTTTCTCATTTGTTAAAATCTTCAAGTTAGGCGACCTGAGGAGCAAAGTAATAAAGAGTAATATTTGTGATTTCGCTAGTTATTTAAATGCCTTACCACGTCGAGCTGCGACGCCAGGGGTCCCGGGTTCGAATCCCGCTTGGGCAGGGTTGTTTGTAAATGTCCATTCATCAATTTCATCACCCATCCCCATCTTCTCAAAATTAGCCAAGAGGCACAAACCGCGAAGTAAAATAAAACGAATCAATCAAATCAAATCAAACCATGACGAATGCCAATCTTCGGACGAGAACTATTGAAAGGGCTTACACTGCATGCTAAACAGTGCCCTCTCACCGTGTACTGTCATTATTTCGAAATGTGAAACACATTTTGGTCTAAGCATTTAGGAGAGGACAATCTGAGCATATATAAAGAAAACTTACAGTGTAAAAATATTGAAAACGTTATTGAACTTACTTACCTTCGAATCCTGCTTTCTTATCTTCACTTTCAAATACCCACTCAGCAGACAAACTATTCTGGCCCACGGCACAGACGACCTCACACAATGTCAACGGCAAGGCTATTCTGGGATGACTTCCTGCTTGTCCCAGACGTCCTTCGATTGGTCCTTACGGAAAGCGCGCGATATACGACGCGTGACTTGCAACAAAAGACACTGAAAGTGAATGTCCTTTAAACAAAGCAACGATCTTTGGGGGTGGGGGTGGTTTAGACAACTTTTGTGGCAGGCGGATCCACTGGGAGGGCGATGGGAGCGATCTCCATTCCCAACTGCCAGTTCTTGGATATGATATTATACCTGATATTTTTGAGACTCAAATGTTCCGACTTTTATCCCCAAATTTAAAAGGCTCGATAATATTTATAAAATAAGTCAACTTTTTGATGAAGATGAGCTAATCGAAACTGACACTACAGTTTAAATTTGTATTGAATCACTGTGCAATATGCTTCAAAATGAAATCGAACTGAGACCCCTTGAGGGAATAGGCTTTCGTGTTCTGTGAATATTCACTATATTTCTCATATCTGCTCATTCAGTTTACATTGTGGCAATAGGAGGTCAAGATGCATTATGATACAATAATAACCACCTATTCCAGTCCTCGACCTCTATTTTTGCAAAGGAATTCTCTATCTTCTAGAACACAAAAGACAGCTTCGTTCCTGTTTACAGTATAATATGTTGTTTATATATAGCAGTGTAGTGTATGTTAGAATTGAGGTTCGGTGAGGTGAGGCATTCGAATGAAATTCGCCCCTTCCAGCTGTAACTTCTGGATCCGCCACTGGTTTGTGGCAATTTGAAAGCGCTCTGTGGATACCAAAGTCCTAAGAAAATAAAGGACAGAATTTCTCTCCTCCACAAATTGATTGAGCTGGTTTATTTTATTTCGCTTTTGTGTCACTTTTGGCTAATCGCGAAGATGAGGATGAATTGATGATATGATTCATGAAGGGACACTCACAAAGTAAACACATCCCCAGGCCTGGATTCGCTGCGCTACCCACTCCGCCATGGAGACCGGCTTTCCTTCACAGAGATAAGTACTTCATAATAATATTAATGTAGAATATAATATTATCATTCTCATCCAGGAACAGCCCTATAGTAGGGGGGTGGGAGGATAAGGGCAGTTGATTCAGGTTCCGCAACAAACAACTTCAAACTTCCCCAGAACTTATTAGTTAATAGTTGACATTGATAATTTCTAATACACATGATTAGTTGACCAAAAATCTAGATTTTTAACCCCTAAAAAACTAATGTGAACATGAGAATGTTTTTTTGTCGCTTTTATATAAAGAAAACTTCAAACTGCGTTTATTGTGTAATGCTGGATATTATCAGTTCGTTACAATAATCTGTAATTAAAATTTTATAATAATAAATGAGTATTTAATGTCTTATTGTCGAAAATATTGTCTTTGCATTTACTGTAGTGTCCTAATATACTGATTGTAACAAAGAACTCCAGAAAATATAACTTATATGGTGGTCGTTACCAAAGATAATGTACTCTTCCTGCTGGATTTGTAAGCAATAAGTTCTTCTCAATAAGGGGACCCCGACGGACCGGGTGCAGAGCTGTGGTGCAACGCTCTCGTCACTTGGTGTCCAGGTTCGAGCCTGAGTGAGTGACTGTTGAAATAGCCATTTCCATAAGATAAATTATTTTCCTGTATTTGTACATATTGCCAATGGACACGAGAACTTGCGAAAAATAACATTTTTTAAAAATAATCCAGATAGTTAATAAACAAGCGTGAATGTGAAGATATGAAGGACGTATCATCCAAAATACAATAAGTAACTTCATTTTTTTTAACTAGTCGTTGAATGCAGGGTCTTGCACTACTAATAAAACTGTATCTTAGATAGTGGTAAGCAGGAATAATGCTGTTTTCTTTTCCTTCTCACTGGCAGGCAGACACGTCATTCGAGGTATTACATATATCGATTGCCTTCGACTGTTGACTAGAACAATAGAAAACCAGAAATTTCTAAAGGAAGATCGGCCGTTGGTATAAAATTTATTATTACGTATTATGATTATTTTGATTGATTGATTTGCTTTATTTTACTTCGCTTTTGTGCCACTTTGGCTGAAACCGAGCACAATTTAAAATGAAGACAAGACCGAGAGTGACAGCCGTCTGTATAATAGAGACTCATACTGTCCGAAAGCCTTGTATTGTTCAAGGGTTTGGTAAATCGTAGTGTAAATTATTTTTTGAATTCGTTATAATCAAAATTTCTATAATATGCAACTTGATTTACTTTTTATTTAAAGATGTTTAATTTTCTAAAACTTCGTTTTTAAGTTATATTACTAAATGTCTTTAAACATTTCTTATATATTTATTATTGAGATAATCTAAACGAGACCGAGGCTTTTCCTTCGGGAAAGAAAGAGCAACGAGAACGAGTCTGCTTACAGCGACGTCTGGCGAAGAACGAAAGGTTCCTTCATTCACGACTCTCGTCTCAGTTTGTAACCTAAATTCATGTTGCACTTTTATTAATTTTTGTAAAAGTAATTCTATGTTCAATGGCATTGATTAACTTCAGTTGACCATATTTTGATATATTTTTCGTGCCAGTATAATGCAAACTGTCTGAAATAAATGTAATAAGTTAGCCGTGACCGAGCACGTTGAATAGTAGACTCAAGGATTTTGCTACCGAATGCTTGACGGTCAATTAGTTGGCTTATGAAAAGATCCACGTATATATCCAAACCAATAATAATAATAATCTCTTGATTTAGTAGGTGACGTGTGCGTGGATTACAAGGAAGGGGTGGTCAGGCCAACAATAAAATATAAACAGTAATATTAATAACAATAATAATTATGCGGACTTATTTAGAAGCTTTTATGATTTTTGTTTATGCAGCTCTAAAGATTTCAAAAATATGGATAAGCATTTTAGGTTGTACATTGACTGTGATGTAGAGGGTGGGGGAAAAGTAAAGAAAGTTGAATGTCTTCTGGAGTTGCGGTCCCTTGCAAGAATAAAACGCAAAGTGGGATGAAACATTTTCTATTAGACTGTTTGTTGTTGGCGTTACCGCACTTAGGCATACCTTTTGAATAAATGCAAAAGATAGTCGTTGGTGTAGTAAACTACGAAGCAGAGGGTTTGGGTAAAGTTTGAATATGTCCTTTTCTTTGTCTCATCAGTGTTATCCTCATCGTTACAATTAAGCCATTCGTCAAATTGCAAATTGAAGTATTCGTCACATGTCATATTGGTGGCGGCCATTGATTGATAGAAAGAATAATGACAATAATAATTATTACCAGTTTACCACGGTTATAATTATCATTTTACAATAACAACTATTATAAGTTATTGAAAATAAACCAATTTTAATCCAAATTATTTGATATTATTATTATTATTGTGTAAATGGAGAGAGACTGCTACTCGATCCACTGTATGAGTGTATATCCAACACATTGTCCATTTTTTTTTTACATTTTGTACAGTTAGTGTACTGAAATTCATAGTTATTGTATACTGCTGGACAAAAAAAACCGGACACTTGCATTTTTTGTGATAACGCAATGGGTCGATAAAAGCTCTGGTACAAGGGCTAACTAAATGTTGCAGAAACTGAATTAGGTACGAATGCATAAACAAAGTCCGAGCCTATGAATGGTGCATATGGTACTACATGATCTGCCGAACATTCTGTAATATACCTGCGAGCTGTTATTGCAATTCAGATGTCAAATATTAAAGTGTCCGGTTTTCATTGTCCAGCAGTATATTTTGTTATTATCCTTTACACATTCCATCAGTAAAAGGCTTTAAAAGTTTTGCCCAAATTTTACTCATAAAGTTTATATAGTATGACTTGTCACAAAGAAAACTATATATATAGCTGGTGGATCCATTTATTCTTTGGATTAAATGGTAGAATATAACAATATAAACTGGTTCCTCTATTATACACTAAACTTTTTTCGATCTAATGTTTAATCCTGCTAAGTAAGTAAAATTAATTACCTCTATGCACTATTTAAATTAGATATTTGTAGGATTTCGGGGCTTCAGCCCCCTTAGCCCTCCCCCTGGTTACGTGCCTCATAACAAGAAGGCATAACCCTTCTCTTATGGTCATAATCCTTTACGATAATCCCAGTGACTTCGGAAATATTAAATTTTTAATTGTGGTGGGGTCACATTTTAAACATTAAGTTTATTTTACATCTCAGCACAGAGAATTGTCTTGACGCCTCTCGTTAAATTTACTGTAAAATAGTAAGGTTAAACAAATTATTTAAGCGTTAAAAAATAATTCCAATTACATTGAGTACTGAGGATGTGTACTCCTGGTGTTATATCTGTAATCTGTGTTTTGCATAAGAGCTTCCTCCTAGCCGAAAAAAGTAATGAAATAAGAATAGGAAAAGTGTAATGCAGCCCGACAGATAAGCGTTATGAATGAACACTAGAAATACCGACTCCAAGTAACAAAATTTACTTCTCCAAGATAACATTGATAATGAAGGCACATTATATTTTCATGAGAAAATAACTACAAAGATGCAGTCATACAGGTTCGAACAACAAGAAAGAAGAAATATTGTAAACAAAAAAACACAGTTTTTTATGCCTTAATTTGTATGCACTTGCACGATTGCATATGTCACACGTTCTTTCAGGCTATGAACATGTATTTCCTTTCTTTAAGTGAGGAAAAATCATATTTTTCTTTCGGCTTAAATTTTGTTAATTACTGACGTAAAGCAGTGAAATTGTACTTGAAAATAAGAAATGACTATTCAAATAGATTATTCCTGAAATTTGCATGTAACATACAGGTATTTATTTCGTACACTTTCTAGTTATTAAAACATCACAGGGATCTCAAAACTGACAGGTTTATTCCAAGGTCCCTCGACCGCTAGTTTCCCCCACACGAACAACGTCGACGGACTTTAGGTTTTCGACCTATTTTGAAAGTATTTCACGATTTAGTCACTTGAACCAGCGCCTCTTGCAGTACAGCGCCTCTGCTGAATATTTAGAGAACTGCTACAGGGTGGTAATTTGTTGGGAAAAGGGTTCAGCAGGTAGACAAATTGCCTCGGAGAGCCTGGCAGGGGGTCCAGGACGACAAACGTTGTCATGTCGGCAAAATTCTTTCGCTATGACAAGGCCTGTGAGTGGATTTTCAGTGGGAAAGTTTGTACATGTGGCATCACGGTGCAGCCGAAACTCACCCAAAGGGGAGTATAGGGAAGGTTTTCACGACAGATCTGCACTCACCCTAGGGTAGGGAGGAGAAACTCACTCAAAAGAGTGAGGATTCCGAGTATTCTGACCTTCGAAGCCTCCAAAGAGCGAAACTCACCCCAAACACACCTTTTTTTTTTGCAGTGTATGCATCGGGGGTCGGAAATCAATGGGTTTCGAGTTATTGCAGTTTGTAGATTTTCGTGACATATTCCGACTTCGACCAAAAAACTATTAATTGTGAAAAAACTACTACACCCTGGGCACATAATTGACACGTTGCTAACAGCTGACGAATGAGTGATTACTGGGAAAAAAATTCATGCCCAAATTTCCCATACCCACAGAAAGAAACAGTCATTGAAGCACACGTCATGAAGAAATTTGGAAATTATAGTTTAAATCGAAGAGGATTACTCAAACAAAATGGTAACACACTTAGCGTAAAAATTACGGAAAAAATATCCTCGTTTCATAAGCTCTCCAAAAAGATACAAATGTTGTCAACCGACACATGGGTTGGAGGGAAAATCTGAATAAAAAGCGGAGAAGGCGCGTTGTAGATCTCTTTGTCAAGTGAAAAGTTGTCGGTTGTGAGAAATAAAGGAACGAAAATGAGTGAAGTATTAATGTTATTTATCATTATCATGATTCCTGGTTGTCAGAATTAACTGTTACAAAAACTACACATCCTGTTCAAATTGCCTCCCCCCCTGTTACGTATGCAAGCAATAATTCTTTCTTATTTGGTTAAAATATTGTATTTGTGCGTTTTCAATTTGGCAAATATTTATGATGTCACAGACAACTAGTGTCAGATACAAAATAAATTATCCGTGATGTGCCAGGACCTGGATACATTTAAGAAACTGATAGATTTATCAACAAGCAAGAAATACCATAGCAACTAGGAAAGATAGTGCAAAAAGATGTCTTGAAAATTTGCAATATGTGATTTAAAGTTTATTTAATTGCTGTTAGGTGTGTGTTTCCAAGAATAAACTTTGTATAAAGGTGAAACAGTAAGTTTGTTTTCTACGCCTTGTAATTGATAACAGTATTATGACAACAAAATGCGGAGCGAAGGGTAAATTCCTGAACTTAGTGAAAGGTACATAACAAGCTTCCGTGTCAAATGGCTGCTTTCGAAAATGCAGAATACGCGGATATCGTGTATTGTTATGAGTTTTGTGATGGTGACGCTGCTGCAGCACAAAGAGACTGCCACAGGCGTTTCCCTAACCGCCGCTTACCTGACGTGAGCGTGTTTGGTACGACATATCGGCGCATTCGAGAAACTGGATCGTTTCAACGACGCCAAGCCGATTCTGGCAGACCCCGAGTTCATGATCCTGTCTAAGAGGAGGGAATCGTACAGTGTTTTCGAGCAGACGGCACTACCTCAACAATAACCGTAGCGAGGCGTCTTGACTTGACAAAATGGAATGTGAGGTTCATTGTGCATACAGCAAGACTGTATCCATACCATTACACGCCAGTGCATGCTATTGAGGAGGGAGATCCTGTCAGAAGGATGGATTTTTGTCGATTTTTACTACATACCGACGCTACATACTACATTTTTACTACATACTACCCCCATCATCTGACAAGAATTTTGTAGACAGACGAAACCAAATTAGACCGCGATGCTATTACGAATTTTCATAATGCGCATTTTTCGCCCCTGAGAGTCATAACCTAAGAAAATCTAAGGAAAAGGCTCACCATAGAAAATTCTCACTAAATGTGTGGATGGGAATCATCCACAATCATGTGATCGGGCCATTCTTTCTGCCACAAAACCTAAATGGCGTTACCTACGAAAACTTCCTAAGGGAATAATTGACGACGCTGCTGGAGGATGTGCCGCTCGCCACAAGAACGGGTATGATTTACCAACATGATGGCTGCCCAGCCTTCTATTTCCGGGGTGTCCGACAGTGGCTGGACGACAATTATCCCATGCGATGGATTGGTCGAGGCGGATCGCCCCCCTGGCCGGCGAGGAGTACGGATTTGACGCCATGCAACTTTTACATTTGGGGTCACACGAAAGAGTTAGTCTACAGTACACCAGTAGATTCCCAAGAAGAGTTGAGAGAGAGAATTGTGACAGCCGCCCAACACATAAGAGACAGAGTGTCAAAGTGAGTGACTGTCTGAAGTACGCCGCAGGCTGCGTGCTTGCATACGTAACAGGGGGAGGCAATTTGAACAGGATTTGTAGTTTTTGAAACAGTTAACTAATACCAGCTAAAAGGTATTCACTTAATACTTTACTACGGTATAATTTTACCAGAGACAAATTTTAGTTAGATCCAAAGGTAAATCACTGAGATGTTTCATTTTGTTCCATCATATGCAAAAGTACTTGTAGTCACGAATCTTTTATGTCAAATAAAATGCACTAATTATATTGTTTTCTTTTCCTAAATCATTATTGAGTGGAATAATATCACAGACTTATAATTCATGTGAACAGTGCAAAATACACCATAAAAACTGCACACGGTATCAACTCGCTGGATAAACGTATATGTACTACACGTAACACTATGTAAAGAGAATGAGTATTTTTTTCTAAAATGAGAAAATGAACCACAGCAAGAAGGTACGATAAAATACGTGAATTATTTTCCTTACCAGCAGAATAATGGCCGGGAAGTCACTAGGTCACATGTCTACACTATTCCAACGAAAACAGTGAAGCGTTCGTGCCTTTTTCTGGCGTTGTTTCAGTTGCTTACACGCCTATGAAGTGACCAGTCCCCTTTAGGCGGCACTTTGGATGCGCGAACATCTCTTACCTTAAATCATAGCACGCCAGCCATGAATTTGGAGGAAATAAGAAAAATGAAACTACAGTACGTTGTTCTGAATGCAAATTATTTGTACACAGAAACCATTGCAACACCCATTCGAAATATCAGAGTTGTCAAAATAACGATATAGAAAAGTGACAACATTCGGTTCCTTTTAATTAAGTCAGTTTGTCTCTTTTTACGTATGTTTTGCAAAAGAAGGAGAAAGATGTTTAGATTTGAACATTTTAAAAATATTTTGTAAATTTCTTCGAGTTGTATTTGTTTCATACATTTGATTGCTTTTTCTGCGAGCCAGTAAGATTTTGGCTGAGAATTTTGGAACAAATAGTTCGTTTCAAAGCACAAATAGAAGTTGTAGGATTTAAATTCGTTTTAAAAAATCTGTTGAATTTTTTTAAAAAATACGTTGGAAATTTTGTGAATGTTGAGTTCATTTTTTGTTCCATCATCATATGGCAAGGTTTTAATTAGTTTTAGAATAATATTTTGGTGCATTTGCTTCAAGAATCTAAGCTGTAAATCTATGGGATACGTTCCCTCATTTTTTAAAAATTAATGTCCGTTAACAGCTAATACATATGTCCGACATGGGCGTATTTGCATTCATATACTATATTTCGCCTGTATGTGGTAGGGCAATTCTGGATCCGGTTCCGGTTCCGGCTGGCTCTGAACGTTGAAGTTTATTGGTACATAAGAAAACAGTTGTTAGTACTATTTTATCCAATTTGGAATGTTTTTAAGTAACTGTGCTTAAATTTGAATATACCAAGATATGATAAATCCCAACTGAGTGATTTTCTGGTGAATAATTGACCTAAAAACATGTAAATTGAAGCACGGATATCAACACAAAGTGATTTGTTTACGTGACGAACGGTTACGGTGACTGTGATTGGCTCCAACTCGGAGTGGGAATCGGAACAGGAATCGGTGGAGTGATTCGGAATGCTTTACTCTCCTGTAATATTCTGAATTTATACGAGTGTTTTTGACAAACCACAGTGTGTGGGTGCGTTTATCATCTTGAAACTATAAATTATTAATAACTACAAATTATTTATCAAAGTTACATAATATTAGTATGGTTTGTAATGTGGAGTTAGTAATCGACAGTGCGAACTGTGTAATTGCTAAATATTTCGCAAACAGCAATATTTATACTGTATGGTATGTAAGGTCAAATTCCATGTTAATGGATGTTTGAACTTTGGAAAAACGGAATATGAAATATATATGGAGAATGGTACAAGTTCGTATAAATGTGCTAAATGTTTGAAAAATCGAAATGAATCCACTCCCGTCACTGCAAACCCAGGAAAGCAAATTAAGAACACTTTTGAAAACATTGACAATCTGTGTGAGTCTGACAACGATGAAGAAGAAGGTGATTCAGAACATTCAAAATCAAAGGGAAGAAATAATAACTGCAACAGATGTGATGAATTTAAAACAATTATGATGAAACTGTTATCCTCGCATGACAAACTATGTGATGAAGTAAAAGCATTGGGGGCCGAGGTAATTCACAATAAAGATTTTAATCTAGAACTGAATGCGAAAATCTATGCTAACATTGAAAGTAATTCATTTGCGGATGTCGTAAAAAAACAGCCGGGTTCAAAAGACAAACTCAATCGAAAGGCCGTGTCCGCAGAGTGGTAGCGTACATGAAAGCCAACAGAATACAACAGTGGAGATCCAGAACAGTGCAAGAGAAGTCAGTTGAGGGTTATGGAGGTCGAAACATAATATATATACTCAGCCTAGTGTAAAAAAGGAACAAAAATGGAGATGCCTCTATGAAGAAAATAGAAAATACAGTGAAAATTGGAAAGAAGGTGTCGGCTAATTTAAAGGTTAGGTATAAAAATATACCAACAAAAGCTCTCTTTGCATCTAGATTTGATCAATCAGTAACAGCTAATGATATTCAGGTATCTTGAGAAACAAGTAACTATTAAAGTTGTAAGATGTGTTAAACTTAAGACAAAATATGATACTTACTCTTCTTTTTATGTAAGTACAAAACAGGAGGATTTTGATCAAATATTCAGCTCAGATGTATGGCCAGAGGGAACACTCATAACAAATGTCTATGGCAAACTTAAAGAGGAACAGGTAACTACAGAATTTAAGCATAACAATGAAAGTGATCAGGTGAACCTAACTCTTCCAAAAAACTCATAATGGACAAATCAGTTATGAAACATGAGCAGATTGTCTGTTATTATCAAAATGTAAGAAGTCTAAATACCAAAATTGATGATTTACAAAATAATATATTGTCTGAATCCTATGATATATTATTATTTGTTGAAACTTGGTTTTATGAAAATGAATCTTATTTCACTGATATCTTACCTGAATATCAAGTAATACGTAAAGATAGAAATTTGCAAAATCACTGTAAGTCTCGTGGAAGTGGCTGTGTCATCCTCCTTAAACAAAATGTTAAGTATAAATTGCTGGATATCACTTTTAATGACTTAGATATAATTTGGGTAGAGATTTTCTATGCGAATACCAGTGTTGTGCTAGGCTTGCATTATCTCCCTGATTATCTACACACTAACATATTTGAAGCATACATAAATTTTATAATATATAACTTTATTGATTGCTCAAAAAACCTATTAATAATTGGTGATTTTAATATTCCTAGTATTAACTGGAGTAAATACAATAGTAGTAATTTCCAACCTCCTGAATTGGAAAGTAGTAAACTGTTTGAATTACTAGAGATACTTAATTTTAAACAAGTAAATTTAGCATTCTACTCTCAATCTACAAATGATGTGCTAGATCTAGTGATTACTAATATAGAATACTTGAAATTGGAAGCTCCTTTGTCTACTCTAACAAATGTAGACCATTTTCATCCTCCTTTTGAATTTTTGCTGGAATATAGCTCTGATTTTAAAGAACACAAAGAAAATGCTAATGTTGGTACTGAACACTATCTATTTAATCAAGATATTTTCCGACAATTATATTATGACCTACTAGATGTTAGTGGTACGATTATTAAACATGATGATGTTAATATCTTTTTTGAAAATCTGTATGAATATCTGTCCAAAGTAATTTATAAAAACATTCCTAAAAGAAAAACAAATTACCATAATAATCAGGTTACTTGGATTACCAAGGAAACTAAATCATTGTTAAAAAAAATAAGGTATTATGATAAATATAGGAAATCAGGGAAGTTGGTATTTTTGTTTAAGTATATGGATGGAACTTAGGAAGGCATGTAAAGAAAAAAAATAACTGAGGACAAAGAAAATTACAATAATAAACGACTTATTAGCTACATCCAAGGCAAAAATGGTTCTGGAGTCAATTCAAATCAAAAGGAATACAAAATTTATACAATAATATTATTAATGATGGTGTTATTATCAATGATGACATAACTGCTGCTAACACCTTTGCAAAATATTTCGAATCTAACTACAAAACAAATGGCCAGAATTGGGAATATAAGATGAAAGACAGTCATATACATACGGTATATCCATACCTAGAATAGATGTAAGTGATTTAATAGCTGCGGTTAAGACAATTAAACCTAGGAACTCTTTTACACCATCATTTCTTCCCAATTATGTACTAAAAGCCAATATAGAAACATTGGCCCCTATATTAGTAAAGATATTTAACTTATCATTAAGGAAAGGAATCTGTTAGAATTATACCTGTTCCCAAAGTTCAAGGTCTCAAAAGTATTGAAAATTACAGGCCCTTTGCCACAATTGACTCCTTTGAGAAAATATAATACATACGTATATCAGTTTTCAAACCAAATTTCTAATAAATGAACAACATGGTTTTATAAAGAACAGGTCCACAACAACCAATTTAAGTATGATCACAGATTTCATAACTCAGTCATTCTTGAACAGGAGTCAGATTGATGTCTTGTATTTGACTCTGTAAATCATGAGATATTATACAAACTTGATAAACTTGGGTTTTCAGATATTTGTTGTAAATGGTTTAGAAACTACCTCTAGGACAGAACATTTAAAATTAAAATTAACAATTGTTATTCAGAAATAACCAACATGAAGGGTGGTGTACCGCAAGGGTCATCCCTAGGACCACTATTGTTCTTGCTCTTCATAAATGATATGGAACATTCTGTCACAAGTAGCAATCTTCTACTATATGCAGACGATGCCAAGGTGTACAAGGAAATAATTCTATTAATGATTGCTATTTGTTACAGACGGATTTAAATTATATAAATAAATGAATGCAGAACAATCAATTGCAACTAAATGTTAATAAAACTAAATTTGTAAGGTATACCAGGAAAACACAATATGGAATCTGTAATTATATGGTTAACAATGTACCAGTACAGAATGTAGATAATATCAAAGACCTAGGTGTTATACAGGGTGACTGGTAATTAGATGTATTCCCTGAAAGGGGTTAAAGTAGAGACAATTTGCAATAAATTTGACCATATGATACCCCGTCCGAAAATTAGTAGTTTTCGAGATAATCGAATTTCAATTGTTTTCTTAAAACATGACAATTTTCCACATAAAAAGATAAATGGAGAAAAAACTGCTCATTGTATGGAACTTATTTCAGCGTTTTCTGATAGCTAACAAATAAGTGGTTTGTTGAAAAAAAAGTTTTTCCCAAATAACAATCACATGTAAGTAACGGGTGGGTCTAAACTTACAAGTGATGATAAAAAAATGCACTCTTAGTTTACTTGGCAACGTATTAATAACAAAAATGGTATGACATGAAGCGTACAAATTACTTAAATTACTTCCTTGTGACATCTGCTATCCAACAAGGTACAAATGTTGATAACATTCACATTTGTGTACAAGAAATAATACTTCATTCATCTTCATGTGAAGGGAATCAACGAACAATACAATTAAAGAACATTAAACGTCTTGCTCAAAGTGGGCACCTCCGTTACGAATGCAGGTACGCAGGTTTTTACGGACATTTGGTCTCTTAACTCGTGATGTGATGGTGTCCTTGATGTGTTGACCAGCCGTTAAGATCCTCTCCCTGAGCTCTTCTTGCGAGTTTAACGGCGTCTTGTCATGTGGCTCCAAATGTAAAAGTCGCAAGGCGTCAAATCGATCGGGGGATCGAGCTGGGCAGTCATCATGCTGGTAAATCATGTCACGTCTTGTAGCTAGAGGCACATCCTCCAACAACATTGCCATCCCGTTCCTCAAAAAATGTTCATAAGTGATGCCATTTAAGATTTGGGGCAGGAAAAATGGCTGAATCAAATGATTGTTGATTACGCCCATCCATACTTCTGCCTGGGCGTGCGACAGTGGCTGGATGAAAATTACCCAAAGAAATGGATTGGCCGAGGCGGCCCGATTCCATGGCCGGCTCGATCCCACGATTTGAAGCCTTGCGACTTTTACATTTGGAGCCACATGACAAGACGCCGTTAAACTCGCAAGAAGAGCTCAGGGAGAGGATCTTAACAGCTGGTCAACACATCAAGGACACCATCACATCACGAGTTAAGAGACCAAATGTCCGTAAAAACCTGCGTGCCTGCATTCGTAACGGAGGTGCCCACTTTGAGCAAGACGTTTAATGTTCTTTAATTGTATTGTTCGTTGATTCCCTTCACATGAAGATGAATGAAGTATTATTTCTTGTACACAAATGTGAATGTTATCAACATTTGTACCTTGTTGGATAGCAGATGTCACAAGGAAGTAATTTAAGTAATTTGTACGCTTCATGTCATACCATTTTTGTTATTAATACGTTGCCAAGTAAACTAAGAGTACATTTTTTTATCATCACTTGTAAGTTTAGACCCACCCGTTACTTACATGTGATTGTTATTTGGGAAAAACTTTTTTTTTCAACAAACCACTTATTTGTTAGCTATCAGAAAACGCTGAAATAAGTTCCATACAATGAGCAGTTTTTTCTCCATTTATCTTTTTATGTGGAAAATTGTCATGTTTTAAGAAAACAATTGAAATTCGATTATCTCGAAAACTACTAATTTTCGGACGGGGTATCATATGGTCAAATTTATTGCAAATTGTCTCTACTTTAACCCCTTTCAGGGAATACATCTAATTACCAGTCACCCTGTATATGATACTAAGCTTACAATTAAGCCACACAAAAATAAGATTGTTAAAAAAGCAAGATCTATTATGGGAAACCTGATACGAAAGTGGAAAGCAAGCGGTAATTTGGAACTTTTGATTTTCATGTATTCCAACATGGCTAGGCCGTCCTTAGAATATGCTTGTGAAATATGGCATCCGTTAAATTTCAAAAGTGATACATCGCTAATTGAAAATGTTCAACGCACGTTTTGTAGATTTATGTATAATAATTTTAAAATGTATCATGTCTATTATGAGTACAGTAATCTAACTAAGAAACTTAAATTACGTAACCTTGAAAGTAGAAGATATATATTATCTCATAAGTTTATAGAAAATATCTTAGCAGGTGTAATAGATAGTAAAACAAATCTGGAAAAATTATGCGTGAAAGTGCCTAATTATAACACCAGAAGACATCATAATGTAATTGCAACTACAGTTTCAAAATCCAACACTTGGATAGACAAATTAGTATGGTTAGCACAGGTGAATTTCCCAATTTATGGAAATTAAATTTGACAAAAATGTAAGCTAATTTAAGACCAATTGTATCTTGACTTTTATATACAGCGTGATTGGTAATTCGCCTTTTCCTGGAAAAGGGTAATACTAGAGAACATTTGCAACAAATTTGACCCTATGCACCAGGGGTCGGAAATCAATTTGTTTCGAGTTATTGCAGTTTGTAGATTTTCGTGACATATTCCGACTTCCGACCAAAAATATACTAATTGTGAAAAAATTACTACACCCATGACACTTAATCAACATGTTGCTAACAGCTGACGAATGAGTGATTACTGGGAAAAAAATCATGCCCAAAATTCCCATACGCACAGAAAGAAACAGTCATTGGAGCACACGTCATGAAGAAATTTGGAAATTATCGTTTAAATCAAAGAGGATTACTCAGACAAAATGGTAACACACTTAGCGTAAAAATTACGGAAAAAACATCCTCGTTTCATAAGCTCTCCAAAACGATACAAATGTTGTCAACTGGCACACGGGTTGGGTGAAAATCTGAATAAAAAGCGGAGAAGGTGCGTTGTAGACCTCTTTGTAAAGTGAAGACGTTGTCTGTTGTGAGAAATAAAGGAATGAAAATGAGTGAAATAATAATGTTATTTATCATTATCATGATTCCTGGTTGTCAGAATTAACTGTTACGAAAACTACAAATGCTGTTCAAATTCTCTCCCCGGTTACGTATGCAAGCACGCAACCTGTGGCGTACTTCAGACACAGTCACTCGCGTTGACACTCAGTCTCTTATGTATTGGGCGGCTGTCACAATTCTTTCTCTCAACTCTTCTTGGGAATCCACTGGTGGACTGAATGACTAGAGTGACTAACTCTTTCATATGACCCCAAATGTAAAAGTCGCATGGCGTCAAATCCGGACTCCTCGTCGGCCAGGGGGTCGGGCCGCTTCGACCAATCCATCGCATGGGATAATTGTCGTCCAGCCACTGTCGCACACCCCGGAAATAGTGGGCAGGGCAGCCATCATGTTGGTAAATCATACCCCTTTTTGTGGCGAGCGGCACATCCTCCAGCAGCGTTGTCAATTCTTCCCTTAGTTCTCGTAGGTAATGCCGTTTAGGTATTGTGGCAGATAGAATGGTCCCATCACATGATTGTGGATGATTCCCATTTAGTGAAAAATTTTCTCTGGCGAGGCTTTTCTTTAGATTTTCTGGGGTTATGACCCTTAGGACCAAAAATGCGCGTTACGAAAATTCGTAATACCATCAAGGTCGAATTTGGATTCGTCCGTCCACAGAATTCTTGTCAGATGATGGGGGTCTACAACGCGCCTTCTCCGCTTTTTATTCAGATTTTCACCCAACCCGTGTGTCTGTTGACAACATTGTATCGTTTTGGAGAGCTTATGAAACGAGGATGTTTTTTCCGTAATTTTTACGCTAAGTGTGTTACCATTTTGTTTGAGTAATCCTCTTCGATTTAAACTATAATTTCCAAATTTCTTCATGACGTGTGCTCCAATGACTGTTTCTTTCTGTGGGTATGGGAATTTTGGGCATGATTTTTTTTCCCAATAGTAACTCATTGTCAGCTGTTAGTCGATTAAGTGCCATGGGTGTAGTAGTTTTTTCACAATTAGTATATTTTTGGTAGCAAGTCGGAATATGTCACGAAAATCTACAAACTGCAATAACTCGAAACCCATTGATTTCCGACCCCCGATGCATAGGGTCAAATTTGTTGCAAATGTTCTCTAGTATTACCCCTTTCCAGGAATAGGTCGAATGAATGAATTAAAGTGAATGTTGTTTTTTTCTATTTAAAGTCACATCAGTGTAAACGTTGTAATCACTTACGACCGTTGAGAAAATTATGTAAATCCAACTTATTGGAAACAATACAACAATGAAGCCAGTGGTATAAAGAATGAAGTTTTCTCCCATTAAAATTATATATAATTTAAGCATATAATTTATTTCATTTTGGCATTTACAAAGCTTTTTGATGTTGTTTAACAATATCATGCTTCCAAATTACTCATCGTAGCACTTTGTTGTGCAGGCATTTTTGTTAATTTGTTTTTAGTTGTGTAATGTGGCTATACTCACATTTTGAACTCACTCATGCCAGATTAGTGTGAGATTTTTATAAAAATGCTATAATTCTAGAAATAATAACTATAATAATAATTAGACACTTTGGTACTCGATCCACCAGATGATTGAGTATTCAACAAACAACAGCGTATTATTTTCTTACATTACATGTACTTAGTGTACTTAAATCCATAGTTATTCTATGTACTTTGTTGTTAACTTTTACATATTTCGTTCAAGAAAAAGCTTTAAAAGTAAGGAGGAAATGTTGGTCTATGTTGTGTGACCTCTCAGATAAAACTCAAATTTTTGGAATTTTGAAAACTGCAGAACCAATATTATTTGGTTTAAATGGTAGAATAAGGAAACATAAAATAGTTCCTATATTTCACTCATTTTTTCAATTTAACGGATTTTTACTTCGTTATTCTATTCGAATACTAGCTACCTGCACTTTATTTCTCTTATTAACAATAAAAATAACAAGTGTTCTGATTTTTTGTAACTTAATATTAACAATGTTAATTTTCAGGGGTTCAACGAACCTGTTCGCCCCCTCAAGCCTCCTTGCTGACGCCCATGGTTGTGATTCGTAAATTTTTAAAATACCTCTCGTTGTGTTATATTTACGAAAATAATATAACAACAAAAAAGCATTGTATTCTCTCTAAGCCAGGGAAATTGCTTAATACGAATCCAAATGTATGAAACATTGTGCAAAATGAAGAATAAAACTGTTGAATAATATTGAAAATGTTAAAATGCTGAAAATGTTTGTTATCAAGTAATAGAAAATGCATGAAATTATTGGAAAATTGAAACTGTGTCGGCTGGCGTCAAGCAAATATGCTAATGACAACTAATCTGCTATTTTTTTTTCTCATCACCACAAATTTTTCTTTGTTGGCAGATTTTTAAATAACTAAGGGTCATTATAGCCAGAAATACTGGCTCCCTCTTATAAATTCTTATTGGTTGAAGCATAACAATATTTGTACTCATGCAAATAATATTTATGATCATATTTGTTGGACGCCAGCCAACACACCTTTCAATTTTCTCATAATTTCACACATTTTATTATGAATTGATAACGCACAATTTCTGCATTTCAAAATTTTCAGAATTATTCAGAATTTTTTTATATGTATTCTTTATTTTGTATAGTTTTACACGTACGTTTGGGGTCGTAAAACATACTTTCTGTTATACAGGGTGTCGCAAAACTCTTTCAACAACGCTTGGGTGCTGGTAGATATAAAAAAAAACAAGTAACTTTTCCCTATAAAGTTTACCTCGAAAGCGCTTAGTTTCTGCGCTATAAGCGCTTAAAATCCTTTACGTATGCAACCCAACACAGCAAACGCTTGCTCTGACATAACTACCAGGGGCGTGTTAAAGGATTGCCACTAGCATTCTTCGTTAAGAGAGACGACTTGAAAACAACAACTTGGGAGTCTCGCCTGAGCAAAATCCAAAACATTAATGGTACTTCCGATGTTGTAAGAAGCATTGACAGTATTTATAAACTAACCAAGACAAAATGGGCAGACTGAGTGGATATAATGATACGTTTGCAAACATTTATTTGCTATTTATTTATTTTACCCTGATTTCAGCTAATTTTCTAAGGGGGAAAAGATTTTAAAAAATCTAATTTTTACCATTTTTATAGTATAAAAATAATTATGTTTTTTATCAAAGCTCAACTCATAGGGGACAAAATTTACTTTTGAGCCTATATTAGTATATTTTAAGCATATATTTACAATCGTATCAATCCCTAAGATTATATGTTTATTTTATTAAGTCTCTCTGAACGCTTCACGTTGACCAGGGCATTCACTTGTTTTCCTCAGTTGTCTCAACCTCTGAGGCATGTTTACAATGCATTGTGTTGTGCCATGCAAACCTCCTGAGCATTCAGGAAACAGGTAATACTTCTGGTTATAGAGTAAGCGGTTTGCATGGTAGCAATTAATAACACGATTCGGCATAGAGGAAGAGCTCGATGGCCTAGTAATATAGAGGTGAGACAAGCTGGGAGGGGACTGACTTTTGGGATTGAGTTGAGAGAGAAGAGGTGGTCAGCAAGGCAGGAGGTCAAAAGTAGAACTACGCTTTGGTCAGCATAGTGGAGAAGCTTAGAGAGGACTTCTCTTATTTTAGTCAGCTCACTACTTCAGATAGACAGGTAATTATCCTAACACCCAGCCATGGTTCAGGTTCAACGGTTCAGAAAACCCAAAGAGTGACCATTGTCTTTTCTGTAGTTAAGTTCCTTAGTGTGATTTTGTACCTTTCGCATTGCCAAGCGTTAACTCGTCATGCCAATGACGAGTGGTGTCATCAGAGGATGAATGATGAGTAATTTACATCACCCAGCAATTAATTGCACACACACTGGTTCAGATCCCCTCATTCTTTAGAATGACACGTGGTGGAGTGCTTGAGGCCTTTTCATTTTTTTTCAGAAAATGAAAAGATTTGCAGTTAATTGTTAGCTTTGAAATTTTCCCCCTATCTCCATTTTGACACGTGATGGAGATGCTTAGGGCTTTCATCCATTTTTTCGGAAATGAGATGGAAAATTGGAAAATTTTATAACCAGTTTTTAATTAATCCTACCCCAAAATTTTGCTCACTTGTTTAGTTTTTTGGTATGTCCTTGCCACAATTGATTTTGAAAATACATAGGGCTTAAAGGTTTCTAACATTAATGGGGGGAGAAGAATTCATATATGCCATGATAGATGTCGAGCTTTCACCTTGCTGATGAACTCGATGAAACATTAGATCAATTATTAGATATAGCACGAGGAACTACAAGTTTTAATCTAGATGTCAGCGGTCCAACTGCAAGTTCCACCCCCAAATTTAAACGTAGCCCAATATTAACTAGACGCCTTCAGCGACAGTTATTAGAACAACAGGAAAAGGAAAAGCAATTAGAGTACCAAGGTCAGGATATTAGAGATTTAGGCCCAACACAATTTGTAACTATGGCTCAGTCTCAGTTTGTTCAACCAACTATTTTAGAGGGTATCCCATTTCAGGGGATAGCCGGGGAAGATGTTTCGAAATTTTTAGACAAAGTAGATAGCCTTGCCATCTTAAATGGTTGGAACAGCGCCAGAAAGCAGGAATTATTCCCAGCCCTCCTGGCCGGACCAGCTTTACGATGGTATCAGACTTGGAAAGATGTTCCAGAAAATCAAGATAGGTCTTACGAGGATATACAACAAAAATTTAAGGATGAATTTACAGGGTCCTTGGATCAACTCCAGATCGAGGAACAAATTCGATACAGGTTGCATAAGGAAACTGAGCCAGTTACAAATTATGTAAGGGACAAGCAGCTACTTTTACTTAAGGCAGACCCCAAAATGAGCGTTCAACAGCAGCTTAAACAGATTATATTAGGACTGCAGGTGGATTACATGAAGGATATCCATCATAAAGAGTATGAATCAGTGCATGCGTTGCTTAAAGATTTTAAATCCTTCGAAAAGCTTCAGTTTTTGATGAGGCAGCGCAAGCTAAAAGAGCTGAGGTGCGAAGATCAAAGGGACAGTTTATTCCTTCCTTTGCACAGTGCACCAACACTTTCGTAACAGCAGCAGATTTTATTGCAGAATAACAATCTGGCTACTGCTGAGTCTGCACAATCGCGACGTACTTCTGGGATCGAAGCAAGATTCAATGCCTTGCAAAAGGAGGTCGAGCAATTGAAATCAGCTAATAATCCTCCAAGTAACAAAGCTCAAGTCCAGGCTCAGGAAACTGGTCTGGAAGCAAGATTAGCGAGTCTGTCATCCATTAAGAATTATAAGGTTCCCACCACCACAAAAAAGGTTAAAATGTTTTTAGGTCTTTGCAGCTACGTGAGGAAGTACGTCAAAAATTTCTCTGACATTGCATCACCATTACAAGGTTTAATTCGTAAGGGCAAGAAATTTACATGGGGTCCTGAACAACAATCAGCATTTGAGAAATTAAAGGAAGCACTAATTACTGCACCTGTTTTGTTACCTTACGATCCAGCGAAGAACACCAAGGTTTTCACCGATGCTTCATCTCATGCAGTCAGTGGCGTATTGATGCAGCCCAATGCAGAAGGAGAGTACTTGCCATGTGCGTACTGCAGTAGAACGTTGACAGACACTGAAAAAAGATTGAGCGTCATTGAACAAGAACTAACAGCAATGTTATATGCTTTCAAATCATTTAGATTTTATCTTGTGGGGCACCATTTCGATTTACACACGGACAATAAAGAAATTACGTATATTAGGACATCCCGTAATTTAAGCTCAAAGCTTCTTCGATGGAGTAACCTTTTGGAGGATTTTTCATTCACTCCTATCCATGTCAAAACTACGGAGAACATCGCCGATCCCCTCAGCAGAGAATGTGGAGAAAATGTAGAGGATGGCAACACTGAAGAGGACATTCCCGAACCCAGGACACTTACATTATTTGATGCAACCACAGATGTCGCGGAACATCAGAGACAGGATTCCTTTTTTGGCCCAATTATTAAAATTTTGGAGGACCCAGACAGGGACGATGGAACGCTACCTTTATCCATCCAAAGGCAGGTTTATCATCATGTGTTGGAAGATGGTGTATTATATAGACAAGAGAAATTAGGAGCCACTACCAGGAAATTGTTATGCATTCCAATGACGTTACGTGATTCTGTGATTGAGACACTCCACGCTTCACCCATCGGAGGTTCTCATCTTGGATTTACCAAATGTTACAATGTTGCATTATCACGAATTTATTTCCAAATATGAAATTATTTATACAAAGGAAAATTAGGGAATGTATTACATGCCAGCAGAATAAACGCCGTCCAGGTCTACCATCAGGAGAACTGTGTACTTTTCCTGCACAGAAGCCATTCCAGCGGATTTGCCTAGACTTTTCAGGTCCATATCCTTCTTCATCCAATCTTCGTCACCGATATATAATTTCCGCAACAGATTTTGGGACACGGTATTTAATAGCCAAACCAGTTGCGGATTGTACGACCAGTACAGCAGCTGAATTTGTGTATGAGGAAATAGTGTTACGCTTTGGAACCCCACAGGATATTTACACCGATCGCGGATCAGCATTTAAGTCTAAGCTTTTTCAGGAACTTGGCAATAAATTGGGAATAACCATCAAGTTTTCGCCAGTAAGTTTACACAATTCGATAGGGCTTTCCGAACGTAACCACGGCGTACTACAGAGTATCATGAAGTGTTATGTTAATTCAAAACACACTGATTGGGTCCAATATTTACAACCAAGTGTATTCAGTTATAACACTACAAGGAATCAGAATTTGCGGTATAGCCCATTCTTTTTAGTACATGGATTCCAACCTACTTTGCCCTGGGAGCTTGCATTACACACACCAAGCTGTGAAAATGTGGAGAATGGTGTACGGTTCCGAGTATTGGAAAAAGCAAGAACCAATACTACGGATAACTTGGCGAAGCGACATGTTGAAGTAAAGAAATATTATGATCGGAAGAGGAAACAGATCAAATTTCAACCAGGTGATAAAGTATTAATTTTTGACAGTACCCAGAAAATTGGAACCGCAGGTGCTTTTCAGGTATTTATAAAGGCCCAGCCACAGTTATCCGAGAAGAGAATCCTAACACATACCTGGTGGAATTCCAAAACAAGCGCGGAAAGACATTAGTGGACTCTATTGCCGTCCAGAGACTCAAAAAATATTATGCGCCAGATGAAGGTGAAGGCGAAGAGAACTTGGCAGGTCAAGATGAAGATGAAGGTCATCAAGAGGACAACGCGGACTCACGCATGGATAATGGTCACTAAAAATGAAAATTCATATAAGTAACAGGTTTAACATTTTAATTTAACTTGCATAACTTAATAATAATTTATAATAAAATGGCACTAATAATATTAAAGGTTAAAAGCAGACTTATTATTTAATAATGTGCTTTAGGCACAAAAGTTTTTTTTTGCAGTATGTAATAATAATAGCTCAGCGAGTACATCACTAGAATTTTATAGTTACTCTTGAGAAGAAGGTATATAATTATATTAGCAAAGTTTATTTTAAGCGCCAGTTATGAGAATATTTATATTATATGAATATGTAAACGTTGACGTCAAGATTTTTTTGCGCTCCTTTTCCTTCGGATATTGGATCTAGACCAAAATCCTGGAAATCCATTCTGCCATCGCAGAATGATAATGATTAAACCACAACGGTTTTAGTTTCTAACTTTGCCACAATAATATGCTAAGCATATTTTAGAATGAGTTGAGAGAATTAAAAGATTCTTCAAGTTTTAGTGATGTTAGTATTTTAATGCATTTAAAGATCGCATAAATAATAATTATTATTTTATTTCAGGTAGTCAGGAGTAAATCACTCCCAATTTTTCCATTACCTTGTACCTCAGTACGGTTCGATTGATTTTAAGTATTTAAAAAAAGATAACACCTGAAATTAAATAACATAAGTTTGCAGTAAAATTTAAAATAAGATAAGTTAAACAGTGCTAATAAATATAGAGAAAAAATAAATTATATCAAATAAATAAATTACGCAGATAAATTGAGCCTAGAGTCAGAAATAATTAAGTTGAGTTAAAATACCTATTAAGTTAAACTAGGCAAGCTTAAAGTACGTATTAGTTTTGAAGAACTGTTTGTTTTGATTGCCTAAGCAACATGAAAATCATTGCGATTTTAGTTATTATAAACGGATTTCTTCCATACGTAAAAGCTTCAAATGTTATTTATCTGTTGAAAAAGTCCTTTGACTATCCGTATAATATAATTACAATTTTATTATTAACAACATTTATTATTAGTATTTTTATAATTTTCATAATTTGTTACTGTCCATGTCAACGCAAGAAATCTATTATTTATGACCATGAGTGTACCAACAAATTACCGTTAAGCAAACTTAATAATGATTCACCATCCATTGACCAGATTTACGACGATGTTGCTTCAATGGTTGAAATAGTACCATTGAAAAAGAGTCACCCGCCAATTCCCCCACCCCTTCCTCCGTCCGTTATCATTCAATCCAGTACACAAAAAGGAGTTCAGGATGTATCCCGAAATATTTTAGTCACCAAAGACGATATTTTAGATTTGCCGAAGAATATTGTATTCAGGAATTTGCCGTAAGCAAGGGTCCAAGTTTTGTTCAAAACAGTCGCAAAATTGAAAGTGAATTGCCTATTTCACCCTGTGTCCAACCAGTTGTAAAAGTTAAAGATTTATTTGTGAATCAGTCAACAGCAAAAGTCGAGAAGGTTCCAAATGTCACTTTAAAAGCAGAAAGTAAGCCAAATTCCCCGGTTTCCGAACATGTCGTATCTTTCACTGATCATATTTTTTACGATTATACGTTTGCCTAGAATTTTATTATATTCATTGCGTTTTAAATTTTAAGTTATAATCCCTTTTTTAGATATTATTGTATTTTATGCAAGGTTTATTAGTCTTTTATTGTGCTAGCGCCTTCCCAAGTTTTGTTATTGTAAGCTCACGGAAGTGTTCGAGTTTAATAACACGCTGTCGCAAGCGCCACGAAGTTTTCTCTCTCTCCATCCCGCCTATGACGTCATTTCAAAAGTCCTTGACTTCATTTCGAATTCTCGCAGCTCTTACTAAACCTTGTTCGTAGTAATTTAAAGTTTTCTAAACATTCACGCGTCACTCAGCGCGTCAGCGAATCATCGCCCTTTATTTTCCTCCTTCGCGTGTTGGATTGTCACCTTTGGCCGTTGCTCAAAGCAACGATTCTTTCGTTCGCTATTCCGACGGAACCCGAACGGAACCCGAAGTCGCCCTAACACGGCAACTATTCCCTTACCTTGCTTTGAAGCCTCCAAGCTACGTCGGAATGCAACGCTAAGCAGAAATACATCGCAGCTGAATTTACAAATTCTTTTCTCCGCGTGGACGCCTTCCAGAGCACGTTAGAAGCTCAGAAAGACTTAGCACAGACTTCGCATATTTTTTTTTGAACCAGTGGCGTTCGCTCATTAAAATTTTCAGGGTACCAGTTTAGTTAAGCATATAGCCATTAGAATTTGATTTTCACGATTGAATTTCATGTCAACAATGTTAGGGATATTTTGTGTTACATAGATAAATTTTGCCATAAAACGTCGCATTTATGCACTTCAGGTTAATCACGACCAACAATTTTACAAAGGAACAACAAGACGAATTTTTTTTGCGTTTTTTTGGGAAATTGACGCATTTGATAGAAATCAGGAAATGTTTACAAAAGGGCAATTTTAGCACTTTATGCACGTAGAATAATCAAAATTGTCAGCAACATGCCCATGCTAAGCCTCGGTGATTAGCACAGGCATGTGCAGCAAAAGTCGCCACGGCACCGTTAGCCTTTCCAAATTTTAACAGCATGGTTTACCACAAATGTTATAATTTGGGAATTTATTATTATTATTAACATTTATTTTTAGGAAATTTAGCTGACTTACCAAATTTGCACCTTATTTGACAATGCAGCAATAAATTCATTACTTCTTACTGATTAACTTCGTGTTAATTTTAGTGCAGTAGGTAATAATTAGTAATTTGTATTTATATTTTTATATATTGCATAACTATTCTCGATCTATTTTGTTTAGACATACTTAAGGGATTGACACACCATTCTTATATGAGTCAAGTATACTTTTCCGCGGCGGGTCTGTTTATAAGAGCAAGTGATTTGAAGTATACGGCGGACTCGAGAAGTTTTGAGTGGTTAAATTTCTTTTGTTTAAATAAAATTTGGAATTGAGAAAGTTTTTAGTATCCTTATTGTGTTTAAAATTTGAATTTCACTCTTTTAATTCCCTGATGCTATATATTTGTTACCGCCTGGAGTTTCAACGAAAGTCGGAAGTATCATTTACTGAATTTTTGTTTTATATTGCATATTAATGAACCACGGCGAATTGCATCGGCCTATCATATATTAGGAGGCCATTAGAGGCTTGCCAAAGCAACCTCTTAGGACACTAATAGCTTGCTTTGCGCAACACAAATTTTATATATTTATTTTATGGGTTCACAACATAATAATTTTTACATTTAAACAGAATTCAGAACATACTTGCAACACTTACTTTTAATTCTACATTTTGTGATTTTGAAGTGAAATCTATTACTGACGATAAATTATTTCAATTTATCAGAACACGTAATGGTATTTTAATATCAGGCTCAGGTCAATTTATTGTCATTCAGAATTTGAATAATAATTTGAACACCCACAGATCAATTCAGATTAACGAGGAGCAATCTATATTTTTTAATTATCAGGATTTTTCTCAGATTATTGTGGATCAACAAATTTTACATACAAGAATTTTAGCTTTTGAACAGGTAAAAATGAAGAAAATTGAATTACCACTTAATATTCCCAAGAATTTATCTGATTTCACTATTCCACAATGGACTCCACTTGAACTTGCCTTAAAGCAACTTAATCAATCTGTTAGTATGCGCATTTCATTTCAGGATTTAGTTTTAAATCCTTTGCCCATGTCTATATTAGTATTTATTATTTGGAATTTATTACTAACATCAGTATTAGGGTATTATTTTTATAAGCACCACCAGCTTGCGAGACAGGTTCATTGAGAGCAGCACAGTAATAATCAATAATTTAAGGCAACACATCAATCATGGACATTAATATTTTAATTTCGGTTGTATATTTTATTTAAATTTTCCTTAGTTATTTTCAAAAAAGTTATGGCAATTATTTAATCAATTTATTTTAATTTTATTTTAATTTTATTTTATTTTGATGAGTCAATTTAATTTAATTTTAAGAAAAGGCAATGGAAATGAGTTTGGTTTTGTGTGCATAAACGTGAATTATATCTACCCATCCTTTGCAATTTCCTTTCTTTATTATAATTTTCCCTTGTTTAACCTAACCTGTCTATACGGAACGACGTGGACAAGCAATGCCTACACCAATTATGGGCATTTTTTATGAAGGACGTCCGCATGCAGTCAATTACTACACAGAAAGACTCATCACCCTACTACAAGGAAGCATGCAGACATTTTCTACTACAAGAGAACTACATTTTTCCCGGAAAGCCTGTATTCACCCAGGAATTTTCCAGTTTAGTGTCACAGACTATCAACGGCACCTAGTGAAGGAACCAGATAAAATTTCCCTCCACACTGTTTCCAGTTGCGACAAATTTTCCCCATCTCCCTAGTTTTACGGGTCATTTACCACACCCTTTACATTACCCCAAATAAAGTCAAGATGAAAAGCAATATGAAGAAGAAGAGAAGTAGAGAGATCATATATTCTACGAGCAGCAGTTTCGGTCACAACAATAAGTACAGAATTATTGTTCAAATTGTGCTACAGTGTTTTCTCACACATACGCATGCAAGCTTATATCATGTGTATTCATGTGAATATTTACCGTGCATTATGGAAAACAATACCTTTCCGTAGCCCTTCTACACATCTTCAGTTCCGTACCATGCATGCTAGCCAGTTTTACATGCATTATAGTTTACATTACATTTCAAGGAAGCGACAAGCGCCAGTTGTGTCAATTGACTAGCGCCAGCAACAATTGGATAACCAATCGTACATGCAAGCAGTAACAAGCATAATTACAATACTTTCGAACATTTCAAGAAGTATGTTTTAGTGCCAATGTTTTGTGCTAATGTTTCTTCTAAGCAGTTAATTTTGTTTCACCAACATGGACATTTTCTGATGTTTACAATCAGAGCAGACAGTTGGTAGATAATTGCAAGATTTTTTGTGTGCAGTTACACACCGGTATGTACAAGGCTATATTAGTACAAAGCTATATATACATTATAATGTACTAAATAACATAGGAAAGAAAACCAAAACGTTATATATTTAGGTTTTTGCCTGCGATAGTTTTCTGTGTAATTCATTGTGTGCATTCAATATTTTATAATCAAACAT
Organism: Lepisma saccharinum; assembly: GCF_977018435.1. NCBI lineage: Eukaryota > Metazoa > Arthropoda > Insecta > Zygentoma > Lepismatidae > Lepisma > Lepisma saccharinum. The sequence continues at coordinate 447,429 of NW_028142959.1, read as the reverse complement.
CGGAATACGCAAGATAGCCAGTGAAAAGTTCATATATTTGAAGAAGTTTAGTTGGCTTACAAAGAAGGGAAGATTTGTTATGAACAGTGCATACCAATATTTTCCTTTCACGTTGTCATAAGTGAAGTGGCTATACAGTTAGCAAAACATATTACATCTTGGGGTACCCAGGTTTTTACATGCAAAACAATGAGATGTGTATAGAGTGAGAATGATACAGCGAATATTTGTGTTTACCTGCTTATTTACTATTTCACACACATATGGGACAATGTACGCTTTGTGTATTTACTTACAAACCTTTTTAGTTGTTACTAGCTCTTTGAAGGGTCCACGTAGAGTTCCAATGTACAGAAACATTGTGAACTACGGTTCTCCTTACCAAAACATTTCAGCCATTTGCTTGGCGATGGAGCACAGACTAATGTCCACGCGCTTGCGATTTGTAGAAAACGAGCAATTCTACATCAAAATAACTTTCGCACGTACAATTGCGTTACATTGCGAGTAATATCACTTAATGTCTTAAAATTTTGTAATTACTAGTCATATAATCATACATAATATTGTTTTTATATCATGTCGACGTGCGTATTTGTTATTATCAATTGTAATGTTAGGGAATGGATTTTTTTAGGGAATCAAAAGAAGGTTATGTTTTGTTGTTTTTATATTTTGTCTGTTTTTTTTTCTAAGAAAATACATGGAATTGGCGAACCTGGGTCATGTCAAGCTTTGCGATTTGACTTTTAAATTTACAACAGAGAAATTTTTTTCCGCGCGGGCGAACGTATCAATCCCTAAGATTATATGTTTATTTTATTAAGTCTCTCTGAACGCTTCACGTTGGCCAGGGCATTCACTTGTTTTCCTCAGTTGTCTCAACCTCTGAGGCATGTTTACAATGCATTGTGTTGTGCCATGCAAACCTCCTGAGCATTCAGGAAACAGGTAATACTTCTGGTTATAGAGTAAGCGGTTTGCATGGTAGCAATTACTAACACGATTCGGCATAGAGGAAGAGCTCGATGGCCTAGTAATATAGAGGTGAGACAAGCTGGGAGGGGACTGACTTTTGGGATTGATTTGAGAGAGAAGAGGTGGTCAGCAAGCCAGGAGGTCAGAAGTAGAACGACGCTTTGGTCAGCATAGTGGAGAAGCTTAGAGAGGACTTCGCTTATTTTAGTCAGCTCACTACTTCAGACAGACAGGTAATTATCCTAACACCCAGCCATGATTCAGGTTCAACGGTTCAGAAAACCCAACGAGTGACCATTGTCTTTTCTGTAGTTAAGTTCCATAGTGTGATTTTGTACCTTTCGCATTGCCAAGCGTTAACTCGTCATGCCAATGACGATTGGTCTCATCAGAGGATGAATGATGAGTAATTTACCTCACCCAGCAATTAATTGCACACATACTGGTTCAGATCCCCTCATTCTTTAGAATGACACGCAATTATTACATTTTTGTAAGAGAAATAGATATATTGATAGTGATTTTGAGTTATTTTACAATGCTAAATAGCACTGTACAGTGCTGCGTATATAATTATTTCTTAAATGTGTGTATATTCTAAGTTATGAGTGCTGCAGGGCTATGTAGAGTATGTAAAATTATTTTTTAAATGTATAATATATTCTGATTAATTATTTACGTCTGAAAATGTACATGTGTGATGCTGTATAGCACTGTACAGTGCTGCGTATATAATTATTTCTTAAATGTATGTATATTCTAAGTTATGAGTGCTGCAGTGCTATGTAGAGTATGTAAAATTCTGAAGGAAGCAAGTCACTGAAGCCCTGAGCTGTGCCTCTATATATATATATTTAACACATATCTTTTAGTTATACCAAGCGTGTCTGTTTACTACCCCCTACTACAACGAAAAGACCGAGTATTCTCATGCAATCACCTGTATACTTTACGAGTGCAATAAAAAATAAAAAACGGGGAAACCCCGATTTAAAAAACTCACCTATTGGTCAAAGATGACATCATCAAGAGCGTTGAATACATACGTATTGTTGTGCAAGCTTCTAACGTCAATACAATCCCTTACTAAGGTCAACTAACTTTGTGGCATGCGTCAGCAACTTATATATTCTAATCAACACTCGTCACAGGAAATAGAGCATTGTTCGTGTGGGACATGCAAAGAGATAATTTTGAGCATTGGGGGAATGTGTAGACATGAAAGGATTATTACTCTTTCCCATTCATAGCATGAGAACCAGTATATGAATGGATTCCCCCTCCCCTTTTTTCCCCTTTTGATTATTTTCCTCTGAATATTTCCAAATTATTAAAAAGCCTTAATCTCGAGAACCAAGCGACATAGAAAGGTGCGGTTTTTTGCATTCGTTTTGTTTTGACGTTCTTTTTAAAATGAGAGCGAACTCGATAATAAAATAACCAAAAAGAAATAATGCCCATGAATGTGTTTGGTTTTAAAAATATTATTTCAATAGAGAGAACTCCAGTAAATATTTTAAAATTATTAGAGATTTTCATCGTAAAGTAAGAGGTCTGATTATCATCCATCTTAATAGTATCTGGTATCAAGTGGATGAGGATACGCGTAAACAATTACATGTATTTAATAATAACCAAACATCTTATAAAATTCCTGTCACAGGGAAAGTTCAAATAAGTATCTCTCCACCCAATTCAGCAGTTGTACACATAGGTCGAAATTTGTACAGGATTAAACATAATAATATGATTCCCACCACAATATATGTGGAAGCAGGTGATTTCCTCTATGCTGAAATAATTGGCGATTATGATAAACTAATTCCCTCTTTATGGAAAAAGAATAATTTATCTTCTTATGAATATATAAATACCGAAACAAAAATAAAAATAAATAAATAAAAATAAAACATAAACAAATAAACAAAACAAAATGGACATATTTGGAAACAGAAGAAGGCAGGAAATATCAGATAATTCCAGCGACATTGCCAGATTAGACGAACGTCTTAAGAACCTTAAATCTGATTTTTTAATATTACAAAATTCTTTGAATGTAAGATTACACGCTGAAATTACCAATCTACAGTCTCAATTAATTAATCCCATAGTAAAAATTGATGGGGAACTCAAGTCTTTACTTCAAAAATATATAAATTTACCGCCTCTAGATAATGTTGAAAATGTAAAAGAGAATTTAGCTATATTAAGAAATGATCTTGAGAAATTCAGTCAAACTCAAACAACTACATCGGAACATCTAAAGCAAGAACTAAATAACCAAGCGAATACTATTCGTACCGAACTACTTTCCATAATTGAAACTATCAAGACTCAAGAGCAATATGAACTGCTCAATGCAAGCATTCTTGAATTACGGGACCAATTTTTATCTTTTGAAATTCCCTCATTCGAATATATTAAATCCGAACTGCATACAGATCAATCACATGCAGCCATAACAGAAGTTCAATCCAAACTGCAAATATTAGAAGATTTTATCAATAGTTTACCTTCATCTTCCGAATTAAATGCCATCGCTCGCAGTGTTACCAGCATCAAATTGCAATTAGAAACTTACGAAGATTTTGGAAAGATACAGGGTACCATAGCTCATATTGAAGATACTTTGACAACCATGAGAAACGAATTGACGAATGTACAGGAAACTCTGGAATTTAAGTTGCCAAGCATAACTGAATTTTTAAATGTAATTCAACGACAGATCACAAAATTAGAGAATCTCAACACTGAATCTGAACTATCTCATATTTACCATCTCATAGACGACATACAGAACAAATTGTAAACACAGCAACAGTCTACACCTACGCAAGATGACATAGAGCAACTTCAAAATGCCTTAACCAGTGTAGCAGATGCTACAGAATTAGATGTAGTTAAGCAAGCTTTAACCTCACTTCAAATCATAGTATTCAAATTACCCACTTCCCAAGAGATGAGATCTGTAAAAAGAGCAGTAAATATAATAATGAAGCCGGAGGACATTAAGAATATTCAAGCGGAAATTGCTATAATTCAAGACACTATTGCTACTTTGCCTACCATTCAGATTGTGAATGAATTACATGCATTGTTTGTAGAAATCAGAAGGCAGGTATTCGATCTTACAAACCAGAGCACTAAATTTAAATTGTAGAAAGTTTACTGGAGATTACTTCCAACATTAGAGAACAAATTGCTACCTTCGAAACAAGCCAGGAATCTGCTTTATCAGGTTTCACATCAGAACTTCACGATCTCAAAGAACAATTTAAACAATTATATGTCGATGTGAAAATCAAACCCAGCTACGATGAAGTGGTACGCACTATAAACGAATTTCAAGAAACGATATTAAGCAGATTAGACGATCTCGAATTACGTCAATTTTTTACTGTTGAGATAGTAAGGCTTGAGAGTGTACCTAATGTACGAGGGCACTGGACTTATGTTAATGCAGGAAATGTTTACAAAATGTACCCCTACAGTCAGTCTCATGAATTTTTCCTTGATGGCGAAATTAAAATTTTAAAATTTCGCTATGTGAAGAAGAGAAAGCATGTGGAAGTGCCAAATTTCACCATACAGAGAAAAGATGGCGTCTATAGAGCACTACAGATACCTGTTGCATATTGGGACAAATCTGGAAAGAAATATAAAATACATGAGGATCAAGAATTATCTGTTTTCCCTGTGCAAGCTAATGACAAATTATTATTTGAGGTGAAACAATTATACCCCGAGGATAATCCATTTTATATCATATTTTCTTATAGAATCCCATGTCAAGACAAGATATAGTTAATGAATTACACAGACCAACTCGTCGTAACTACAAACGACTGAGTGTGGTAACAAAAGGTGTGAATGATTTGTTTCAGTCTGATCTGATTGAGAGGGCTACAGGGACTTTAAAAAATTTGGATAAGATAAATCATGGTTACAAATATATGCTTACAGTTATTGATACCTTTAGCATGGGCTGTTCCCCTAAAATCCAAGACTAGTACTTGTGTTACCGAGGCTTTTAAGTCGATATTTAGAGAGGGAAGGATACCAAAATATTTACAGACAGACAGAGGGAAAGAATTTTACAATTCTACATTTGCTAAGTTAATGCAACAACATAATATTAAACATTATTCAAGATAAAGTGATCTCAAAGCTAGTATAGTGTAACGATTCAACAGAACATTAAAGAATCGCATGTGGAGACAATTCACTCTACAGGGTAATTATAAGTGGGTGAAAATTTTACCCGAGCTAGTTCATAATTATAACAATACAGTACACAGTACTATTCACATGAAACCTGCTGAGGTAACCAAATCTGATGAGCAACGATTGATTTCTACTGTTTGTTGTCAAAAATATACATACACTACCAAGAAGCCAAAGTTTAAAATAGGGGATCAAGTAAAGGTCAGTAAATATAAACAGTTATTCGAAAAGAAATCTACTAAAAATTGGTGTACGGAGTTATTCTCCGTGGTTCAAGTTTTACCAGGGAATAGAAATACATATATCATAAAAGATAATCATAACAAAATATTGAAAGGGAGATTCCATGAAGAGGAACTTAGTAAAACAAAATATCGAGATACATATCTAATCGAGAAAATATTGAAGAAGAAAAATAATAAATTGTATGTGAAATGGTTAGGTCTGCCAGACAAAAGTTGGATAGAAGCAAACCAGGTGATTCTTTGACACCAATATGGAATGTGGTACAGCGTTTACCAGATGTAGTGGAACTAATAAAAAAATGGAGAGTTGTTACCTGATAACATAAGATGCCTCATTGCAGGCCCATCCGGTTGTGGAAAAATCACTTTGCTGGATGATAATTTCTTGCTTGCCCCCAATTGGCTAGATTGGAAAAATAGACACTTGTATGTATTCTCAAAGAGTTTAGAACAACCGAAATACCAACAACTCATGAAGCTGTACGAGGGACTGGGCATAGCTACATTTGCATCAACAATAAAACCTCTCGACCAATGTTCGAAGAATTCTGTTGTAGTGTTTGAAGATGTTATTCTGGAAAATCAGAATGAAATTACAAATTTTTTTACACAGGGTCATTACAAAGAAATAGACTGCCTTTATTTAGCTCAAACTTATTCCAAAATTCCCAAACAATTACTACGAGATAATACAAACTTAATCTGTTTGTTTCGTCAAGATCATACTAATTTGAAACATGTATACGATGATTATGTGGGAGGAGTCTTAAATTACAACCAATTTTCAAAATTCTGTTCATCTTGTTGGAAAGCGACGATTTTGGATTTGTCACTATCGACATGACTCGGAAACCTAAGAATGGTAAATTCAGAAATAAAATCAATGATTTTTTGAACGTTGAAACGATATAAAATAACCAATAATCAAATAATAAATATGACGAAACACAAAATTGAAGATAATTCGAAATTACGAGAGTACTTGTCCAAACGTTTCAAAGGTTGGAAATCAGAGAACCGTGGATTCTACGAACAACACAAACGTCAAGACCAACCCATTATCGATGCAATTAGTGGTCTTGGTAAAGAGATTAAGGGTGTGACAGAAGAAAATAAAAATCTCATCAATGAATTGGTACCTCTTACTGCTAAAAATTATGCAGATTTTCGACCTACAAATTTATCCAGCATCCATACTCCTCTGATACTCAAGAAACCACCTGCTAAAGCAGCTATAGAAGAATCAGAGAAAATCGAGTTGGGTCCCCTGGCAAGGGATTACCTGAGTACTGGAAAATTCGAAAAATATGAAGTATTTGGACTGTATCCAACTATGGAGGATAATGAAGGCGTAGTATGGAAAATTGGCAAATCTAAAGTAACATTCGAAGGGGACAACATAAAAATTAATTTGGGTGGGAGAAACAGCTGGTCCAGATATCCTGGAACTGTTGGGCTATGGGAGCTCATCACTAAGAAACAACCAAAGAATTTTACAGAAGTTGATTATCAAAGTTACTCTGAAATTTTGACACTCTCTGATGCTCTGTACCAAAATAATGATGCTAGTCAAAAGCGAGTGAAATCGATAAGTGGTGATAAATACAAAAATCTGATCAAACCCATCTGGAACCAACTCAAAACCGGTAGTGGTATCAAGCAATACAATACTCTACCTAAAGAATTTGAGTGGGTAAACGATGTTAGAAAACTTATAGATATATTGCTGGTTATAGCAGGGGAAGAAAATGCTGGGAACAATAATGTTTACAACGAGAAAATGGGTATTGTAGACATGATTAGCAATAAATTAGCTAATTTCATTGTAAACGATCCCAAAGGTATAGGATACTTAAATAAAATTATCAATACTATACCTCCTAAATTTTGGAATATATCAGAGGGTCGAGGTTTGGTGAATGATATTATTAATAAACTTCCATTCGAATTACACGTAGCTGGTTACCAATACTGTGGTCCGGGGACAAAACTTGAAAAGAGGTTAGAAAGAGGAGACAGGGGTATTAATCCTCTCGATGCAGCTTGTAAAAAACATGACATTGCCTACAACACACACAAAGATCTGGATGATCGTCATGTGGCTGATCAAAAATTAGAAGAGACTGCATTTGGAAGTATAACCAGCAAAGATGCATCATTAGGTGAAAAAATAACAACATTGGGTACAACTATTGCTATGAATACAAAACAAAATTAGGGTGGGGTTTGTAATATAAATAAATATATAATATAAATACCCTGAAAAATAATAATAATAAATAATAACAACAACATGAAACCAAAAGGAGTTGAGTACCAAATACCATATCACAATCATAAAAATTTTAAAATAAATTCAATTTTAACTAAAAAACAACAAGAAAAGAAGAGACAATGTATAGCCAAAGGAAATGGAATGAAATTATTACTCAGTACGCCACAATTAAAAAGATTGCAAAATACAAGAAAGAAAACACATAGTGGTGGATTCATATTCAGCATTCCAGCCATCTTGGCAGCTTTGGGGGCAGTTTGGAGCTTAGCCGGGGGCAGTGCTGCTATAGCCAAAACTGTAATTGATTCAAAAAAGAATAAGGCAGAACTAGAAGAGCAGAAGCGTCATAATCTTGCTATGGAGAAAAAATTAGGCAGTGGTGTAAAGTCCAAAGCACTCAGAAAATTAAAAAAAAGGAAAAGCACTCACGAACCAAGACATTGAATCTTTAGTTAAAATATTTAAAATTAAACACTTCAGAGGGGTTTTCATGTCTGATTCTCTCCCTAAAGGTAGTCCCCACTCTCGAGAATGTGGCGTGGTCAATTTGGATCAGTCCGAAAACATCGGTACCCACTGGATATGCTATTATAAACAAAATGACAATGCTTTTATTTTCGATTCTTTCGGAGGGGTTCCCCTACAGAATTAATTCGTTACTTACAACATGTTAAGGTTTATTACAGCGACGATCGTATTCAAGATTTCGATCAAATTATATGTGGCCATGTTTCTATTACGATGCTCAGAATATTAAATAAAATACCAAACATCAAATTAAAAGATTTTTAAAAAGCTGTATTATATATTAAATATGGAAATTTTTCATCTCTCCAGCGAGACTTCGGTTTTTAAACTACATCTTCACGATGATATTTCATTCATTCATTCATTGTTTTCTGCCTAATTGGCAGGTTTTTCACTGCAATCTCCAGCTTTCCCTGTTCTCTCGATGATATTATCTATCCAAAATCCATAGCTCTAAGAGCATTATACAGTATGTATCTGATTCCGAATGTAACTAACTACAACAATACTATATTAGTAGGTAATGAAAAAAATATTATTCCTCCCGGACAGTATAACTTATCTACTTTACAATCTGAACTTCCAAACACCGTATTACTATCTCAAAATTCTGTTACACACAGAGTGGAGATTGTGTCTACCAATGAAACAGTGGACCTATCTACCATAGGGGAACTTCTAGGATTCGAGAACCATAGCAAATTAGAACCAGGTGTTAGGCATGTAGGTAAATTTATACCAAAATTCTTAGCTATAGAGACATTAAATATTCACTTCAACATTGCCAAAGGTATGATCATCAAAGCAGAAGAAAATTCGATTGGTAGCCACAAAGAAACAGGTATCATTGCTACATTTAAACCAAATTCAGAATTTATGGAACCCATCTTCTATTCCCCAATCCCACCAGTCTATTTCCCTGTTTCTATTGATACAATTAATTACATAGAGATAACAATTACAAATGAGAAAATGAGATAATCGATTTTGCTGGTGCTAATAGCACTGCAATATTAGAAATTAATATTTAAAATATATAATTAAATACCAAATGGAAAATATCGAGAGTTATGAATTACAGTCCTTCCCACCAAACAGGAGGACATTTGCAAATATGAATCAGCCCAACAAAGAGATACAGTATGACATCACGGTGGGGGATGCGTTCATTCATCCACATAGATCAGATCTGTATATAAAATTTGATATTGTAAAACAAAGTAATGGTGAAGAATATCCCTTCCCCGGGGCTAATATAAAACTTATAGATAATTTTGTTCCATTCTTATTCTCTCAAATTGAAATTAGGAAGTATGGTACAGTCATAGACAGGATTGATTGCCCTGGAATTACATCTACTACAGTGGGGACATTGAAACTGTCCAAATCAGAGAGTGCATATTATAAAGTTGGTGGGTTCGAAGCTGGAACAAAAATTCAATCAAGAAGTCACACAGTACTGTTCCCCATGAGATTGCTATTTGGATTTTTCTCTGATTATAAAGAAATTATGTGGAAAGGTGGTTTGAGTGTAATATTTCGCAGAGCACCCAATGATCATAATGCTATCATGAGATACATAACTTTAAATGCAGATGGAACAGCTAATGAGGCTAGTTTACCCGAAGCTGCGAAATGTGTGATCCAGTCTATGGAGTTGCGAATGCCTATAGTTGAATATGAATCGAATTATGCTCTCAAAACAAAGCCAACATTTTCAAAAATCCTCAAATTCCGATTCAATTTTATACTTATCAATGCATAGAGAAGCCTGTGGAGGGTATTTTTTTTGAATTTGACATTACTAATCAGTTTCAATCTTTACAATACGACATGCCAGACTTTGTAGCTGTGTTGTTTCAGACAGGGAGAGATGACAATCAGGAAAAGGATAGCAGCCAGTTTGATAATTGCAAAGTTAAAAATGTGTATTTGAAGAATGGCAGAAATGAGGTCTTCCCTCGTGAAAACTATAATTTAAACATTGCAGAACAAGATTATTTGAAGTTATATGAAGCATTTAGTGCTTGTAAACTAGTAACTGAAGGTAACATAGACATGTATATAATCCAGATGAGTTTATAGTTCACAGATTAATGTTTTTAATAAATGCATCAAAAAGAAAATTGGTAGTTATTAATGATCGAACAAATATTAAATTAATATGTGAGTTTCATGAAACTTTACCGGAAAAATACCATATGCAGTACAATTTTAATTATAGAGAAATCATACATATATGATGTAAAGAACGAAAGAGTGATAGAACAATTTTAATTTTTATACTATTTAATACTAATATATAATGCAATATAATACAATATATTTTTATTTATTTTTATTTTAGAGCAAAAATTTAGCCTTAGGGCTACTCTACCACCACCTAACTCAAATAGATATTACAATAAATAAGAAAAATATTAAACAAAATTTATTACAATGTTTACTTGTATTATAGTGTCCATATTCTTTAGTATAGACATTGCATTCTAATATTTTACAATTTATTATCATTAATATCAAGAGCTATTTTAATTTTGTAGTATAGACACCAGCTAATTTGCTAGTTAAATAAATATTTTTTTAAAATATTTCATTGTAAGTTCTCTTGTTCATGCTCAATTTACATATATCACAATGTTTACTTGTATTATCGTGTCCATATTCTCTAGTATGGACATTCCAATCTAATATTTGCAATTTATTATCATTGCTATCAAGAGCTTTTCTATTTTTAAATGTAGTATGCACACCATCCAATTTGCTAGTGAGATGATGTGAAAATGTATTTTTTTGTTTTCTTTTCAAATAAACATTCTTTAAAATCTTTCATTGTAAGTTTTCTTGTACATGGTGGACTTACACCCTTCGCTCTTTTAGTTTCTTCTTTGCCATGAATATTTAGGCAATACATTTTTGGTCTTAGACCAGCAAATTCTGTTATTATAGACCCTGCTGCCTCATCTTCCATTTTCCCAGGGATCATCTGATTGTCAAGACTGTGTAATGGATTATTCTCTGGATAATTACTAAAGTCAAAATATTCTTTCATATCTAGCACATCACTATACAAATCGGTTGTTTCTCTCACATACACAAAACTATCAGTATCCATGTATGCTATTTCAATTTTATCTTTGTATATAAGTTTCATAATATCATAATGAAATTTATACATTTCTAATTTAGCTAATTCTAGAACTGCAACACCCACAGCTATTGGTGCACCACATTTTACTTTGTTATTGGATCTTTCAATAAGAGTCAGATTATCTGCAATTCTTGTAAAACCTTTGTATGTGGGATCAGCAATAAGTTTCCTAATTTTTTTTGGATCGCATACCAAATTACACCTTACTCGATTTCTTTTGTTCTCTGTACATTTTCCATATATTGCATTAATTATTAACTTAAAAAGATCTTTTTCATTTTTAGAATTTGTTTGTATTCGATTCTTTGTATTTTCCAAAATATAAGATTTTAACCATTTTTCTTGCTCAAATTTTAACCCCTTATGGATTTTAGTAAGTTCCATACCTTGCTCCAAGTAATATTGCAACAGTCGATAGTGAAGTACATATTTTTTTTTAGTTTCGAAAGATGACAGTAATTTTGATTCCTCTGTGGAATCTTTCTGAGAAACTGGTGCCATAGCTAATCCGTGGTGATGTTTACGGAGATCAGATGGATATTTCAAATCAACTTCCAGTAGACAACCTTTTGGATGATCTTCAGGCCATTCTAAGAAATCCTTGTTTTTAAGTTCTTCTTCACTCATCCATTTGTAATTACCAATTGGTAGTAATTGAGTCATCGCATAACCATATAAATTGTTCATATCAACATAAAATATGTATTTAGATGGTTTGCTAGGATCATAGTTATGTAAATATTTATTGTTTGCTTTTGCATATCTTAAAGGACACTGCACTTACCACCACGTTTAGCAGATTCAACAAACATGAACTGGTTAATATTATTAATAAGACCAATTTCAACTTTAGTATTTAAAAGCATGGCCTGCCAGGATAAACCAGGTGTTGTGTTCATATAATTTAAAACAACGTTCTCGAAAAGTTTCGACTACATCAGCCAACTGGAGAGTATCCAAAATCAAGTAGTTGTCATGATAATCCCCCATTGTTTTGCAACCTAGTATTGTCCACACTCTCTGTGAATATTGATAATCTTCCTCGCTACATTCTTTATCATCAAGTTTGTTATAAAATGTATCTATTGATGGTAACTGTGTCTCATTAAATTTTTCAAAACTATCCATGTAATCATATGGGTAGACCCCTTTTCTTTTTAGCAATTCTATCTTATCCTCACCAAAATATTATTTTGTGTGATCAAATTTCTCGTTGGTTAATTTACTCACTAGAGTAGCCAAACTGCTGGGAAGAAACTGATATGAATCCAAGAATCTAAGACAACATTTTTTCCATTTTCTAATTTGATAGTTTTCTCTATAGCAATATATTTATCTTTACTGCGCGGTATAATATTGATATTCTCTGTATCATACCCTAATTCTTTGATAAATAAATGTGCATCAAAATTTTGAAAATTGTGAATAAATATTGGAATAAAATTAGTTTTTTTAAATGAATTACAAATTGTATGGATATATTCTCCATTAAAATGGTTGTGGTGTTTCTTTTTTTTACTATCAGAATTAAAATATCTATTACAGTATCTGTAACTTAAAGTATTATCATGTTCCTGTTGTTGTTCTGGTGTAAAAGAGTTCATTGGTATTTTATCATTATATAAGATTGGACCATATTTTTCACCCCACTCTTGAAGTTTTTTAATAAATTTTCGATCTGCATCTTCACCTCGATAAAAATATAATTCTGAATTATTTTGTTCATATGTTTTTACTAATTTTAGTGCAAAGCCACATGCTTTATGTTTAGCTATATTTGTTGTACTTGATGCATTCGAATCTGGAAAACATGTTGCTACTGGTTCTGATATTGTTTCAAAATCTCCATAGATTGCAAATGGATTTTTTACCAATGATTTTAAATTACTAAATTTTATACTTTTGGATGAAACATCATAAGTCCCAGGAGAGTGGAGAGAGCAATATTTAATATGTTCCTTTAATTTCTCTTCACATGTTTTCCCATCTCTTCCATCAAATTTTGACAAGCATCGATCACATATTACTATTTTACCAAGATATTATGTTATTTGACTATGTACCAATCGTCCTAGATCCTGTATAAGACAATAGTGTTTCTTGTTTCTCTTTGTAACATATAATAAATGTATAATACATGTACCATCTGCTGCTGGATAGTGACGCAGTGGATATATTTTATTATTTTTATCAATACCATAAACTTGCTCAGCTATTGGTCGAATGTAGTATTCTTTATATTGTTTTTCAAATCGACTAATAGCTGAGATATCTACTGGATATTTTATGCCTGACAGAAGTTTTTAAACTCTTCTATACATTCAGGATAATTGTAATTAGAGATACGATATTTATTGTTAGATGCTGGATGAAAATGAGCTATAATGCACCAGAGAAAACGTTTATTATCTTCATATTGAATATTAATTACAGCATTTTTGGTTTTGATCTGGTCGGGTAATTTAATATAACTAAATCCACCCCCACGACGAACATATTTTGCTATTTTAAATTCACGTTTATGGTTTGTATCACAAAGTGACCAACCCGAACCTTCTCCTTGGAACGTTTCTTGTTTTGACTTACGTTTTTTACAATTTTTTTCATAAATATCATACAAAGAACGAATATCACTCTTGCGTAAAATTAACACACGGGTACGATGAATGTATTGTTCTTTTTCACTAAGAGAATTTATATACATAGAGAATATATTAAAATATATTTTGAGAGAACATCTTTCAAGTTTATTTTGAATTGCTTCTATAATTTTTTCTTTCAATTTAGATAGAAAATTTGGAATATCTGAGTCTTCATTATTTATATCTAATGTGGTGTATTTTTTTGTATACAAAATTTTTTGTTTTGGTTTCTATTATTCATTTTTTGTTATTTTTTATATAATTTGTATATATATAATTACATATTTTTTTAAAAAAAGAATATTTAGTTTTATATATTAAAAATTTTAAAAATAAAATTTCTTCGGTTTTATATATTTAATTTTTATTTTTAAAAAAATATTTGGTTTTATATATGTTATTAGTATTCTACATACCAAAGGTGCATATATATTTTTATAAACAGCCTTTTTTTCCTAAACAAAATGCACACATGTACATTTTCAGACGTAAAAAATTAATCAGAATATATTATACATTTAAAAAATAATTTTACATACACTACATAGCACTGCAGCACTCATAACTTAGAATATACACACATTTAAGAAATAAGTATATACGCAGCACTGTGCAGTGCTATACAGCATTGTAAAATAACACAAAATCACTATCAATATATCTATTTCTCTTACAAAAATGTAATAATTGTAAATATATGCTTAAAAATATACTAATATACGCTGAAAAGTAAATTTTGTCCCCTATGAGTTGAGCTTTGATAAAAAAAACATAATTATTTTTATACTATAAAAATGGTAAAAATTGGATTTTTTGAATCTTTCCCCCTTAGAAAATTAGCTGAAATCAGGGTAAAATAAGTAAATAAATAACAAATAAATGTTTGCAGACGTATCATTATATCTACTAATCCCACCGTCCCATTTAAGACGTTAGAATGTAAAATTTCATGAAAATCATCTTCACGCACGAAATACATTCATCCAAACCACCTCTCGTAATTACGCCCCTTTTGTATGTTTCTATGTTTCGTCCATGGTTTATTATACAAAAATGGCATTATTTAGCATATTTCAACTCATGAAATTTCTCCTATAATGTAGAAATCGCTTCACATAATATGATACAAGAGCTTTCAGTGATGTTCAACATTATTTTTTGAATGCTTCATATTGATTTTTATCACCAGAAAACCATTCAATAGCATTTGTAACATTATTTGTTAACATAATTTCGAAAATTTGATTACAAACTTTATTACTAAATAATCACGAGTCTAATTTTCCCATACTTTACCTGTAAACGACCAAGCATGGAACGACGGACGCGGAACATAAACACTTCCGGTGCGCACAACCAATAAGAAAGCTTTATGTACCTCTGGTACTGCAGCACTGTAAATACGCGAACGGGGAGGTTCCTCAGCGCAGCGAAGCATATGTGTCCATTGACCTTGGGCGGCTGCTGGAGCGAGCGAGAGCAGTCAACTGTTGACAGTAGCTAACATGTACGTACACTTCGCAACATCTTATTTGACCGCCCTGAAAAATTTCAAAGTCCGGAATTCGTAAATTTGGCAGCAGAGCGCTTCAGAGCCAACTAAGAGTAGCCAACTTTGCAACATTTCTTCTTCCTAAATGAAAACGCTCTCGTGATTTTTTTTCATTCCTTCACATTCCATAAAGTAAAGATACCCTAAAGCAGTAATAAAATATATGAGTAGACAAAAATTGTTAAGTGGAAATACGAATGTTGAAAATATTTCAAGATTCTTCGTTCTGAATTTGAAAATAGGGAAATTTATGTGCATTGTGAAACACTGAACAGGTTCTCATCCACCTGGAAAGAATTGCGGTCACATTTGAATGCAAGAAGGCAAATTTATGATGATTTTATGCGAAATGATTAGTAAAGATACTTTGCACAACACCACACAATTCTGCAAAGTGTGTCTTTTCCTAGGTTCTTGGCGAAAAATGGTTCGAAACTCCGGCACAATGTTGCTTCAACTGAGATTAACGTGCTTTACTGAGGTTTCTGTTAGCAATCTCCTGGAGTAGTTGGTTATATGTTGCACTTTCGTTTTTTTACTGTTTTCGTCAAGATCGAAACATCGTAGGTTCAAATCCCACCCTTTCCTTATTAATTTTTCCTTTTAATTTACCGAGTACGAAGTGTTCTAATAACGTAATATAATATTATATGATGTTACTGTAAATATTTATGCGATGCATGCTCAGTGGCGGCGATTGGGTTTCAAAACTGATGGGGCAAGGTGGGGGAGGGGGGAACAAGGACAGTTCCTTTCCCTTGGTAGATAATGTTAAGCATAGTGCTGGGTCATCTGCCCCTCCACGCTCCATAATCGTCGGCACTGTGCATGCCTCAAGTAATGCTTCTACTAATGATTTTAATCTTTCAGTGATTGGCAGGATTTTAGGAAAAACTTTTCCTTTTATTCAGCTGTTATAAGTTAACACATATTAAGAACTTACACGTCAACTTTCTGCATCCGGAAATGCTGGACATAAATCGCATAGATATCAACGGAAATATCCAAGAAACGTAGATAAGCAATCTCGTCCAAAGCAGTTTACTTCCCGAAAAAGATTTTGCAAAGAAGTAGGTTTGAACCCATGACCTTCCTTCCATTCCATAAGCAAACGATCCCCCTACAACACACGGTTCACGTTATTTTATGCACTCTGTTCGGATCCCACTTTAAACTGTAGGTCCAGCCCCGATTAGCCTTACTAAGCATAAAGATGACTTAAAACAACAAATCAACCAATTCATCTCTTTTCAGAGTTGGCCCTCTATGATACTGTAGTCGGCCAGCATCCGAAAATACAATTCTGCTTCGCGTATACCAGAGTGTAATTGCATTTAATATTGTGACTAATTTTACTTTAAAACTACAGATTAAAGCGATAATACTGTCCAGAAAAAGAGCCTCAAAGTAGATCTTCACATAAAGTATTTTAATCCATTGCCAAACATTTCAGTTAAGAATAATAATATGATTTTCCATTGACCGTATTTTCGATTCATTATGAATTTGCTAAAAGGACCATGTCAAGACATCTAAATATGTAAGTTTTACTAGTAAATCCATTAAAAATGCACGAAACAACAGGGGAGGAGAAAAATGAACCTCAAAAATAAGTAAAAATGCAACAAAACTGTTAAAAATACTGACAAATAAACTAAAAGCCAAAAAAGGCCGAAAAATGCAAAAAAAAAATGTAAAATAGAAAGTGTTTTCCGGCTCTAACTGAAGGGAAACGGACATGATACTGATATTTTAGCATTGTTTTTAAGGGTCAGAAAAAAAGTTGATTTTTCATCAACTACCGGACCCTAATTAGTAATTATGACCATTGAAAAAGTTGGAGGTAGCTTACTTAAAATTCTCTTTCTGAGGGAACGTATCGTCCCATATCTCCACTTTATAATACAGAAAAAAATCAAGTTCATATTTCGAAAATGACTTGGAGTTTTCCACCACGAAAATATGCTTTTCATAGTTTGAAGTTAGTTAGTATTATCTTTCAAGGTTTCCAATGTTTTAATTTCAAACATATTTTATATTTCATACGTTGAATATCCATTTCCTCTTTCTTTTCATACAGTCTTTGGAAAATAGCTGAAGTTTCTTGTCAAACGGGGTCTGGTTCAAATGACTCCTTTTTTGCTCTCCTGTACTATTTTCCAATTGCTTTCGCCGTAATAAAACATGTAGTTTAATTTGCAAACTGTATTGTTGAATGTGTAATATTTTAATATGTATTTTAATTTTCTTTTCTTTTGTAATTTTTATATTAGTATTTATATACTTATTATGACGAAGTCTATTGCAATCATGTTGTCTAATGACTAATAAAGTATTCTATTCTAAACAAACAACAACATACTTCGTAACTAAACAATTGCTTGTTCAAAACACGGAATTTTTACACAATTTACAAAATATGACAAAACGTCAATAGACATGTTCATCATTTTTCCCTTTCAGCGATTCTCGATTTTATTTGAATTCGTTTCCTCATGAAAATTGCCATGAGGAAATTATAGATATGACATTATGTGTGAATTGGTTTCTTCAAACTGGTAGCAAATTTTAACATGAGGGTCATTCCATGTCAAATCATCCAGAATTTTGTGAAAATGTCACCCACCACCTCCGATTTTGATTAAATTCAGTTTACTTATAGAACTTTTCATGCTGATTACAAAAATGACAACTTTTTTTAGATTGGTCAAGGGGTTCAGAAATTACGCGATTTTAAAAATCTCCCTGTACTCCACATGCGGCTCCACTTTGAATGACACGCATTAGGCTATAAATTATAGTATCTTCTCTCAGGTTTGCCATAGAAACTTCAAGTTTGATTTCTTTTGCTCAGGATAGTATAAGCTTTCATTTAAATAAGGTTTCTGATCAGTGTATCAATAATCATGTATTTTATGTATAGTTTCATGTATTTTTTTAGAAAAATAAATGACTAACTTCAAGAGCAAATTTCGTGCAATGCCCCCCCTTCAATTTCACCCAAATTTTATATACAGGTAGCTGAGAGTGGGTACTAATGCTTGATGGAAAAATTGGGATGGGCGGTTCAGAGACAGGGTGATAAAAAAATCATTTGCATTAAAAGTTAATCTTATTAAAAATACTTATGTATTTAGCACAAAGTCTGAAGTACAATATGTTTTGAGGTATAACATTCTAAATTTCTGTTCACTATGTGTGAAGGTAAGCATAGGCGTAACCTGGTGGGGGCAAAGGGAATCATTTTCCCTATCCAAAATTTATAGGTTAATTAAAACTTACAAATAATAATTGCAGTGGAACCCCGATTTCAAGTTCCTCGATTTTACATTTCCCTGCATTTTACATTCAATATTGGTGGTCCCAACATAGCAAATTTTCCTCGGTTTTACATTTTCTCGCATTCTAAATTTTTTCAGCTTGGTCCCCTAAAATCGAAGTTCCACTCTATCTAAGTTAGTTTCAACTGTCTTCAATTTTAAAAAAAATTATTATAATCATAGTCATTAGCATTCCCAAGCTTAGCAAATTTTCTTCGAGAACATTCTTCTTTTTGTGCATTTTATCTCAGTATGGAATTTCTTTATACTCTTCACGGAGATACGTAATATGAAGTAAGAATTAATAATACACATTTGTGCTGATTGAAGTTTTTCCAAATGGAGCTTTTCTTGCCACATACCACAGAAAATCTCCTTGTGATGGGGTGGTTGGAACACTTAGAAGACTTGTATAGACATCAAGAGTACCAAGTAACAAGTTCAGCAATGAAGTACCAATTCCATAGAAATAGTATTCGAGGCATAAATTTCTTATTAATCACGTAAGGTGGAATGATAACAACCCGCAGTACAATGTGTCATCGATTGCAAAGTACCATACAACAGCACCAGGAAGATTAAGTATGCACTGTTTTGAACTTAGGCTACAGGTTATTTACAGTGTTCGGTAAGTTACTCATTTAAAAAGTAACTCTGTTACAGTTACTGGTACTTTGAAAGTAACTGAGTTACTTTACAGTTACTGTGAAAGAAACTTACAGTTAATGATCATTGATTTGTGTAAAAATTACAAATTGTGTTTCTAGTACATAATCCGTATGTCATCATATACCTACAATACTACTGCAAATAAATGATGAAACACAGAATCAACTTTGCTTGAACGATTTTAATTAAGAAATCATTTGAATGCTGACCACGGTATTTTGAATATGGTGTCATTGATTCCACTTGCACCTATTTCTTTCCCCTCCATTCCAAGTTCAACAAAATCCAAAGATCCACTCCTTCAACAATGACTGTTTCCTAGCTCGACAGTCCACCTAAAACACTGAAGTTTTCACATACAAGTAGATATGAATTGAAGTAAAGCGTGGATGAAGTTAGCATGCAACAAAGCATAGCTTCCTTGACAGACCAGCAATTCCAAGAAAATCCTTTTACGTAGCATCCAGAGAAGGTACAGATATATTCTTTTTACAGTTGGGAATAGAAAATGTGAACGGCACAATTTATAGTGCATGAAATTTTAGCAATGCATAGAATACAACCGAGTTTTCGGTACTATCTTCATGAGCGTAACTTGGGAACTTGGGAACTATCTTTGGTTGAGAGAATCAAAGTTTTCAGTCCCATAGAAATAGTGTCAAAGATTATTTGCTAAATACATTTGAAAAATCACAATAGTTACTCTTTTTTTTGTTTGTTCCTCAAGTGCCAGGAGGTTCACAAAATATATTTAACTTGTAGGTTTTAATTAATCTATACATTTTGGATAGGGAAAATGATTCCCTTTGCCCCCACCAGGTTACGCCTATGCTTACCTTCACACATAGTGAACAGAAATTTAGAATGTTATACCTCAAAACATATTGTACTTCAGACTTTGTGCTAAATACATAAGTATTTTTAATAAGATTAACTTTTAATGCAAATGATTTTTTTATCACCCTGTCTCTGAACCGCCCATCCCAATTTTTCCATCAAGCATTAGTACCCACTCTCAGCTACCTGTATATAAAATTTGGGTGAAATTGAAGGGGGGGCATTGCACGAAATTTGCTCTTGAAGTTAGTCATTTATTTTTCTAAAAAAATACATGAAACTATACATAAAATACATGATTATTGATACACTGATCAGAAACCTTATTTAAATGAAAGCTTATACTATCCTGAGCAAAAGAAATCAAACTTGAAGTTTCTATGGCAAACCTGAGAGAAGATACTATAATTTATAGCCTAATGCGTGTCATTCAAAGTGGAGCCGCATGTGGAGTACAGGGAGATTTTTAAAATCGCGTAATTTCTGAACCCCTTGACCAATCTCAAAAAAGTTGTCATTTTTGTAATTAGCATCAAAAGTTCTATAAGTATACCGAATTTCATCAAAATCGGAGCTGGTGGGTGACATGGCCTGGATGATTTGACGTGGAATGACCCATGAGCTATCTGGAGAAGAGAAGCGTGCTTGATATTCACGAGGTAGGTCGTAGGTTCTAGTCTCCACGTAGGCAGGATTTTTTTCAGGAGTTTATCGTTGGATGTAAAGTTTATCCACCGTGCTTAGAAGTTAACATTGGTCATCTCTGTATTTCACGAGGTGAAAGGAAATAGAAAGAGGAAGTTATTTCGATGATAGGAGGAAGTCACATGCCACGTGGGATGCGCAGATTCCAGTTACGTAGAGCTAAGTCTGTGATGGTGGTTTCGAATATTGCAAAGTTAGTGCGGAAAGTTTGTTATATCTGATACTCGTACTTTCTGTTCAAAGAAGACAAACATTTTAGATACAAAGCAGTGAGGAATTAACGATCATTATCAGGTTATGAATTTTTTGTTTGTCACTCACTATATAAATACTTATTAGTAGTTTCTTATCGAATCGTCCTCCGTTGCAATAACAATTTACTTATGTTAATTAACGATTTACTATTAGTTTAAAACGCATGGTAAGATAGTGGTGAGGGGATTGAAAACAGTCATTACGAAGGAACAAACATAAAATTACCAATCTTAGCAATTTGAACTCATAAAACGCTCTCCTTCGTTACAGAACTGCACTACATCACTACTTAACATAACTGTATATCTTTTTTTAGTATATCGAAATCAAATAATCAATATTTTAGGTGTCAGTGAAGAACAAAAATGCATAACTTAAATAACATTACATTTTGCATCCTGAATACATATATGTGATTTGTGAATTAATCATGATGTGTGTGTTAACACCACATATGAACAATAACTAAAAAGAAAAGTTTTAACTTTAAATCCTGGAAGTCTCCAACTTCTAAGGGGAAATATGCGCAGAAGGGACGTCCTTCAAATGTGCATCGGATTCATTTTTTAAATATTCTAATATCAACGGTATCTGTTCAGCAAACAAGAAAAAATAAAAAAAATAAAGAGGAGAGGGTACGATTTGAACCAGCGACCTTTCACGCTTGACGAAAAATAAGAATAGCAACGCCTAACCAACTTCTCTATGTTAACTTAATAACGTTATACCCTTAAAAACATGTTGACGTTTATGAAGACTACCACCTTCCTGTGTTTCAAGCACATTTTCTCGACAAGTCATGTAAAATATATGTTTTTGAGAACTGTTCGATATTTTGCAAGGTATTGTAAATAAAATGTCGCATAAAATCCTCATAAATTTGCTTCTACCTGCACAAACGTGATGGCAATTTCCTCCAGGTGGAGAAATACTCTATTCAGTGTTTCAAACCCCCAAAATATCAAGTCGAGCAAGCAGAATCGTAAATATCCCTCAAAGTTATTTTTCCAATTTATTATTTCTGTTTAATTGTGTATTATAATAGCGGTTTGTAGTTTCTAAGTTCATGGAAAGTGTTAAATTGAAAACCTCTCACCGCAGCGTTTTTCGTCTAGTGGAAGAACCTACTCAAAGTTGGCTACTCTCACCTGGAGCCGAAGTGCAATGTTGCTAAGTTTACGATTTCGGGACTTAGAATTCTTTCGGGGCGGTCAAATAAGATGTTGCGAAGTGTACATTACACTCATAATTGTATAACTCGCATTAAACTCCTAAAAAGTAGAGATCTGGAAATAAGTATAAAATGAACTGTAAGAAGTTCTTCACTTCCTACATGGAGGCATTACCTATGCAGTAAACATGTATCTTAAGAAATTAGTGAAGTGTTACTTTATGCTAGAAATACAACGCTTCCTCGCATGTACAGTCAGAGAAAGAATTACATGAGTCACATGACTCATGGTCCAGCCACAACAAACAGCTGCGTGCTACGAGGCCTCCAGAAGAAAATTTCAGGAACTGGTTTCTTAACAAGAGCTACTCGTAAGGAAATATTCTTTCCAGCATTATTAGAGTCATTGTCAAGAAGGTTCACTGTAATTATGGTTCTCATCACAGACCACATGCCACACGCTAATTGTTTAAATCCAGTTTATGCACTGAACCTACAGGTTAAAGTGGGATCCGAACCAAATGTCCCTGTATCTGGTTTTGAATTCGGAATCCTTTGATTACATGGCGAAGACGTTACCACTACGTCATCGGAGAGGCAATGGAACGCATTGAGAAAGAGATGAGTGAAAATTTGCTACGTGACAAACCATATTTGGCGTAAATTTAAAAAAATGACAATATTTTGTGGTCACAGGTTCGAACTGTGGGAGAGGCATATATTTTTTGTACCATCGTCCATTTCACGACTTTATAATTCTTCCTCACCACAACGATTAACGCGAGTGGTAGAAGATAAGCAAAGTAAAATAACTGAAACAGAAATAAAAGGAAAAAGCGAAACATATTTTGTCCATAATATTCTGCAGTCACTTCAGTGGTATTCACGGAATGATACCTTTAGAGAGAGTCGTGGTCTCTAACTTGTCTTTTTCCCTTCCTTCGTGCTCTTGCTTCCCTCTGTCACGATTGGTCTAAAACTAATTAATTAATGCGACGTTGATTAAACAATCCAAACAACGAAACAATTCACAATCAACTGCACAAAACAACATTCCAATTGTTTTCGTATCGGAAAACAATTCAGATGCTGTAAAATGACGTAAGATGCAGTAATAAAGTGGGAATTTGGTACCGTATAGAATTAAATCTGTGGAGATGTTCGATTTGATTGGATGTTTGTTATTTATTTTCGCTATTCTTTCACTTTTGGCAAATAGCGACGATGAAGATGAGTGATAAGTGATGATATGATGAAATTGATGACACTCAGCAAGAACACCCATGCCCAAGCCGAGATTCGAACGAGGGACTCACGCCGTCGTAGCGCGCTGTGCTAACTACTCCTCCATGGAGTGGACATAATAAAATATTTTTTGTGCTCAATTAGGATCAATCAATGTAATGACTAGGCATATTATATGATTAATAAATTCATATCATAATATCACGTCATATTATTCGGCACGAAGTAACATCAGAGACATTCAATCTTGCATTTTTTCCTTTCAACTAATTCTTCGAATTCAGGTTAATCACAACAATAAGTTAAATTATGAAACATATGATAGTGAATGTGGATATTGACAGTTAATACAAATTACCTGACATAAACAACATTAAGCAGGCTTGGTTGGCAAGCTTATTAAGAGCTTGACATTCTTGACATTCTATCTCGTCACCAAAGTTCCCGGGTTTGAGTACCCTCCTTGTCGGGGGTGTTTGAGTATTTCGTCATTAATTCCATGTAATGGTCACTCGTCCTTATCGTCGCGATCAGCGAACAGCGAACAAAAAATATAAAAATAAATACGATCGAAGAGTACTTATTTGATCTCTCACGAAATCTCCTACAAAATCGGAATATATGAAATATATGTATATTTCCATACGTTTTCGATTTCTATATTTAACTAGTTGAGACCGAGAACGGGAGAGCAATTTTCAATTCGACAAACCAAGAGACGGGGGGCACTGTCAGGTCTCGTTTCTTCTTCACATCCCTAATCGAGTTTATCTGTTTGTTATGGCCTTTGTATTGGCAATTATTATCATTATTCTTCCCCCGTAGGTAAACCATAACGATTAATTATGATGAAATAAAGCAGATAAAAGGGCAAGAACAAGAAAGTCATGCCTGTCCGAGACTCCAAGCCAGAACCTTATGTAACGAGATTTGAAATTCTGGAGAAGGCGTCTGTGTTTCGCTTGGTTTTCTCTTTCCTCTACTTCTGTTATTTTATCATACATGTATAATTAAAATGGATCTGTTAAGATGTGTTGCGTTTCATGTGTTGGTTAGATGCTACAGATGTGAACTCCAACCAGGAATAAATTATTCCCTTTTGTTTCGTATGTGCTTGAACATAAAAATTTTCTTACACTGTGACAATTTATTTCTTACAAGGGAGGTTATCTAAGTGTCCCTCTCCGATTTCCATGAAACTTGGCAGGTGTATAGAGGGGTCCAAAGGAAGAAATACGTGTTTTTTTGTTTCGGCTAAAAACGGTTTTAGGGGGCAAAACCTCCCCTCTAATGTCAAGATGAGGACAAATTGAAGTGGGGATCTGACCCCTGCGTCCCCCTCCGATTTCCATGAAACTTGGGAGGTGTATAGAGGAGACTAAAGGAAGAAATACGTATTTTTTTTGTTTCGGCTAAAAAACGGTTTTAGGGGGCAAACCCTCCCCTCTAATGTCAAGATGAGGACAAATTGAGGTGGGGATCTGACCGCTGTGTCCCCCTCCGATTTCCATGAAACTTGGAAGGTGTATAGAAGAGCCCAAAGGATGAAATAAGTATTTTTTGTTTTGGCTAAAAAACAATAAACGAATCCTGTTTCATATTAAAATAACAAATCTACAGAAGAATTATGAAAACTACGATCATCAAAGTTAGCGACAAGGCAAGACGATTAGGGGGACTGCTTAGGTAGAGGTCACTTTCCAAAGGCACTTGGAAGTTGCATTTCAAAACTTTATATTCATTGTGTTGCATGCCTGCCTAAGGAAATCATATTTACACAAACTGTTATGACACCTCATCGTTATCAATAGGTAAATATAGTTGTGGAGAATTTCTTACACTGACAAGAAAATATTACAATAACTTAAGATTAAAACTTACTGATAATTTCTCGTATAAACAGAATGTGATAGGAAACTTAATATCTTACCTTAGTAGTATCCGTTTCTATTTCACGAACACTAAATAGCATTCACACATGAAACTTTATCTGTCATTTGGAATCTCGATTTTGGACTCACCTCAAAGAGAAGAAAGAAAAGTTCAAAAAACAAGAGTGAAATATCTTAATTACGTTCGACTCCACCTCGTGAGAAAAACTTGATAACACACGCTCTGTTTGAAATTGAATTACCCTAACTCCACGCCCCTTATGCGCCTTCATGGCATGCTGCAAAGCACAGGGGAGCATTTTACTTTTATTTTACTTTTTTCGATTCAGTTGCTATAAAGACTACTGTTACTTCACGGTGTTATGTTATTTCTACACAACAGGGAACGAAGTTAATTCATTTGCTAGCAAATGGCAAATGCATAAGCATCCACCATACAGGAATATCTAAGTCACTAGGCGATAGACAAATCTACATTTCCTATTCCTATTCCAGAGTTCTATAGATCATCAAGTTAGCTTTCGGGCTGCTCAATTAGAAATACCAACAAGGAAAACATTTCACAATGAATTAATATAATTCTTTTTTCACAAATAATGATTAATATAATGACAATTATGCATATTTAAAAGTGTATGGAAACAGCAAACGCGTAACATTTCTCTAGCCTTCTATGTCGGACACCAGGTTCATTTGGGAACTTTCTGAATCTCCGAGATCATATTCATTGACATGGAATGAATACGATATGCTGTCCAGTAGGTGAGATTCTTTATTTTCAGTTCATTCAAGAAACTATACATTCAAGACACACACAGACACCCCCCCCCACACACACACACACACACATATATATATATATATATATATATATATATATATATATATATATATATATATATATATATATCAGTGGCGTGCGGTGCTAAATCAGGCAGGGGAACAGGTGACTGCACTTGACCCCTCCTCTCCCATATCTTTTCTATGGTAATATAATACAGTAGACCAAGTAAAATTCAACCCTTGTTCAAATGAACCAAATAAACATACGAAACATATGTTAAAAATTTTCACAAGTGACATACATGAAGCACTTTAAAATTATGAAAATACCAATGTTAAAGCAAATATGATATAACTTAAAGAAAACATTAGAAATAAAATTGTTGATGTGCAACAAAGGAAAAATCAATAAGAGCAAATTATGAGTGATTAGAGAAAAAAAATGTTTTGTCGAAACCGGTTTGATCTCTCTATTTGTAGATTGAATTGACATTTTTTTTTTGTAGAGTTAAGCATTGTAATTCAAACGTCCTTAATTCAATAATGGCAATCAGATAGCCGAGTTTTTTCATGACGTTCGCTAGATTTGTTGAAATTGTGACAAAACCCGAACTGTTCGAAACTCCCTTCTCGGTAACAAACAAGGACAACAATAATTTGCCACTGGAAGAGTATCCAGTTAATCATTTTACAGAGTTGTAGTAACTTGTTTGAAAATGCCTTGTGTAAGATTTCGTTTTAATTTCTAATTAGGTTAGGATAGGTGTATGTCTGCTGTCCTTTCTGTAAAGTTAAATGAACTAAAAGCTTTCGTCTTCAGCCGGTCGATCATACAACATTCGCAACATTCGCTTTCTTGTCCTGCGCTGCGCTTGTCTTGCTGGTTTAACAGGTGGATGCGAGCTGTTCCCTCGGAAGCTACTTCGCAGCGTTTAGCCAACGCATTTAGCAGACGCTTAGACTGTAGAAGATTTTTCCAGTTCGTTATGAATGACAGACGCAATTTTGCAATGAGATTAGGAAACTATGGATTTACTACACTCAAAACTATCACTACAACGCAATTAAACTTTAGCACATAGCAAAAACTCGGAGGAAAACGAATTCGCTATGTCTCTCGTAGGGAACAGCTTGAGAGTTCAGCTTCCACGGTGGGAGGTGGCTCCATGAGGATCGTTTACCTTCGCACGTGGTCGGAAATGCTCGTGGTCAGAGCAGAGGGTGGGACGACGAGGGTAGGTGAAGTAAACAAACTTCCAGCCAGGGTGAAAGTTTTTCTTCGGCGTGTTGATTTTGAAAGAAAGAAGTGTTCTTATTATGTTATTATAGATAATTTAAATAGCTATAAAGGGCGATAAGTAGAAGGGAACAGCCTGTTCCCTCTGTTCCATGGAGGGATCGCCACTGATATATATATATATATATATATATATATATATATATATATATATATATGTGTGTGTGTGTGTGTGTGTGTGTGTGTGTGTGTGTGTGTGTGTGTGTGTGTGTGTGTGGGGTGTATGTGTGTGCTTGTGTGTGTGGGTTGAATAAATAAATGTAATGAAGATAAAATAATCAGATATTCCAACCAGAACAGGATAACTTGTTTGGATTGTTGTTTTAAGTCCACTTTATGCGCAGAAAGTATAATCTGGACTGGGCCTACATTTTAAAGTGGGACCCGAACCACTATGTGCATTCACCGAGTATTGATCCCGGTACCCCTACATTACAATCCAACCACTCTACCACTGCGCCATTGGGGAGGCTGAATTGGGTGAAATATTATTTAGAATAAAACTATATCATCTAAGCCAGACAACGGGTAAAATTTTAGTTAGTCATATATATATATATATATATATGTGAACAGCATAGAATAATGGAGATGAGTATGGATGCGTGCCACGCATGTACGCATTTCCTTCAGTGAGCAAAGGAAGATATAGTCCATGTGAAACGTTTCTTCCATTTGTCCACTTTCAAGCCAATACCCTGCTACACCCCTGTAACAAACGTAACATTTAAACGTTCGAAAATAAATATAAAATACTATTTGTTAGTTGGGAAATGTCGTATGTTAGAGGAATCGATGTTCAGCTGTTATGAAACAAATTGCTATATTCAATAAATAAGTAGAGATAAAATCTTCGATTCATTTGTATTGGGCTGAAGGGTGAAATTCCCTTTGGTGATCACATGACTAATCTGCATGTAACTCACTGATGACAGCTATTAGTGAGTAAAACATCGGGTATAAAATCTCATAAGTTTTGATAATGTTGTGGAATCCTTTTCCTTGGGAATTAATCCCTGGTGAACCAGGAGTATCTAGTTACAGATGATTCGCATTACAGAATATTTTCCAGTTTGCAACAGTTCCTTAGCTAAAATAACCTTTTTCGGATTTTCTGAGTTCTTATTCGAACTCCTACAACCCAAGTGACTGCATGCTGTTTCTAGAATAAACTGTTTGCAACAATATAACTGTGTTGTAGTTTCCATGGCTTCAGAGTAGACCTAGAAAGAGTTTGTGCTACCGCAAGTGGGACTAACGGGTAAACAACTGTACAAGGGGAACGCAGCAACCCAATGGAGTTTGAAATGAGGCAGGAAGATTTTTCGAAAAGCTACCATTCAAGACGGCAAATCGGATCAATTTGGGTATCTGGATTCCAGAATTGAAAGGTTTGAAGATCAGGAAAATCGTCTGTATGCTTTGCATTATCTTCGAAATGTATCGCACAGTGTTTTTGATGCATCGCACAAAATTAATGGTTGGTCTGATTAAGGAAACGTTAGTTGACTGCATGCCACAAATAATGCAACTTCTACCTAAATCAACTTCTTTTTTATTTTGTATATTTTCATTTAGAGTCGTGCTTTCCTTCACTTTCTGCTAGTCGTGACGACGAGGATGAGTCATGATATGATACAATCAGGGCCGGATTAATCTATGATTAACTGGGGCATTTGCCCCGGGGCCCCAACCAAAAGGAAGCTGTGAAGAGCCTCCACACACAAAAAAAAATAACCAGCTGGCTATGCTTGTGAAAAATTACATAAGAACTTGCATTTGAAAAATAAAAATAAAAAACATCAATATTGTCATATGTCTACACTCTTCTGGATCCAATTGCAGCACAGCTCTCAGTCGATCTGTTTGTAGATATCTGAAGCTCAGTATACTTTATACCATGCAGGGGTGCCCATCCCCCAAAGGCTAATGGCGCAATCCCCCCCCAAAATCTTGTCATGTGTCCCCCCCAAATCATATCATTCGCGCCCTCAAACCATATCGTAATTCCCACTAAGTATTAAATTACGACATCATGTCTACCGAAAGTAACTTTTTCTTACCTTTACTGAACACTATACTTGATCTGCCCCTCCTCCCTAAACAGAAGTGCACATCACTTAAGACTGGCCCTAAAATCGTTCATCATAATCCCCCGAAAATAGTTTGGGTGAATAAGTAATAATTGAGATCTATTTGAATGAAATACCACGTTAAACTGTCCTAACTTTTTAATTGTTCGATTTTCGATAAAGAAAACTTAAAGCTTTGATTGGTTAAATATAGTAAATTAAATTATGTAAATGTGCATATAAATAGTGTTTGTGAGTGGGTTCATAAAACTCGCAATTTGAGTATTTAACACAAATTGTTACACAACTTAAGATGGAGATAGAAAATTCAACCTTGGCAAACTAAATAACATGCTCCAGCCGAATGACCGATTAAATTATTGTTTCATGGGACATTACAGAACCCTAGTTAGAAATTCTTAAGCTCAGGCGATTAGATAATACGGTTGCTCTTTCAAAGAACTCCCCCACCCATTTTCTTGGGGTAAATATAATTATTTTATTATGCCATAACAATAATTACGTGGATTTTACCTTCAGTGCAAATTTAACTTGTTAAAGTAAAATTTTCCTGTGACAATAAGTTAGAAATGCAGATTCTATATATTTTTGTTCCAAATGATGCACCTGCTTTAAATTAAGCAGTATACCAACACTAAGCATTATATTTTAAGAAGTGATGTTATTAATGAATATCAAGAATATCGCTTATGTCTTGTAATGCAACTGTAGTATAAAACTTCACATTCACCTCAGTAAAACGCCAACCATCATTCTCGCAACAGATTATTTCGAGCGAAGCGTGCAAGAAAATTTTAACATCCATTTCCTTGCAGGCTTTCAAGAATATTTATTTAATGGGGTGTCAATACTTTCTTAGGATCCAGAGATATTTAATCTTTTCCAGCTTCACTTTTGTCACGTTCGAGGTCGAAAACGTGTGGATTCCATATCGCTAAATATGGTCTCCAAAATTTAATATTTGAACTCTCTCTCCACTCCAGAAATCCGTTGAAAATCTAAGATCTAATTAACACTTTATCAAGAGCTTCCTATCTCACCCTTTAAATTTAATACTCAATTCTACAAACAAAATTTCCATGCCCATTTTATACTTACTGTTGATATTGAAGAGTGAATAGTAGTGGTATTGACTGTACTATAAACCCGAGAAATGAAGAGCCCCCCTCGAGCAGATTTGCTTACACTTAAAACAAGCTCAACATGCCCATATGAGCTTTTTGCTCAAGTGTGGAACCCTGCCTAATCCAAGATTTTTGTAAAAATGCCCTTATGGATTCCATGAGAAAGGAAGAGCCTCCTCAGATTGATTTGCTTATACTTACAAAAGGCACTTCTGTGAGATTGTTGTCCATAAACTTGTCAAAAATATGGCCCTCTTGTGCCCATACCTAAAACTAGGCCACCCACACCCATACACACCTACACCCACCCACACCCACCCACACATATTTACTTCCGGTCCACTTCCGGTCCACTTCCGGTCCACTTCCGGTCCACTTCCGGTCCACTTCCGGTTTGTCTACTTCCGGTTTGAGTTCAATTGGACACCAGGCCCATCTTGCATATCTAGTACTAAGACAATGCAATATGCAGAGACCCTCTAGAATTGCTCCGTGACTCTCTCATTTCTTACGTCATAAACATATGATTTTTCCCCTATGAGAATGACACTACATATGGTGTCATCTGGTAAAGCCTCATGGAATTCACAGATAATTTTAATGTTTGTCCTGTCATTCACTACAACCTGTTTTCTTTTTGAAGTGTTGATTACAAACATGGGTCTCCGTGCTTTGAATTCATCTGGTGCGTAATACATGTCAGTATTGCCAGTAGTGACACGCTTGAAAGCCGAAAATGCCTCATATAATTTGAGAAAATCATCCTTGGACATGTCTAAATTATAATTTTCTCTAGGAAAAAACTCATTTCTGCCATTTTTAAGATATATGTTCTTGATGTTGCAGTTATCAAATTTACTTGAATTTTTTTCCTGATTGTTGTGTCTTCCAGTCTGAAACAATACCACTACAAAATCAGGCATGTCGTATTGTATGCTAGAGAATGAATTTGTAGCATCAAACTCATAATATGTGCCAGTTGCGGGCTTCTGTACGCATTGATATGTATAAAATTGCAGAGGAATCTGTGGATTTTTTACTATATCAGCTTTGTATTTAAGAGCGTAACTGGCCTCATATTCAACAACCGGGATTCTTAGCTCCATAGTCTGAATAATGCATTTGCCTGCATCTGGTAAGGTATTGGGCAGAGCTTCCCCTGTAGAATTTAATGTGCTGTACCTCATCAAAGCATTATTATCATTTGCAGCTCTTCTAAATGTGATTCTTAACCCGCCCTTCCACATAATATCTTTGTAATCCGAGAAGAATCCTGGCAACAGGCGCATGGGGAACAGCACTGTGTGGTTTTTAGATAATATCTTATCACCAGCCTCAAATCCACCGATTTTGTAGTAAGAAGCCTCGGTTTTGGATAATTTTAATGTAGCCAAAGCTGTGGAGGTAATGCCGGGATAATCTATTCTGTTTATAACAACGCCATGCTTTCTGATCTCAATTTCAGAGAACAGATGCGGCACAAAATTATCCACCAATCTTATATTTGAATTTGCCGGATAATCTGTTCCATCGAGCTTTACAACATCAAATTTGATGTATAGATCTGCTCTGTGGGGGTGTATAAATCCATCCCCTACATCAAGATCAACCTCAATCTCTGTGTTGGGTTGATTTAAATTTACAAATGTCCTCCTGTTTGGAGGGAATGATTGTAGCTCATAACTCTCAATATTTTCCATTGTATGTATTTTTATTTAAATATTAATCTCTATGATAGCAGTTGTTGTGGCTCCAGCAAAATCAACTAATTCTTCTTTTTCATTAGTGACCATCAATTCAATGTAATCCATTCTATTATGGCACACAGGAAAATATAATGTTGGGGATGGATTGTAGATGATTGGCTCCATGAATTCGGAATTAGGTTTGAATGTTGCAATGATGCCGGTTTGTTTGTGAGTGCCTATGCCATTTGATTTGGTGATCATACCCTCGGCCACATTACAGTGAATATTCAGAGTCTCTATGGCTAAGAATTTGGGTATATTCATAGCAGTGTGTTTGATGGCCGGTTCAAGTTTTGTGTTGTTCTCAAAGCCTAACAGCTCTCCTATAGTACCCAGATGCACTGTTTCTGTAGCAGACACAATCTCTACTCTGTGAGTGACAGAATTTTGACTTAATACTATACCTCTGGGTAATTGAGCATTTAGAGTGGACAGATTATATTGCCCTGGAGTGATGACAATTTTTTGATCCCCTACTGCAATTTTGTTGTTGTGGTGTGTAATATTAGGGATCAAGTACATGCCATAAAATGCTCTGAGAGCTATTGTTTTGGGATACACTATGTCATCATGTAATTTGAGTTTCAATATTGAATTTTGGCTGGTGAGATGGAATAAACCCATGATGTTTCAAATACCACAAGGCTTTTTGAAAATTTTCAATTGATAGTTTATTTATTTGAGACATATATCTAAGAACAGATAAACACAAATGTCCACAATTAACATCTTTGAAGTTTTGAACACGGGCATTATTGTAATAAAGATTAGCTGATTTTAGATATTTTACTAAATTTTCAGGTGGAGCACCTCCAAATGAATCAAACACAAATGCCTCATTGTTTAAATATTTAAGATAACAGATCCAGTGAGTGCCCTGATTTTTGTACTCATCCAAATTAACAATGCCACACTCTTTGTTGAGTGGTTGTTCTGGTAAAGAATCAGACATGTACACACCCCTAAAATGTTTGATGCCCAGTGGCTTGATTAAAGCTTCAATATCTTGGTTTGTAAGCGGCTCTTGTTTTTTTAAAACTTATTCATGGCTCTCTTAACACCTTTGCCTTTTTTCTCCATGGCCAGGTTATGGCGCCTCTGCTCATCTAATTCTGCCCTATTTTTCTTGGCATCTATTACTGTTTTTGCTATGGCAGCTGATCCCCCAGCCAAGCTCCCCACAGCCCCGAGAGCAGCTAAGATGGCCGGGATGGTAAATATGAAACCCCCTGTATGCAATTTTTTTCTGGATTGCTGTAATTTTTTTAATTGGGGGGTACTAAGCAACAATTTCATACCATGGCCCTTGGCAATACAAGAGCTTTTTTTCTTGCGCTGCTTTTTGGTCAAAAGGCTATCAATAGTTTTAAGAGATTTAAGACCTGCATAAGGTATTTGATACATAACACCCTTGGCCTTCATTGTAGGTTTATTATATACATATTCACAACCCCCACCCCAGTTTTTGTTTGGTGCTCATAGCTATGGTGGTTCCCAATGCTGCTATTTTTTCACTTAAAGAAGCATCTTTGCTTACAAATCTACCAAATGCAGCCTCTTCTAATTTCTTGTCTGCAACATGTCTCTTGTCAAGATCAGAATGTGTGTTGTATGCTATGTCATGGTCTCTACAAGCAGCCTCTAGGGGATTTACACCAGGATCAACCCTGTTTAATCTATGATCCAATTTTGTGCCTGGACCACAATACTGATAGCCTGGAATGTGTAGTTCAAATGGCAGCTTGTTTATAATGTCATTAACCAACCCCCGACCCTCAGAAATATTCCAAAATTTGGGGGGTAGAGTATTAATAATTTTTATAAGATATCCAATCCCCTTAGGGTCATTCACTATAAAATTAGACAATTTGGTGCTTATCATGTCCATAATTCCAACCTTTTCATTGTACAAATTGTGGTTCCCAGCATTTTCCTCCCCAGCTATCACCAATAACCTATCTACAAGTTTCCTGACATCATCAACCCACACAAATTCTTTGTGCAGGGTGTTGTATTGTTTGATTCCACTGCCAGTCTTGATCTGTGACCATATGGGCTTGATTAAATTATTGTATTTTGCCCCACTGCTAGACTTCACTCTTTTTTGTGTGGGATCATTGTTCTGGTATAGAGCATCTGATTTTATTAATATTTCTTTGTAATATTCATAATCTTGATCTGTATAGCTGCCAGGCCTTTTCCTAGTCATCAGTTCCCACAATCCAGGTGTGCCGGTGTACTTAACAAAAGCACCTTTTTCTCCGAGACGAGATTCTGAATAAACAATTATATCATCTCCCATAAATGTTACTCTGAAATTGCCAATTCTATGTATGATGCTCCCATCAAGCTCTGTGTCAGCATATAAGCCAAACACCTCATCTTTGTTGTCTTTAGGTGTGCTTAAATATTTTTGAGCAAGAAGACCCAATTCAATAGGATCCTGTGTAGCTTCAATTCTTCGAGGAGCAACAGGACTAGGTGTATGAATACTGGAAAGTGGGGTGAATGGATAATCTAATATGTTCCTTGCAGCTACAGGTACAAGCTCTGTGATCAAATCTTGATTTTGCTCTGTAACAGTTTTGATATTCTTACCTAAATTATTAATAGCATCAATTACAGGCTGTTCTGTTTGTTTGTGTTTTTCATAAATTCCCCGGTTCTCTGATTTCCATCCCTTAAATCTTTTTACAAGATAATCTCTTAACTTAAGATCATCAATGATTGGCCTTTTCATGGTTATTTATATATGTTTCAACGTCTAGAAAATTGTTGATTTTATTTCTGTATTTGCCACTACTGGGTGTTCTTGTCATATCAATTGTGACAAACCCATAACTGTCCTGGCTCCAGCACCTGCTGCAAAATTTGGAAAAATCATTGTAGCTCAAGTCCCCACCTACATATTCATCATGTATGTGTTTGAGGTTGGTATGATCTTGATGAAACACACATATAAAATTGCTGTTGTCTCGGATCAGCTGCTTCGGTATTTTAGAAAAAGTCTGTGCCAGGTAGAAACAATCAATGTTTTTGTGTCGGCCCTGTGTAAAGAAATTCCTAACCTTGTTTTGATTATCCAGTATAACGTCATCAAACACAAGAACAGAATTATCGAGACAATCATGGAGTGGCTTAACATCTGGTTCAAAAGTGGCAATATCCAGTCCATCATATAGCTTCATCAGCTGCTGATATTTTAATTGTTCCAAGCTCTTAGAAAAGACATACAAGTGCCTGTTTTTCCAGTCTAACCAGTTGGGTGCCAATAAAAAATTATCAACCATTAGTGTAGTTTTACCACAAGCAGATGGCCCAACAATAAGACATCTAATATTTTCAGGCAGCAAGTTGCCATTTCTCTTATTCTGTTGTTCAGGTTCTGGCAGCCTTTTTATAACATCCCAGGTGCTCATATTATTATTTTGTTTGCATCGATCCAGCTGTTTTCCGGATGACCCAGCCATTTGACAAATAACTTGTTGCCTTTTCTGCGGATGATTTTTTCTATGAGATATGTGTCAGGCTGTTTAGTTTTGCTGAGTTCTTGTTCATAAAACCTGCCTTTGAGAATTTCTCCTCGATGATCTTTTATTATATATGTATTAAGGGTCCCGGGTTTAACTTGAACTACTGTAAATAATTCAGTGCTCCAGTTTCTTGTAAAGCCTCTTTTGAATAAGTGCTTATATTTGCTGATTCTTACTTGATCACCCACCCTGTATTTGGCCTTTCTTGTTGTTGGCTGGTATCTAGGATAATAAACAGTCCTGATCAATTTTTGCTCATCAGATGAAGTTACTTCAGAGGGTTTCATGTTGATTGTGGAATGGACCGAGTTGTTATATTTATGTAGAAGTTCTGGAAGAATATTAATCCATTTATAATTACCTTGAAGTGTAAATTGTTTATACATAAGATTTTTTAGGGTTTTGTTGAATCTCTCTACAATTGAGGCCTTGAGATCACTGTAACTCGAATAATGTTTTATTGC
The DNA here is from genome assembly GCF_977018435.1 of Lepisma saccharinum. NCBI lineage: Eukaryota > Metazoa > Arthropoda > Insecta > Zygentoma > Lepismatidae > Lepisma > Lepisma saccharinum. The sequence goes on along the minus strand of NW_028142959.1, from coordinate 410,698 downwards.
CTGGCTTTTAATAAATTGTTGAAACACTGAATTATAAAATTCTTTGCCATTATCTGTTTGCAAATAGCGCGGGGATCTTCCACTCTGATTGATGATTGTCCTGAAGGCTTCTGTAACACATTTTCCAGTCTTGGATTTGAGTGGCAGAGCCCAGGCAAATTTTGAAAATGTATCTATTACAGTGAGTAGATACTTGTAGCCCTTGTTGATTTTGTCTAGGTTTTTCAACTGCCCACTTGCCATTTCAATCAAGTCGCTCTGCCATAAATCATCTATGCCCTTTGTGACTACTGGGAGTCTCTTAAAATTATGTCTGGCTTGTCTGTGTAATTCATCAACAATAATTTCTCTAGACATAATATGTAAACAGGAATATTGCAACTATGGGGTGTTCAGCAGCTGATACTGCAGGATTTTCTAAATATAATTTGTCCCCTATTTGTATCTTAAATTCCAGAGAGCCATCATCTTCAGCATAGGCTGTTTCTAATGTATTGGGGTCTGTAAAATCCTCTAACTCTACACTGGTGATTTTCACTTTGTTCTCAGCATTTGTTATTGATAAGGTGGGGTAGTGGTGTGCCTGTGGCTGATGCCAAAATTTAATCTTGATTGGTCTCAATGTACCCCCAACAAAAAATTGATAATAAAATTGTACAGGGGACAGCATATATATTTTGCCACCTGGTGTAAATGGTGAATCATATTCTTTGTTGGGGATGCTGTACAATTCAAGAATTACTGTATGTTTTGGATTCTCGATTATGCCTGTTATTTCTTTTTCTGCTGTAAGCAATCTACTTGTTACAGATTCAAGGTGCTCATTGATGGTCCTAACAACATCATCATGGCCTGGCTTGATTTTTATGTTCACAACAATTTTTTTGTATTGTTGCACAATTTCTTGTAGCTGGGTGGCAAAAACAGACAGAGCATTTGCTTGATTGGATTCCATGGTCCCTAGCTGTTGCTTGATATTAGCTACAATTTGTTGCAAATTTTCAACAACTGCCAATTTTGAATTTTGAGCAGTAAGATCATGGACCTGTCTTCTGATATCCTCAAACAGGGCATGCAGTTCATTAATATGTTGATTGGTTGGTAGAGTGGCCACTGTCTGTGTGAGATGTTTGATCTCTGCCTGGATATTCTTGATATCTTCTGATTTCAATATGCGATTCACTGCCCTCTTAATATTTTTAAGTTCCTGTGATGTAGGGAGATTTGATACTGTATTTTGCAAAGATTCAAGTGCCAATTTCACATTGTTTAATTCAGAAGCATCAGCCACATTTTGCATAGCATTTTGGAGCAGGGCTATATCTGCCTGAGAGGGTGTGGATTGCTGTAAAATTTCAAGTTTTGTTTGGATATCATCGATCAAATGATGAAAATGAGATAGCTCAGATTCAGTGTTGAGGTTTTCAAGCTTTGTGATCTGTTGCTGGACACTGACAAGTGTGTCTACAATACCAGGCAGGCGATATTCTTGTACATTTGCCAAATCACTTTGCACTGCTGCTATTGTACCTTCAAGATGGGTTATGGTACTTTGAATTTTTCCAAAATCTTCATATGTTTCAAGTTGCAGCTTAATGTTGGCAACACTACGAGTTATTGCACTCAAAGCATCAGAAGATGGCAAGTTATTCATAAAGTTTTCAAGTGTCTCAATTTTTTCTTTAACCTCGGCTATGGCATTGTGCAGAGGATCCAGATTAGGTATCTGGAGGGATTGAATCTGTTCTTTTAGAGTGGAAATCACTAGATCAAAATCTTCTTGTGATTTTATGCTTTTGACAATTGTTTGGAGCTGTGCCTGGACATTATTTATCTGCTCTTCCAATTGCTGTTTCAATTTCTCAGAGTTGTTAGCCTGGGTCTTAAATTTGGCTTGAAGAGCTGCTACAGCTTCTTCTAAACTTTGAAAATTATCTAATGTTGCCAGATCAGTATATTTTTGAAGCAACACTTTAAGTTCGGAATCAATTTTAAGAAGAGGGTCCATGCATTGCGATTGCAAATTTGTAATTTCTAATTGAAGACTGGCATTGAGTGTGGTTTGTAAAGCTTGTAAATCACTTCTTAATTTCTTGACTCTGACATCAAGCATCAGAATCTCATCACTGTGATCTTCATGTCTTGTATGGCCAAATATATCATTAGGAATTTTCTTTTAGTGGTTATTTATTATAGAGTATCTGATTCTTAATTCTATAAAAAAGGGTATACGCTTGTCATAAGATCCAGGGACCTCAATATATAAGCAGTCACCAGCAGAAACAGTATATACAGTGCCAGAAATCATGTTTGAGTGCTTAATTCTATAAATATTTCTCCCTACTGAAATCTTGACATCACCCTCAGGGTTGTAATAAATTGCAATTGCCCACCTACAGGTAATTGGTAATGATTTAAATTATTGTTAAATATGTACAATATTTTGCCTGTTTCATCATCAACATCTGTAAGTATGCTGTTCAGATGAATAATTAACAAGCCACTCAGTTTAGACAGCCTATCAGAAGAGGGTTGTGGTGTGGGCAGCTCCATAATAGCCTGTTTTTTGAACCCAAATAAGTTCATAGGCATGTTTATTTATTTCAAATCATGCTCTGTAATTGGGCATTGATTCCCATTTTTCAAATCACAATGCCCCCAAGGTAAAGTATGTATGCAACATGATAAAATGTATCTCTTATCATCATGTGGGTCCAGGGCCACTTTTGTTACAATATTTGTAGTCAACAAGTGATCCTCACTCTGAATTCTATTTTCTGATGTTTTGATTGAATTCTGGGATTTGATGCAATTTTTATAATCTTCAAATTCAAGATCTTTTTCAACAGTTACTTTGCCAACGCCCTTAGCCTTTTTGGCAACAGCGCTACTACATGTTTCAAAAGTGTACACCTTGGCACTTAACCCAGCAAATTTCACAATAACATCACCAAGTGTCTCATCTTTTAATTTGCCAGGCACCTTTTTGTTGTGGTGTTGAATCTTTGTATGTTCACTGGTATCAAAGTATTGAAACAATTCAGGCTGTGACATATCTTGATAAACATCTTCTGTTTGAATATCAAGAATAAAACTATCCGTGTCCATGTACAATAATTTTACACGATCACCATAAAAAGGTTTCAGCACATCATAATACAATGTTAACATATGTAATTTGGACGATTCCAATATCACAGCCCCTACATAAATAGGTTTATCAAATTTGATCTTTGTTTTTTTCATGTTGAAAAGTGCCATGTGCTCATCATAAATTCTTCTATAATTGAAGTTGGGCTTTGCAACCAATTTTTTGCTCAGGCTGGGGTCAGTAATTATTTTAACATCGGTATGTTTTCTGACATTTTCAATTGTTTTGCCATACACTGAATTCACCATCAATTTAAACAAGCCCTTATCAAATTGGCTCTTTGCAGATGTTCGAAGCTCTGTGTTTGTATCAATGTATGGTTTCAACCATTCTGAGTGCCTGAACCTCAAAACTTTTCTAACTTTGGTTACTTGAACACCATGTTTCATCAGGAACTGGAGGTTTTTGTAATATGTGACATATCCCTGTTTCGGCTCCAGAGTCATCATGAGCTTCTTCTGTTTAGAGCCAGGTGAGCACTGAACCTCGGGAATTGGGGGCAGATCAGAAAATTTATTGTGCAAATGATCTGGAATTATCAGATCAACCTCTAATAAGAGGCCATATTCACTGTCATCAAAATTCTGAAGATCTTCAATATTGAAATCTTCAACCCATTCAAGCTCCGCATATGGCAGTTTTTGCATCATGGCGTGACCATAGAGGCTGTTTGCATCCACATACAGTATATAATTTGATGGCCGTGCTGGATCATAATCAGGCATATATTTGTTATTTGCTCTGGCATATCTCTGGGAACATTGCACCATCCCTCCTCTTATACCTTTCTCCATAAACAGATACATATCTTGATCGTGGATCAGATCCAATTGCTTTTTGGTGTTGAAAAACGTTGCGGCCCATGCTAGGCCCGGGGCACTGAAAAAATACACTGGGTCCAGTCTATAATTTTGCATGGAAGATTTTCTGAATGCCTGCAATATATCAGCTAAGAGGGTGACATCAAGTTTCAAATATGCCATGTGATAATCACCAAATGTCTTGCATTTTAAATTGTTCCACATCAACTGAGCATGGTGATAATCTTCATCAGTGATTCCAGATCCTCTGATTCTGCTGTAAAACTCTTCTTGTGGTGGCAGGGAACACTCATCAAATTTAGAAAAATCTGTAACATAGTCATATGGATATACACCCTTCCGCCTAATTAATTTCAGGTCCTGATTTGGAAACGAGGCACGTGTGATTTTTAATTGATTATCAGATAATTGAGTGGCCAGTGTGGCCAGGCTAGCAGATAAAAATCTGTAAGAATCAAGAAATCTTATGTGAATAGGAACACCATCAACTTTAATTATTTTGCTAATAGATATATATTTCTCATCATTTTCAGCTAAAATATTTAAATTCTGCTTCTCAAACCCCTCGTACCTGATCAGATGATGGAAATCATAATTGGATGCTCCATGGCAAAATATGGGGACAAATCTTGGTCTCTTGATCTTAATATTGCAGCTATTACACAGGGCCTGTTTATATCGACCATCTGTATGAGAATGGTGTTTCACCTTGATATTTGTATCTGAAAATTCAGAATCACATACCGGGCATTTTTCTGCATTGTTGAAATCTTCAATCTGTTCCTCTGTTAAAGGCAACATAGGCTTTGATTTTAATAAGATGTTAGATGCTATGTCAAGGCACACATTTTCTATTCTATGTGCAAATATTTTGATGGCATCTGGTCCCATGTATAAGCACGGCTCACTAGCTACACCATCCTGTACAACCACATAACAAAAGCTGGAAGGTTCATGTAGCTGGTATGGTGTAATTGCAGATTCTTCAGGATCTGGATTGCAGAATTCAAGAGGTTTGACGTTCGATTCAAAATCACAGACAATATATGCTGGGTGTTCCGACAAGGCTTCATACTTTTTGAATTTGCAATTTTCACTTGGATTGGGCATCACCATATGAACAGGTTTATGGTTCCCACAGTATTTCAGATGCTCAATTAACTTGTTTTTAGCAATTTCTGCATTCTCTTCCCGAACCCCTTTTACCATTTTTTGACCATCAAATACAGTTAAACATCTTCTGCACAACTTGAATATTGTATGAGTTTTGTCTAGTTGTGTTCTCACCAAAGCTTCAAGATTATGTATCAGAGTGTAATGATATGTGCCATCCCCTTCAATTAAGAGCAGATCAATCGGAACAGCAGAATCATCATCAAATGTACTGATTCTGAGAGGTGCTATCAAGCAATTGCCAGTGGAACAAATAAATACATTAATAGATAATTGTTTGCCATTGATGTGCCTGGCCTTTTTTTCAAATTTATCAATATTCTGAACAGACATTGGATATTCCAAACCCTCCATTGCATCGTCAAAATCGTGCTCATGCTGTTTGTAATAACTTATTCTCTCAGGATGCCTTGAAACTGGAAACAAAGCAGCTAATATACACCACAGAAAACATTTCTGGTCGGTATTTTCTATATTAACCACGGCTCTTTTGTTTTTGATATTAGCAGGTAATAGCACATATGTAGATCCTTGTAATGAGCTGAATTCAGAAATATTAACATATAACTTGTGCGGAGAGCCACATAGGCTCCATCCGGACTCTTTTGCTGCAAATTCAGAGTGTTTGATATTCAGTTGATCAATCAAATTGCCTATTATTTTGTCCGAATTTGCATTTGAATATACCGGTACAGTTTCTGTTATGTGGGGCTGTATAAATTTTGTGCCATTTGGTTTCTTATATTGTACAAACAATTTGAGGGACAGCTTATAAGAGCCATTTTGTGCATTAAGAATTGCCTGCAAATTAGAATTTATACTGTTCAAGAAATTCTCAATGCCACATCTTGGCTCTGATACAAACCGGTGATCTCTTAATTGGCCATTAAAACTGCTACGGATAGGTGGTGCATAGCGTGGCTGTTTTGCTGCTCTGGCATTAAGAGGTGCTTCGTGCCTTCTTTTCAGACCAGATGTAGATGGTTGTGCAGAGCAAGTATTTTTATGTGTATATGTGAAATATTCCATGTTATATTTTCTATTGCATTTGGGGCAAATTTTTGTGGGAGTTCTGTATTTGTCCGGGTTACAAATCTTTTGGTGTCTGGCCCAATTAGAGCTGGATATATTTTTATTGCACTGATTGCAATATTTTTGATTCGGCATTTTTGCTGTTGTTTATTATATACAATTTCCTGGGTTTCAATTCAAAACTTTATACTGGATAAAAAATATCAGTTGGATTCAGCTGTGTGATTTGTTTGTGTGTATATGTATGTATGTGTGTATACACTTAATATTTTTGGCTTTAGTATTTATATACAATTTCCTGGGTTTTAAATCTAATCTCTATGCTTATCTTATGACAGGTTGTAAAGCCAATAGCCCATAAGTAGAAAAAGAGAATAAATATTCATTCACACTAACCCAGCGCAAATACCTGCACGGACATGCATGTCTTGAATGGCAATAACCTTGTTATGTATAACAGGCTGGGACAAATATAAGCTTGACTCTAAATATGAGTGGATTACAACAAATATCAGATTTTATATTGTTCAATATGATTTTAAACCAGTAAGTATGAGAAGCACTGTATCAACACGTCTGTTCTCCTCAGTCAGTCTCACAATACTGGCTGATGCAATATTCGGGAATTTCTGTAAATACTGGCGCTGAGGAGAAACATGCAAAGCAAAAATCAATACTACCGTCTCGGGAATTCCACACACTGACACCGAGGTGAAACATGCAAACATATAATATAAGAAATAGAGTGTCACGGAGCAAGCAAATTGAACCTGGTATCCAATTAAACTTAAACCGGAAGTAAATATGTGTGTGTATGTATGTGTATGTGCTTAATTTCTGGTATGGCCAAAAATATATCAATTTTTGACAAATTTATGAACAAAAATCTGGCTGATGCAACTTTTGTAAGTATGAACAAATCAATCTAAGGAAGCTCTTCCTTTCTGAAAAATTCCCGAGGGCATTTTTCCAAAATTCTTGGGTTAGACTAGGGTTCCACACTAGAGCAAAAAGCTCATGTAGGCATGTTGAGCTTGATTTAAGTGTAGCAAATCTGCTGGAGAGAAGCTCTTCCTTTCTCGAGTTTATAGTATCATCAATACCACTACTGTGAATATTACCTACTAAAAAAAAAAATCAGTCTCCACACCAGAATATCCGCAACAGCCTAAGACAATAGTAATACACAAGAATTGGATCCCCCCTCAATTTAATTCTCAATCCTCCTCTAACTAAATTACTCGCCATAATCTAAAACCTATAGTTGGATACTGTCCACCCCAACGTTTAATTAAGATCCCCCCCCAAGTACTCACGTGTCAATTAATGCCTAAAATGTAATAGTTCGATATTTGCCCTCCCCTCAAGAATACCCTTAAACACTTTCTTTCTTCATCTAATGGATTAAATACGGTGCATTTAAGGTGTAAAATTTGCACATATATTTTGGAGAAATATATAATGTTGAATTTTATATTATTTAAAGGGAACCACAACCCAAATCTCTATGTCGCAACCTGCGCCATAATCCCCCCTGTGGGCACCTCTGATACCATGGATTGATTTGGCTGTGGTGTGGAAATAAGGCACACTTATTCAAACTTGTGAGCATCTACGAGGAGCATTTTTAACCCTCGCTAGAGAATGAGCTGATACAGTTGGCACACCTACAACCTTGGTGACAATGAAGTTCGACCAGAAAGGAATACGTGATTAAATGCACAGAGGCATAGGCGGTGGAATGGGTGACCCGCAGAAGTGACGCATGTGTGTAAGAGGAGGCGTGTGAGCAGGCAAGAATCGTGATCCCAGCATGTTGCACCCAAGGTCACGTAAAGAACGAAAACGGGGAAATATACGCGTGACATTGAACTTCGACCAGGCACCAGACCCATACGGAAAAAATTCCAGATAGTGGCGCATTCGACGGAAGCATGACGTCACGGACATGATAAGGGAGTCCGCCGTATATAAGCGCGTGTTGTGCACCGAGGAACCGCAGTGCATCATCACCATGGCCAGGGGCAAACCTATTGACAACACCGTGAGGAGAAGAGTGGTGGAGTTGCAACGGGATGGACTCAGTGAACGGGAAATAGGGCGCCAACTGAACTTACCCAAGTCAACCGTCCACTGCATCATCAAACATCACCAAAATACGGGTAATACAGAGCCAGGTAAGGTCCCCGGTCGAAAACGCCTTCTGAGCGTGCGTGACCTACGGATTTTTAGGCGCTATATCCAGACCAACAATCATGTTTCTGTGGCCGAATTACGACTGTGGACTCGAGAACGCTTTCACATTGAAGTGTCAACCAGAACCATTCGCCGTTACCTACAGCGATGCGGTTACCGAGTGTACAAGGCAAAACGTAAACCCTTCTTTTCCATGTTGAACAAAGGCAATCGACTACGGTGGGCACGAATGTACCGGGGATGGACATTTCGGCAGTGGAACAGGGTTTTGTGGACGGACGAATCCATTTTCAATGTTGTGTACGGGAAAATACGGAAAACAGTCATTTGTCGGAAGGAGGAACAGAATGTGATAGGAAATTTAATATCTTACCTTAGTAGTATCCGTTTCTATTTCACGAACACTAAATAGCATTCACACATGAAACTTTATCTGTCATTTGGAATCTCGATTTTGGACTCACCTCAAAGAGAAGAAAGAAAAGTTCAAAAAACAAGAGTGAAATATCTTAATTACGTTCGACTCCACCTCGGGAGAAAAACTTGATAACACACGCTCTGTTTGAAATTGAATTACCCTAACTCCACGCCCCTTACGCGCCTTCATGGCATGCTGCAAAGCACAGGGGAGCATTTTACTTTTATTTTACTTTTTTCGATTCAGTTGCTATAAAGACTACTGTTACTTCACGGTGTTATGTTATTTCTACACAACAGGGAACGAAGTTAATTCATTTGCTAGCAAATGGCAAATGCATAAGCATCCACCATACAGGAATATCTAAGTCACTAGGCGATAGACAAATCTACATTTCCTATTCCTATTCCAGAGTTCTATGGATCATCAAGTTAGCTTTCGGGCTGCTCAATTAGAAATACCAACAAGGAATACATTTCACAATGAATTAATATAATTCTTTTTTCACAAATAATGATTAATATAATGACAATTATGCATATTTAAAAGTGTATGGAAACAGCAAACGCGTAACATTTCTCTAGCCTTCTATGTCGGACACCAGGTTCATTTGGGAACTTTCTGAATCTCCGAGATCATATTCATTGACATGGAATGAATACGATATGCTGTCCAGTAGGTGAGATTCTTTATTTTCAGTTCATTCAAGAAACTATACATTCAAGACACACACAGACACCCCCCCCCCCCCCACACACACACACACATATATATATATATATATATATATATATATATATATATCAGTGGCGTGCGGTGCTAAATCAGGCAGGGGAACAGGTGACTGCACTTGACCCCTCCTCTCCCATATCTTTTCTATGGTAATATAATACAGTAGACCAAGTAAAATTCAACCCTTGTTCAAATGAACCAAATAAACATACGAAACATATGTTAAAAATTTTCACAAGTGACATACATGAAGCACTTTAAAATTATGAAAATACCAATGTTAAAGCAAATATGATATAACTTAAAGAAAACATTAGAAATAAAATTGTTGATGTGCAACAAAGGAAAAATCAATAAGAGCAAATTATGAGTGATTAGAGAAAAAAATGTTTTGTCGAAACCGGTTTGATCTCTCTATTTGTAGATTGAATTGACATTTTTTTTTGTAGAGTTAAGCATTGTAATTCAAACGTCCTTAATTCAATAATGGCAATCAGATAGCCGAGTTTTTTCATGACGTTCGCTAGATTTGTTGAAATTGTGACAAAACCCGAACTGTTCGAAACTCCCTTCTCGGTAACAAACAAGGACAACAATAATTTGCCACTGGAAGAGTATCCAGTTAATCATTTTACAGAGTTGTAGTAACTTGTTTGAAAATGCCTTGTGTAAGATTTCGTTTTAATTTCTAATTAGGTTAGGATAGGTGTATGTCTGCTGTCTTTTCTGTAAAGTTAAATGAACTAAAAGCTTTCGTCTTCAGCCGGTCGATCATACAACATTCGCAACATTCGCTTTCTTGTCCTGCGCTGCGCTTGTCTTGCTGGTTTAACAGGTGGATGCGAGCTGTTCCCTCGGAAGCTACTTCGCAGCGTTTAGCCAACGCATTTAGCAGACGCTTAGACTGTAGAAGATTTTTCCAGTTCGTTATGAATGACAGACGCAATTTTGCAATGAGATTACGAAAATATGGATTTACTACACTCAAAACTATCACTACAACGCAATTAAACTTTAGCACATAGCAAAAACTCGGAGGAAAACGAATTCGCTATGTCTCTCGTAGGGAACAGCTTGAGAGTTCAGCTTCCACGGTGGGAGGTGGCTCCATGAGGATCGTTTACCTTCGCACGTGGTCGGAAATGCTCGTGGTCAGAGCAGAGGGTGGGACGACGAGGGTAGGTGAAGTAAACAAACTTCCAGCCAGGGTGAAAGTTTTTCTTCGGCGTGTTGATTTTGAAAGAAATAAGTGTTCTTATTATGTTATTATAGATAATTTAAATAGCTATAAAGGGCGATAAGTAGAAGGGAACAGCCTGTTCCCTCTGTTCCATGGAGGGATCGCCACTGATATACATATATATATATATATATATATATATATATGTGTGTGTGTGTGTGTGTGTGTGTGTGTGTGGGGGGGGGTGTATGTGTGTGCTTGTGTGTGTGGGTTGAATAAATAAATGTAATGAAGATAAAATAATCAGATATTCCAACCAGAACAGGATAACTTGTTTGGATTGTTGTTTTAAGTCCACTTTATGCGCAGAAGGTATAATCTGGACTGGGCCTACACTTTAAAGTGGGACCCAAACCACTATGTGCATTCACCGAGTATTGATCCCGGTACCCCTACATTACAATCCAACCACTCTACCACTGCGCCATTGGGGAGGCTGAATTGGGTGAAATATTATTTAGAATAAAACTATATCATCTAAGCCAGACAACGGGTAAAATTTTAGTTAGTCATATATATATATATATATATGTGAACAGCATAGAATAATGGAGATGAGTATGGATGCGTGCCACGCATGTACGCATTTCCTTCAGTGAGCAAAGGAAGATATAGTCCATGTGAAACGTTTCTTCCATTTGTCCACTTTCAAGCCAATACCCTGCTACACCCCTGTAACAAACGTAACATTTAAACGTTCGAAAATAAATATAAAATACTATTTGTTAGTTGGGAAATGTCGTATGTTAGAGGAATCGATGTTCAGCTGTTATGAAACAAATTGCTATATTCAATAAATAAGTAGAGATAAAATCTTCGATTCATTTGTATTGGGCTGAAGGGTGAAATTCCCTTTGGTGATCACATGACTAATCTGCATGTAACTCACTGATGACAGCTATTAGTGAGTAAAACATCGGGTATAAAATCTCATAAGTTTTGATAATGTTGTGGAATCCTTTTCCTTGGGAATTAATCCCTGGTGAACCAGGAGTATCTAGTTACAGATGATTCGCATTACAGAATATTTTCCAGTTTGCAACAGTTCCTTAGCTAAAATAACCTTTTTCGGATTTTCTGAGTTCTTATTCGAACTCCTACAACCCAAGTGACTGCATGCTGTTTCTAGAATAAACTGTTTGCAACAATATAACTGTGTTGTAGTTTCCATGGCTTCAGAGTAGACCTAGAAAGAGTTTGTGCTACCGCAAGTGGGACTAACGGGTAAACAACTGTACAAGGGGAACGCAGCAACCCAATGGAGTTTGAAATGAGGCAGGAAGATTTTTCGAAAAGCTACCATTCAAGACGGCAAATCGGATCAATTTGGGTATCTGGATTCCAGAATTGAAAGGTTTGAAGATCAGGAAAATCGTCTGTATGCAAAGGCTAATGGCGCAATCCCCCCCCAAAATCTTGTCATGTGTCCCCCCCAAATTATATCATTCGCGCCCTCAAACCATATCGTAATTCCCACTAAGTATTAAATTACGACATCATGTCACCGAAAGTAACTTTTTCTTAGCTTTACTGAACACTATACTTGATCTGCCCCTCCTCCCTAAACAGAAGTGCACATCACTTAAGACTGGCCCTAAAATCGTTCATCATAATCCCCCGAAAATAGTTTGGGTGAATAAGTAACAATTGAGATCTATTTGAATAAAATACCACGTTAAACTGTCCTAACTTTTTAATTGTTCGATTTTCGATAAAGAAAACTTAAAGCTTTGATTGGTTAAATATAGTAAATTAAATTATGTAAATGTGCATATAAATAGTGAGTGGGTTCATAAAACTTGCAATTTGAGTATTTAACACAAATTGTTACACAACTTAAGATGGAGATAGAAAATTCAACCTTGGCAAACTAAATAACATGCTCCAGCCGAATGACCGATTAAATTATTGTTTCATGGGACATTACAGAACCCTAGCTAGAAATTCTTAAGCTCAGGCGATTAGATAATACGGTTGCTCTTTCAAAGAACTCCCCCACCCATTTTCTTGGGGTAAATATAATTATTTTATTATGCCATAACAATAATTACGTGGATTTTACCTTCAGTGCAAATTTAACTTGTTAAAGTAAAATTTTCCTGTGACAATAAGTTAGAAATGCAGATTCTATATATTTTTGTTCCAAATGATGCACCTGCTTTAAATTAAGCAGTATACCAACACTAAGCATTATATTTTAAGAAGTGATGTTATTAATGAATATCAAGAATATCGCTTATGTCTTGTAATGCAACTGTAGTATAAAACTTCACATTCACCTCAGTAAAACGCCAACCATCATTCTCGCAACAGATTATTTCGAGCGAAGCGTGCAAGAAAATTTTAACATCCATTTCCTTGCAGGCTTTCAAGAATATTTATTTAATGGGGTGTCAATACTTTCTTAGGATCCAGAGATATTTAATCTTTTCCAGCTTCACTTTTGTCACGTTCGAGGTCGAAAACGTGTGGATTCCATATCGCTAAATATGGTCTCCAAAATTTAATATTTGAACTCTCTCTCCACTCCAGAAATCCGTTGAAAATCTAAGATCTAATTAACACTTTATCAAGAGCTTCCTATCTCACCCTTTAAATTTAATACTCAATTCTACAAACAAAATTTCCATGCCCATTTTATACTTACTGTTGATATTGAAGAGTGAATATTACCTACTAAAAAAAAAAATCAGTCTCAACACCAGAATATCCGCAACAGCCTAAGACAATAGTAATACACAAGAATTGGATCCCCCCTCAATTTAATTCTCAATCCTCCTCTAACTAAATTACTCGCCATAATCTAAAACCTATAGTTGGATACTGTCCACCCCAACGTTTAATTAAGATCCCCCCCCCAAGTACTCACGTGTCAATTAATGCCTAAAATGTAATAGTTCGATATTTGCCCTCCCCTCAAGAATACCCTTAAACACTTTCTTTCTTCATCTAATGGATTAAATACGGTGCATTTAAGGTGTAAAATTTGCACATATATTTTGGAGAAATATATAATGTTGAATTTTATATTATTTAAAGGGAACCACAACCCAAATCTCTATGTCGCAACCTGCGCCATAATCCCCCCTGTGGGCACCTCTGATACCATGGATTGATTTGGCTGTGGTGTGGAAATAAGGCACACTTATTCAAACTTGTGAGCATCTACGAGGAGCATTTTTAACCCTCGCTAGAGAATGAGCTGATACAGTTGGCACACCTACAACCTTGGTGACAATGAAGTTCGACCAGAAAGGAATACGTGATTAAATGCACAGAGGCATAGGCGGTGGAATGGGTGACCCGCAGAAGTGACGCATGTGTGTAAGAGGAGGCGTGTGAGCAGGCAAGAATCGTGATCCCAGCATGTTGCACCCAAGGTCACGTAAAGAACGAAAACGGGGAAATATACGCGTGACATTGAACTTCGACCAGGCACCAGACCCATACGGAAAAAATTCCAGATAGTGGCGCATTCGACGGAAGCATGACGTCACGGACATGATAAGGGAGTCCGCCGTATATAAGCGCGTGCTGTGCACCGAGGAACCGCAGTGCATCATCACCATGGCCAGGGGCAAACCTATTGACAACACCGTGAGGAGAAGAGTGGTGGAGTTGCAACGGGATGGACTCAGTGAACGGGAAATAGGGCGCCAACTGAACTTACCCAAGTCAACCGTCCACTGCATCATCAAACATCACCAAAATACGGGTAATACAGAGCCAGGTAAGGTCCCCGGTCGAAAACGCCTTCTGAGCGTGCGTGACCTACGGATTTTTAGGCGCTATATCCAGACCAACAATCATGTTTCTGTGGCCGAATTACGACTGTGGACTCGAGAACGCTTTCACATTGAAGTGTCAACCAGAACCATTCGCCGTTACCTACAGCGATGCGGTTACCGAGTGTACAAGGCAAAACGTAAACCCTTCTTTTCCATGTTGAACAAAGGCAATCGACTACGGTGGGCACGAATGTACCGGGGATGGACATTTCGGCAGTGGAACAGGGTTTTGTGGACGGACGAATCCATTTTCAATGTTGTGTACGGGAAAATACGGAAAACAGTCATTTGTCGGAAGGAGGAACAGAATGTGATAGGAAATTTAATATCTTACCTTAGTAGTATCCGTTTCTATTTCACGAACACTAAATAGCATTCACACATGAAACTTTATCTGTCATTTGGAATCTCGATTTTGGACTCACCTCAAAGAGAAGAAAGAAAAGTTCAAAAAACAAGAGTGAAATATCTTAATTACGTTCGACTCCACCTCGGGAGAAAAACTTGATAACACACGCTCTGTTTGAAATTGAATTACCCTAACTCCACGCCCCTTACGCGCCTTCATGGCATGCTGCAAAGCACAGGGGAGCATTTTACTTTTATTTTACTTTTTTCGATTCAGTTGCTATAAAGACTACTGTTACTTCACGGTGTTATGTTATTTCTACACAACAGGGAACGAAGTTAATTCATTTGCTAGCAAATGGCAAATGCATAAGCATCCACCATACAGGAATATCTAAGTCACTAGGCGATAGACAAATCTACATTTCCTATTCCTATTCCAGAGTTCTATGGATCATCAAGTTAGCTTTCGGGCTGCTCAATTAGAAATACCAACAAGGAATACATTTCACAATGAATTAATATAATTCTTTTTTCACAAATAATGATTAATATAATGACAATTATGCATATTTAAAAGTGTATGGAAACAGCAAACGCGTAACATTTCTCTAGCCTTCTATGTCGGACACCAGGTTCATTTGGGAACTTTCTGAATCTCCGAGATCATATTCATTGACATGGAATGAATACGATATGCTGTCCAGTAGGTGAGATTCTTTATTTTCAGTTCATTCAAGAAACTATACATTCAAGACACACACAGACACCCCCCCCCCACACACACACACACACATATATATATATATATATATATATATATATATATATATATCAGTGGCGTGCGGTGCTAAATCAGGCAGGGGAACAGGTGACTGCACTTGACCCCTCCTCTCCCATATCTTTTCTATGGTAATATAATACAGTAGACCAAGTAAAATTCAACCCTTGTTCAAATGAACCAAATAAACATACGAAACATATGTTAAAAATTTTCACAAGTGACATACATGAAGCACTTTAAAATTATGAAAATGCCAATGTTAAAGCAAATATGATATAACTTAAAGAAAACATTAGAAATAAAATTGTTGATGTGCAACAAAGGAAAAATCAATAAGAGCAAATTATGAGTGATTAGAGAAAAAAATGTTTTGTCGAAACCGGTTTGATCTCTCTATTTGTAGATTGAATTGACATTTTTTTTTGTAGAGTTAAGCATTGTAATTCAAACGTCCTTAATTCAATAATGGCAATCAGATAGCCGAGTTTTTTCATGACGTTCGCTAGATTTGTTGAAATTGTGACAAAACCCGAACTGTTCGAAACTCCCTTCTCGGTAACAAACAAGGACAACAATAATTTGCCACTGGAAGAGTATCCAGTTAATCATTTTACAGAGTTGTAGTAACTTGTTTGAAAATGCCTTGTGTAAGATTTCGTTTTAATTTCTAATTAGGTTAGGATAGGTGTATGTCTGCTGTCTTTTCTGTAAAGTTAAATGAACTAAAAGCTTTCGTCTTCAGCCGGTCGATCATACAACATTCGCAACATTCGCTTTCTTGTCCTGCGCTGCGCTTGTCTTGCTGGTTTAACAGGTGGATGCGAGCTGTTCCCTCGGAAGCTACTTCGCAGCGTTTAGCCAACGCATTTAGCAGACGCTTAGACTGTAGAAGATTTTTCCAGTTCGTTATGAATGACAGACGCAATTTTACAATGAGATTAGGAAACTATGGATTTACTACACTCAAAACTATCACTACAACGCAATTAAACTTTAGCACATAGCAAAAACTCGAAGGAAAACGAATTCGCTATGTCTCTCGTAGGGAACAACTTGAGAGTTCAGCTTCCACGGTGGGAGGTGGCTCCATGAGGATCGTTTACCTTCGCACGTGGTCGGAAATGCTCGTGGTCAGAGCAGAGGGTGGGACGACGAGGGTAGGTGAAGTAAACAAACTTCCAGCCAGGGTGAAAGTTTTTCTTCGGCGTGTTGATTTTGAAAGAAAGAAGTGTTCTTATTACGTTATTATAGATAATTTAAATAGCTATAAAGGGCGATAAGTAGAAGGGAACAGCCTGTTCCCTCTGTTCCATGGAGGGATCGCCACTGATATATATATATATATATATATATATATATATATATATATATATATATGTGTGTGTGTGTGTGTGTGTGTGTGGGGGGGGGGGGTGTATGTGTGTGCTTGTGTGTGTGGGTTGAATAAATAAATGTAATGAAGATAAAATAATCAGATATTCCAACCAGAACAGGATAACTTGTTTGGATTGTTGTTTTAAGTCCACTTTATGCGCAGAAAGTATAATCTGGACTGGGCCTACATTTTAAAGTGGGACCCAAACCACTATGTGCATTCACCGAGTATTGATCCCGGTACCCCTACATTACAATCCAACCACTCTACCACTGCGCCATTGGGGAGGCTGAATTGGGTGAAATATTATTTAGAATAAAACTATATCATCTAAGCCAGACAACGGGTAAAATTTTAGTTAGTCATATATATATATATATATATGTGAACAGCATAGAATAATGGAGATGAGTATGGATGCGTGCCACGCATGTACGCATTTCCTTCAGTGAGCAAAGGAAGATATAGTCCATGTGAAACGTTTCTTCCATTTGTCCACTTTCAAGCCAATACCCTGCTACACCCCTGTAACAAACGTAACATTTAAACGTTCGAAAATAAATATAAAATACTATTTGTTAGTTGGGAAATGTCGTATGTTAGAGGAATCGATGTTCAGCTGTTATGAAACAAATTGCTATATTCAATAAATAAGTAGAGATAAAATCTTCGATTCATTTGTATTGGGCTGAAGGGTGAAATTCCCTTTGGTGATCACATGACTAATCTGCATGTAACTCACTGATGACAGCTATTAGTGAGTAAAACATCGGGTATAAAATCTCATAAGTTTTGATAATGTTGTGGAATCCTTTTCCTTGGGAATTAATCCCTGGTGAACCAGGAGTATCTAGTTACAGATGATTCGCATTACAGAATATTTTCCAGTTTGCAACAGTTCCTTAGCTAAAATAACCTTTTTCGGATTTTCTGAGTTCTTATTCGAACTCCTACAACCCAAGTGACTGCATGCTGTTTCTAGAATAAACTGTTTGCAACAATATAACTGTGTTGTAGTTTCCATGGCTTCAGAGTAGACCTAGAAAGAGTTTGTGCTACCGCAAGTGGGACTAACGGGTAAACAACTGTACAAGGGGAACGCAGCAACCCAATGGAGTTTGAAATGAGGCAGGAAGATTTTTCGAAAAGCTACCATTCAAGACGGCAAATCGGATCAATTTGGGTATCTGGATTCCAGAATTGAAAGGTTTGAAGATCAGGAAAATCGTCTGTATGCAAAGGCTAATGGCGCAATCCCCCCCCAAAATCTTGTCATGTGTCCCCCCCAAATTATATCATTCGCGCCCTCAAACCATATCGTAATTCCCACTAAGTATTAAATTACGACATCATGTCACCGAAAGTAACTTTTTCTTAGCTTTACTGAACACTATACTTGATCTGCCCCTCCTCCCTAAACAGAAGTGCACATCACTTAAGACTGGCCCTAAAATCGTTCATCATAATCCCCCGAAAATAGTTTGGGTGAATAAGTAACAATTGAGATCTATTTGAATAAAATACCACGTTAAACTGTCCTAACTTTTTAATTGTTCGATTTTCGATAAAGAAAACTTAAAGCTTTGATTGGTTAAATATAGTAAATTAAATTATGTAAATGTGCATATAAATAGTGAGTGGGTTCATAAAACTTGCAATTTGAGTATTTAACACAAATTGTTACACAACTTAAGATGGAGATAGAAAATTCAACCTTGGCAAACTAAATAACATGCTCCAGCCGAATGACCGATTAAATTATTGTTTCATGGGACATTACAGAACCCTAGCTAGAAATTCTTAAGCTCAGGCGATTAGATAATACGGTTGCTCTTTCAAAGAACTCCCCCACCCATTTTCTTGGGGTAAATATAATTATTTTATTATGCCATAACAATAATTACGTGGATTTTACCTTCAGTGCAAATTTAACTTGTTAAAGTAAAATTTTCCTGTGACAATAAGTTAGAAATGCAGATTCTATATATTTTTGTTCCAAATGATGCACCTGCTTTAAATTAAGCAGTATACCAACACTAAGCATTATATTTTAAGAAGTGATGTTATTAATGAATATCAAGAATATCGCTTATGTCTTGTAATGCAACTGTAGTATAAAACTTCACATTCACCTCAGTAAAACGCCAACCATCATTCTCGCAACAGATTATTTCGAGCGAAGCGTGCAAGAAAATTTTAACATCCATTTCCTTGCAGGCTTTCAAGAATATTTATTTAATGGGGTGTCAATACTTTCTTAGGATCCAGAGATATTTAATCTTTTCCAGCTTCACTTTTGTCACGTTCGAGGTCGAAAACGTGTGGATTCCATATCGCTAAATATGGTCTCCAAAATTTAATATTTGAACTCTCTCTCCACTCCAGAAATCCGTTGAAAATCTAAGATCTAATTAACACTTTATCAAGAGCTTCCTATCTCACCCTTTAAATTTAATACTCAATTCTACAAACAAAATTTCCATGCCCATTTTATACTTACTGTTGATATTGAAGAGTGAATATTACCTACTAAAAAAAAAAATCAGTCTCAACACCAGAATATCCGCAACAGCCTAAGACAATAGTAATACACAAGAATTGGATCCCCCCTCAATTTAATTCTCAATCCTCCTCTAACTAAATTACTCGCCATAATCTAAAACCTATAGTTGGATACTGTCCACCCCAACGTTTAATTAAGATCCCCCCCCCAAGTACTCACGTGTCAATTAATGCCTAAAATGTAATAGTTCGATATTTGCCCTCCCCTCAAGAATACCCTTAAACACTTTCTTTCTTCATCTAATGGATTAAATACGGTGCATTTAAGGTGTAAAATTTGCACATATATTTTGGAGAAATATATAATGTTGAATTTTATATTATTTAAAGGGAACCACAACCCAAATCTCTATGTCGCAACCTGCGCCATAATCCCCCCTGTGGGCACCTCTGATACCATGGATTGATTTGGCTGTGGTGTGGAAATAAGGCACACTTATTCAAACTTGTGAGCATCTACGAGGAGCATCTTTAACCCTCGCTAGAGAATGAGCTGATACAGTTGGCACACCTACAACCTTGGTGACAATGAAGTTCGACCAGAAAGGAATACGTGATTAAATGCACAGAGGCATAGGCGGTGGAATGGGTGACCCGCAGAAGTGACGCATGTGTGTAAGAGGAGGCGTGTGAGCAGGCAAGAATCGTGATCCCAGCATGTTGCACCCAAGGTCACGTAAAGAACGAAAACGGGGAAATATACGCGTGACATTGAACTTCGACCAGGCACCAGACCCATACGGAAAAAATTCCAGATAGTGGCGCATTCGACGGAAGCATGACGTCACGGACATGATAAGGGAGTCCGCCGTATATAAGCGCGTGCTGTGCACCGAGGAACCGCAGTGCATCATCACCATGGCCAGGGGCAAACCTATTGACAACACCGTGAGGAGAAGAGTGGTGGAGTTGCAACGGGATGGACTCAGTGAACGGGAAATAGGGCGCCAACTGAACTTACCCAAGTCAACCGTCCATTGCATCATCAAACATCACCAAAATACGGGTAATACAGAGCCAGGTAAGGTCCCCGGTCGAAAACGCCTTCTGAGCGTGCGTGACCTACGGATTTTTAGGCGCTATATCCAGACCAACAATCATGTTTCTGTGGCCGAATTACGACTGTGGACTCGAGAACGCTTTCACATTGAAGTGTCAACCAGAACCATTCGCCGTTACCTACAGCGATGCGGTTACCGAGTGTACAAGGCAAAACGTAAACCCTTCTTTTCCATGTTGAACAAAGGCAATCGACTACGGTGGGCACGAATGTACCGGGGATGGACATTTCGGCAGTGGAACAGGGTTTTGTGGACGGACGAATCCATTTTCAATGTTGTGTACGGGAAAATACGGAAAACAGTCATTTGTCGGAAGGAGGAACAGAATGAAGCAAAATGTTATGCACGTCGGGTACAGGAACCTGCGTCAGTGATGGTATGGGGATGCATGACGGCATCTGGGGTTGGCCCACTACACGTCTGTGAGGGCATTGTGAATGCACACGCCTATACACGCATACTGGAGCGGCATCTTCCCACAGTGCGAAGGCACCTGTTCCACAGGCGGCGTCTCATCTTTCAACACGACAATGCCAGGCCTCATACAGCGCGGATGACAAGAGAATGGTTGACTCGCCATCACGTGCGAACTCTGCCATGGCCACCATCGAGTCCCGACCTCTCGCCCATTGAGAATGTGTGGCGTGTTCTTAAGCGACGTGTGCAACAGAGGGGACCCACGACAGTGGCTGCTCTTATCGCCTGCCTGCAGGAGAAATGGCACCGCATCGACGTGGAATACCTTGAACGACTCGTCCGCAGCATGCCCCGACGCATTGACACAGTTATTCGCCGACGGGGCGGCGTCACACCATGGTAAACAGAATCCCCTCTAACAGTGGTCGAACTTCAATGTTACGTGTAGATGGACGAAAATGTTTTATTTTGTGTGGACACCATACATTGCTGCGTTGCAGCGGAAATTTATGTTTTCCTTTGTTCCATGTAGCCTGCTGAATAACATAAGTTCAGCATATGCATGTGTTCTCCTTCTTTCACAACGCACTCCTATATTTGTGACTGGTCGAACTTCATTGTCACTAAGGTTGTAGTAAGCAGTAGCAATGTCAAACATCAGGAAGACATCCCAATGGAACTGTCTATGTATAATATTGTACGTAAGGACCCGTTCCGCAGTACATTTTCCAATGTCGAAATTCTCTTTAGAATGTATTTGGTCTTAATGGTAAAAAACTGCAGCGGAGAAGGATCTTTCTCAAAAATGAAATTAGTGAAAAACAGGCTTCGTGCTGCCATGGGACAGGATCGCTTATCCAATCTTTATTTACTAAGCATTGAACATGAACTTCTTCATGAATTGGACTTCGATGATATAGTAGATTAATTTTCGGCGAAAAAGGCAAGAAAAGGGTGTCTTTAAATGTTAAGCCTTTGGGAATTTTATTGAAGAAAGTGTAGTTACTACAATTTCCACAGTGAACCTGTAGGTAATTGTCCAGTAGAAGGACCAAGCATATGTAGTGACATATTTACTCTTAATTGTAAATAATACAATTTATAATAAATTATGTACGTAAGCACAGTCTACTGCTCAGTTCTCTGTTTCCGTCTGAACCTCGTCCACCCATTAGAATCCCTCACCTGCTACACCTACGACCCATAGCAGCCAGAGTTCTTCAAGGGCTCTTTATGTATTCAGGGTGACTACCGTAGAACAATGATAAAATTGGACTATAATTCCCGGCTTTCAAGGCGAATTTTTTAAAACTTCAAAGCTACAAGCAGATGTTTTCTATATTTCAACCTTACGTATTACCGCCTCTCAACACCCACACACACACACACACATAAATATTGTAACAATATAAAGGATTTGTGTGATTCCAATGTTTTCAGAAATTCTAATTAAATTTAATTGAACGCTATATTTAGAACATTTAATTTGATGTCTGTAGTTTACAATTAGCCATTTCACATACTCAGACTCGAAATACATCAAGAAACAGAAGTCATAAATGTTACGGTTCATATTCTAATCTGCGAGAAACTGATAATTGTGTGAGAATTTCAAACTCATATCTTGCTAATTATATTCAATATATATTATATCTTGAAATAATCTTCCGTCTGTCAGGTTGCTCTACAAAGGACACTAGCAAAGTAAACGGATCAAAAAAAATACATTTTATTTTCACACAGCATTATTTTCCTTCCTCGATAAAAAAGCTATACTGTGAAATGCTCGCCTCAGGGCATTTATAAATATGTATCAATTCAATAGGATTTGGATGAAAAATAGTTGTATTTTTTACGTCTATAGAGAAAAATTTAAGCAGAATTTACGCATATTTCCCGGAATTTCCGGTGAGTAGGAAGTCTGGTATAATCCTCAAAACACATAAGCACCCTCGTTTAAATCTCAGCGAGAATACGTCCCATCCCTTTCTTGATATTTGGGATTTTGAGGTCATAATTGCTGCATTAATTTTAAATTATGTTTATCGTGAAATTCTTTCAACGATACTCCTTGTGGTCACAAGTTTCCTTCTATTCTGGTGAGTGCTAGATTCGCTCTAGGAATAGAGGAGTATTACCATAGTATGTAGGTGGAAAGTAATAGTAGACAACATCTTAATTTTCTATTTTCTCATCTTAGTCGAACCCTGTGTGGATGACTTTTAAGGGAACATTTTGGTATAGACTAACACTTTAGCTACGCAGTAACTATAGAATTTGCTGACTGATTGAATGTGGCAAGTGGACAGTGACGTGTACAGGATTTTCAAAAATAGGATGTTATCTATACATTTTGGTAGTCAGATTATGCCATATTTTCCTGGCTTTGAAGTTCTTTTTTTTAGGAACACTTGGCTAAAGGGGGGGTATGGTTCCTACCAACCCCCCTTGGGCACGCCACTGCAAATGTACATAACATTTCAACTGAAGAAGATTATTGCATGTGCTGTTATCTTCAGTAAGTAGTTCATATTTGAAGAATTATCAGAAGTGTGAACTTTGATGTCAGAGGAATAAAGATTTGCACAAACAAATTGTGCAAAGGACTGAGTTGCGTAAACACTGCTTTCATGTTTTCTCTTTAATATCCAATCACGTAATCGGGTCACGTAATCTTATTGATAACAATGAAGTGACTTTGGAAATTTCTTCCAAAGAGGAATAGGTGGTATCCACCAACCAATTTCCTTAATCTTATCACTCTTACCAAACATACATACACACATACAGGGTGTCACCGAACAACACTGACAAGCTTTCACAGAGTGTAGAAGACATCAAGGCGATCAATTTTTCTCATCAACGTTTTGCTCCTTTAGCCCTCGTCTAGAACCTACGATTTATGGATTGATTTGCTTTATTTCTTTTCGCCTTTTGTGCCACTTTTGGCTAACTTACGAAGATGGGGATGAGCGATGATAATGAAATTGATGAATAGACACTCACAAACATCCATGCCTAGGCCGGGATTTGAACCGGGGATCCTTGGCGTCGTAGCGCGATGTGATAACCACTCCGCCACGGGGGCTGGCTTGAACCTACAAGTCCGGTTTCTGAGAATCTACAGTATCTCATTAGTGCGTTACGTATACCACTTCTTTAAATAGACTAGCATTCACGCGCACGTGTTTGTTTGTGTGTGTGTGAATATTTTGGTGTTTTATGATTTTCTATTCGGGATTATATTCATCAAATTTCATATTTATGTTACTAATTTTACCCAAAAGTGTAGCGTTTGCAATCATGTCAGACCGCAAAATTGCTGCTTTAAAGAGTATATTACACGTAATATTGCACCATTCAACACGAAATTTACCATTGTTAATTTTCAGATATCTTTGAGCTGTAGAGTTATTCTGGTTGTCTATGTGATACTAGTTGGTCTGGACGGTGGGTACGCCAAATACAGTTGCTTTATATGTGAATGGGACGGACTCGTTAGGGGTGTCCACTGATAGCACAAGGAATGATCTCATCGACAAGCTCTTGTGCCTGGCATGAAAATTATGTTTGTGAGTTGATAGTCGATCCCAATAAAGTTTTGCTAATAATATTACACACCAAGCTCGGTCTCATGAAATCATTTGCAAAAGCACAGAACAAGGATGAACCAGTATTTCCATACTTGTGCGAATACTTGCAAGAGCTAAGTACAGAGAACATTCATTGGTTCACAGATACGCCAGCTCCTGAAAGACCAGCACTTTGACTTTATTTTTAAATCATGACGAACACACTGCCTGGCAGTCATTTTGGAAAGTATCCATATGGGTTTCTGGAAACAAGAGATCAGACGATTGTAAGGGACTTCGGGAAGTGCTTGTGTGCCTTATGAGAAACTCTGTTGCAACATGTCACAGACGTTTTTCTGAACCCGCAACTCAATTTCTTCCCTGAAGACTTTAGTTCCCTGAAAGATAAACCGTGGAGCAGTTACAGAAGGACATTTCTGCTATCGAACAGCGATACAAATGCAGGTGTAGTGTTTCTATGATTGCAAATATCTGCTGTACATTGCAGTTAGACTCACTAGAGTTTTCATGTATGCGGCAGTAAGTGTAAACAAAGATGCCCGTTGCCTTGCCTTCCACAAGGCACAATATCATATATGTGAAACAGAAATTTATATTTATCTTGTAAACTAGAGCCAATACAGAATTTTGAATGTCAGTTTTGGTTACAGCAGTACAAAAACTATAAAGCAAGCCAATTTTATTATTTTTGTAAAAAAACAAAACGTTAAACTTTTTATATCAGTGTTATTCATATTTCATACATCTCATTTGCGTGAAGAGTAGAAGACATAATCTATCATATTACACTAATTGGTGTTATTGTAAATATAATATTGTTGTAAATATAATATTGTTGTGTATAAATAATACTGCATACAATAATGATGTATTCTATTTTATATATTTATTATCATCATACTCTTTTCCACAAGAAGGTATCGAAACTCTATTTTTTATCAGACCATCTTGTTTAAAAGAATTTTTCACTTATTTGTAAAAATACAAATGCTAATTTTGTGTGTTTAATATGTAGGAATTTTCCAAATGTTGGAGTTGAAAAGTATGATATTTGTATGAAATAAACATCCTTGACGTTGTAATCTAAGTAAGATTTCATTAATCAAGAGAGTCCTATGTATTCCTGCAGTGCTAGACCTATTTAGGAAATAGAAAATTAACATCATGGTGAAGACATTGTGTCGAGTTGTCAGTTAGCTGTCATCCCTATTTATCTGTTTCTTCCCCTCGCTATCTCCTCTTTCCCTTCTGTTACTCCTCACCTTCTTACATAGTCTACAATTCCTAAATCCACTCTTGGACGAGCTGTGTTAACCAACAGTGAACTGTAGTTACTTTGCTTCATAGCACTCATCGCAACGTATGCAAGGTGTATCTTTATTATTCTTATTTCACTTATTCACTTTTTCTCGAAGATTAACGCTGTTACCTTTACTTCATGTAAAATTACCTACTGAAAACTACAGAAACAAGTTAAGAGAGTTTTAGGTACATATCATTTTTCCTTGCTATGTCCTAGGATGAACGAATGAATTTGAAATTTTGGGTGCGCCAGCACTTTGGCTATTTTGCACCCGTCACATGACACGGGATCCAGCCCCTTACCTTACGAGGGGGTGCTGATAACTATTGAGCCTTACCCAGAAAAAAATTGAGCTAGAAGACTGAAATTTGCAGGGTTTATTTACTCGTCAATTCTGTATGTAATGGTGCAAAAATCGACTTCCATGATTTTAACTTCCCCTTGTTTTTCAGGTCCAAGGTGAAAATGGCAGCACCTCCAGAAAGGCTCTTCAAAGGAGTCATCATGTTGCATGACAATGCCTCGCCACACACTGCAGGTGAAACAATGGCGACACAGACCTCCTTAGGCTTTCAAGTGTTGCCACCCTATCCTCTGACCTGGCTCCATCTGACTATCATCTGTTCCCCCATACGAAAACACACCTAAAGGGACAACGATTTGCAGCATGATGACGCCTATGGAGAGCTTTTCTGGAGGTGCTGTCATTTTCACTTTGAACTTGAAAACCAAAGGGAAGTTAAAATCATAGAAAGTCGATTTTTGCACCATTACATATAGAAGAATTGACCAGTACACCCTGAACATTTCAGCCTCCTAGCCTAATTTTCCTGGGTAAGGCTCAATACTTATCAGCACCCAGTCGTATCTAAAAAATAACTAAGAACACAACTGTAATGTCGGTGACTAAACTATTCTTAGTTAAAAGCTGAGGCTGAAAAGGGACACTCAGCACAAACAAGGACAACACACAGTCCTACAAAGATTATTCTGACCGTAGGTCAAGACGCAAGAGCCCCGTAAGTCTGCAAAATGCAGTCCAGGGTGTACTACGTGGAAGCATAACCCCTTACAGCCCGCTACGTCTTAGCAGTATGCTGTTTGGATATCTATGCGTTTCACCTCTGCTGAATTTATATAGGACCTAAAATGCCTAAATGAACTATAATTTCCTTCAAATGCCTAAAGACCATATTTTGACGTGAAAAATACCTTTGAAACCTTCCCCGTAACTTTGAAAATAACTTTTATTAAGAACACACCTTAATTTTCACCACAAAGGTTTCAGATCCTTGAGACCTTGAGCGAATCCGAGCTGCAACAAAAGCAATGCAACACCAAGGAATGTCAGGTTCTGTGCAAATTACCGCCATCTTCCAGCCTCATCCGTTGTTGAACGCTGTACTTCCCAAGCGTAGGTGTAGCATACCAAAGAAACATGCAGGTTGTTTTGGAACGGAATCTTAGCTACAGAATCACTCAGTTGTTAAGACGGGCCTGCATTATTCCTCGGCTCCAATAGTGTAAGAGCGCGGTAAGAATAGTGTAAGAATAACTCCGTCGGATTGGTTGTTTCGCATGCCTGCTGTGACGAGTGGAAAAGGCAACCCTGGAAGTGACCAATCACGTCGCCCATTGACACAACAATTAGGGAACTGCAACTGCCCTAGTATAGAGGCTGATGATCAAGGAGAGAAGGAAGGTCACTGCGAACCTGCCTTCTATTTAAGTTTTGAGCTTGAGTATTTTGATTGATTGATTGATTTGGTGTTTTAAGTCTACTTTACGCACAGTAAGGTTAATCAGGACTGGCCTATAGTTTAAAGTGGGATCCGAATCACTATGTACCTCCACCGGGTATCGAACCCGGAATTCCTTGATTGCAAGGCGAAGACGCTACCACTGCGCCATCAGGGAGACCCTTGAGTATTTTGAACCAATTTTATGCACAGATAGACTAATCTGGGGTGGACCTACAGTTTAAATTGCGATCCGAACCTCCGTGTCTCCGTAATCAAATAATAGAATTAATTGCATTGAAAACAGTGTCTTTCTGTATACAAGTTGCATCTAAAACTACAACCTCTTCGTTACAAAGCGACGCCGTTACCGCTATGCCTCGGAGAGGTCCAAACCTGCCTTGCGAATCAGCAGCAGTTGCATTTATGAAGTTGGCACTAACAACTTCCTTCCGTGTGTACAGAAGGTTCTCCATGGACGCTTCTGGGTTGTAACGTTCACATTAATGGTATTGTTACAACGCACAAGTGTTCGTGACTGTACAAGCACCTACTCACGAATGACTGAAAGAACTTCAGCGCGGAAAATATTGAAAAGCATATGGTGGTGCAGTACTTCAAAATATATTAAAGATTTTGTGTTGGACAAGCTGTATTTTTTTTAATATAAGGCTAGAATTCATTGCACTGAAAATAGTGCCTTTCTGTATACAAATTGCATCTAAAACTAGTTATTTCATAAAATTAGTGAATATTTGCAGCTATTAAATTATTATAAGCACCTAAAATCCTAAAATGGAGTTTATAAAGTCCTAAAATAGAGTTTACAAAGTCCTAAAATGGAGTTTATAAAGTCCTAAAAGGGAGTTTATAAAGTCCTAAAATGGAGTTTATAAAGTCCTAAAATGGAGTTTATAAAGTCCTAAAATGGAGTTTATAAAGTCCTAAAATGGAGTTTACAAAGTCCTAAAAAGGAGTTTATCAAGTCCTAAAATGGAGTTTATAAAGTCCTAAAATGGAGTTTATAAAGTCCTAAAAGGGAGTATATAAAGTCCTAAAATGAAGTTTATAAAGTCCTAAAATGGAGTTTATAAAGTCCTCAAATGGAGTTTATAAAGTCCTAAAAGAGAGTTTATAAAGTCCTAAAATTGAGTTTATAAAGTTCTAAAATGGAGTATATAAAATCCTAAAATGGAGTTTATACAAAGTCCTAAAATAGAGTTTACAAAGTCCTAAAACGGAGTTTATAAAGTCCTAAAACGGAGTTTATAAAGTCCTAAAATAGAGATTACAAAGTCCTAAAATAGAGTTTATAAAGTCCTAAAATGGAGTTTATAAAGTCCTAAAATGGAGTTTATAAAGTCCTAAAATGGAGTTTACAAAGTCCTAAAATGGAGTTTATAAAGTCCTAAAATGGAGTTTACAATGTCCTAAAATGGAGTTTATAAAGTCCTAAAATGGAATTTATAAAGTCCTAAAATGGAGTTGATAAAGTCCTAAAATAGAGATTACAAAGTCCTAAAATAGAGTTTATAAAGTTCTAAAATGGAATTTATAAAGTCCTAAAATAGAGATTATAAAGTCCTAAAATAGAGATTACAAAGTCCTAAAATGGAATTTATAAAGTCCTAAAATAGAGATTACAAAGTCCTAAAATGGAGTTTATAAAGTCCAAAAATGGAATTTATAAAGTCCTAAAATAGAGATTACAAAGTCCTAAAATAGAGATTACAAAGTCCTAAAATAGAGTTTATAAAGTCCTAAAAGGGAGTTTATAAATTCCTAAAATGGAGTTTATAAAGTCCTAAAATGGAGTTTATAAAGTCCTAGAATGGAGTTTATAAAATCCTAAAATGGAGTTTATAAAGTCCTAAATCCCTCTTTTTTTCAGCACCTAAAAACCCGCTCCCTAGTTATGAAAATAGATTTACACGGGCCCCAATCCCGGTTTCTATCTTGATTTTATATCTCTTGTCTGCCTATGCAGGTGCATTGAGATGACGAAGGAACGAGCACAAGAAACATATAAAGAACTTGAACTTAGGACTGTTGGTTATGTTACATTAGGTTAAGTTAGACAATAACTAATAAGAAATAACAAAGGAATAAACTGGATATGTTCTGAATAAGCCGCATCAGAATTTTGTTTCCCTAGATACAGAACTGAAGCACTTCTATATGTTTTAGTGTAAGAAAGAACGAAACGTATGAGAATGGAAACCATTTCATCTATACTCTATCCCGGGAAACTCTGGAGCAAGACCGCGCATAACGGTAGAGAATGTAACAAAGCGATTGGGCGGGGCGAAGCAGCACACGCTGCTGCAAAGGCTGATAACTGGGATCGCATTTTCAACTCCACGCGATTCCGTTCCCTCGCACGTGTTCATTGGTCCAGGAGTCACTACTTGCACAGAGACTTGCTTCGTTCGCTCCAGAGTCGAAGTGCAAGTCGAGTCCAGAGATTACGGGACAGAATTTACATGAAAATTCTCACTTGCAGAAGAACGCACGCTAATGAAGCCTCTACTGCCATCTAGCGGTACAGGGAAGAAATATTCGCACCTCAGAAGCTGCTTCAGATACTCTTCGCTTGAGGTTATCTTGAGGCACCGTAACCATCACCTGTTAGGCCCGCTTTGGACGAAAGCATTTTACTTAGCATTTTTCTTTACATAACCAATCAGAAGCGACCTCTAGGTCACGTGTGCAGATGTAATGGCGGCCAAGTAGGAAGAAAAATAGGCTGTGAAAGATATAAACAATGATCACTTCACATTTTAAAAATCGGATAACTGTTCAACCAAGAGGAATAACGTTTCCGATTAAAATGTACTAGGTACAAAAGAATGGCGCTTCTTAAATACATATTTTATAGTGTTTACTGTACGCGCATGGAAGAATATTTTAGTTGTTTGAATTGTAAACACCATGCACTCACCACAGATCGTGTAACCCAACGTGCCTTTCGTTCTGTGTGTGTTGTACATTGTAATCGCAAAGCTTAAAGAAATGATACAAGAAATGCTTCCATGTATCTGCTACAAAATTTTTAGAAACATTTACGTAGCATTAATGCTAGCAAGAATGTTAAAGGAAATGTTCCCGTCCAAAGCGGGCCTTAGTCATTTTGAAACGTACGTAAATGCTTTGAACAGGGAAGCGTCGCCACCAAGTGGGTCATGATGGGCTCCCCCTCCAAAAATAGTCTCAGCGTACTATCTTGTGCACCTAAGAGCCTACATAAGAAATTCTGAGAATCATTTGAAGTGCAGCAAGAATCTCATACTCGCAAAAAGGACTAAATTGGTGGTCAGTGATATGTAGACAGGGAGAGAGAGATGAAGATAGGAAGCGAGACGCAATGGAGGAAAAAGGGTAGGTAGAAAACTATAAGGAAAGAGTGGAAGAAATATGCAAAGAAAAGAGAGAGACAGACAGAGACAGAGAGATGAAAAAAACAAGAGAATATTTGCAGCCATGACCACCAATGAAGAAATCACGTGAAATTACGAGTTCGTTCATCCTTGAACCAATCCGACACCATTGCTTGCTCCAAATTTTATTTCGTTGGGTCATCCACGCAAACAGGAGATGATTTCTGGAGGTGATATCTCCTATATAGTGGCATGCCCAAGGGTATTTCCACTTACTTTGGGGACCGGGAGTGTGGGTAGCGCTGCACTTCAGCTCAAAATTTCTGAATGGAATTTTGCCGGTCTTAGATATATTTATTATTATATTATTATTATTATTATTACTATTATTATAAATAGACGGAGAGAAACATACTGCAAGAAGGTTGGTAATATTTCTTTCGATGCCATTGTATAGTCACAGGCACTTTTGAGTTCAACACCCACTAAAAAATCAATGGGATCGGAACAACACAGAAGTGTCCATGACTGTACTTAAATAGAACAAAGTAAAGTTCCCATGCACTTTACACCATGTCACGAGCCATATACAAAAGGGGATTTGAGGGTAGGAACCCACACATCCTATTGATCTGGGCCATGTTGGAGGTGATGTGATCAAGACCACGCTCCGGCCGTCTTTACAGCTCCCCCCACCTTCCCAGTACCAATTTAGTTGAGGCTGGGTGGGCCTCAGAGCCGCTTTATGCGGGGACAAAGTCGAAAAAATCCTACCTTAAATCACCCACCACGGAAATCGAAACCGAGTCTCACGTGTGGCAATCAGACGCCATACCTGTCGGCCCCCGTGGCGGAGTGGTGTAGTCTGCCTGCAACTCGTGCAGGAAGCAGTTCGTAGCTGGCTCCGCTCTTCGCGTGAGAAGGCTTAGTGATCGAACTGTCCGAGTTAGCTAGGGCCGTATACGGTTTGCTAGTGTTGTGTTAGTTTTTTTTTCCTTTGGAGTGCAAGCGAGGTTTTGTTTACAATTACCGAGAGCCAGTGAAGATACGATGAAATAGATCACGATGAATACACAAAGAGAAAACACTTTGAAATTTGTTTTCATTGATGTAAAAACACGACCCACGTCATTGGATTTTCATCGATGTTTTCATGATGTGTACCAAGTGCCTACGAATCAAGTGCTCAGTTTTGAAAAATATTACTTTCGTAAGTGTTTGTACGTGAAATTTGTGACAAAGTGGTAGGAGAACGGCTACTAAATGATTTTGGTGCTGAGGTAATATATAGTGACGTAGATGATGACCATAAGGTTGAAGTAAAATGGGCTCACCAGCGACATGTAATTGCCAGAATCCATGTAGTCCCAACTGAATTAAGTGCAGAAGTGATAAGTCGCGTCATGAGTTCTTACGGGGAAGTATTGAAACTTGAAGACGAGACATACTCTGCAGATAACATTTACCCTACTCGAACTGGACGTGTCTTGATCAAAATGATACTACGTAAACCCATACCCTCATATGTAATAATGAATGGAGACTCCTATTGGGTAACATACCCTGGGCAGGATCGTACGTGCATCGCGTGTTCGGAAGAGGGTCAAATTGTGGCACAGTGTCCCAAGCGTCGATCCCCTGGGAACCAGTCCCGCAGGGGTCCGTTTAATTTACCCGCTGACAATGTATCAATGGTATATGAACCTACTGTGCTAACCGTACTGACTAAACCAAAAGATTCAGCTCCATCAGGTGCAGAAGTCCTTGCGTCAAGAGATAACAATGGAGGGAACACGGATAGCCCCAGAATCACCAACGAGGGGACAGGTACCAGACACGAAGTTAGTGTGAAGAATACTACAACAGGAAGTGAAGAGATGGAGCAGCCAACTTTGTCCACTTCCGAGGAGATGCATCACATACCTCCACCACAAGTGCTTTGTTCACGGAGGCAGAATTCCCCGTAGTTACCTCCCCTAGGAAATCACGGTCAAGATCTGTATCAAGGTTACGGTCAGTGGCGGAAGAGTCGAAGAAAGAAGAAGAAAAATATTGAATGCGTAAATTCCACAAGAGTTCATAACGAATTTAGAGTAGAACCTGGTACTCTAAAACAAGATGTTTCAAAGGTTAGTTTAACAAGTAATTCAGCAAATGTAACTAAAGAAAAACCTTCAACGAGTAACAAACTTACCCCATATGTATTTAGTGGAAAGCATAGTTAAAGCATTATAGGCAGAAATTAGAGATCAGTAATGTTGAACAATGTAAGTAACTTTAATTTTCTGTTGTGGGCAGTTATAATCATGCAAACATTTACCTTGGCATCTATACATTTGAATCAAATGCAAAGTAAGACAAAAATAATTGCTCTCAATGACTTCTCATTAAATCGTCTATTGATGTCGCCCTCTTTCAAGAGATCGCCATGGACGTTTATTCTGTACTGAGCATGTTTAAAGTATACAACAATTTTACTCCCTTTGCACAAGGAACTGCCATAGCATGTAGGCGACACTTGGATTTACGTAATGTAGTGCCCCATCCCAAGGGCAGACAAATAAGTGCCAAATTAGGCTCAGTGTTTCTCTGTAATGTGTATGCTCCGTCAGGAAGCCAAAACAAACGGGAGAGAGAATATTTTTTTCAACGGTTGTAGGACCCGAGTTTACATCTCACGCACTAAACACTATACAGTACTAGTGGGGGATTTTAACTGCGTAATTCGTTCACAAGATCAAAAGTCAGTATACAACTTCTCACGTACGCTCTATGAATTAACGCAGGGGTTACAACTGCGTGACGCTTGGACACACGCTAACGGAGAAAGTCCAGGTTACACACATATCACCTCCAATAGTGCGTCAACGATAGATAGGTTTTATGTCGCACCAAGATTTCAGGAATATATAATTAGTGTTCAAAATTTTCCAGTATGCTTTAGTGATCATAGTGTACCAATTCTCAAAATAAATTTAGATTTGATCACACCCCGACAAGGTAGAGGATACTGGCTTTTAAATAGCACATTATTACACAATGGTAGTTATGTCCAGCTAATCAGGGAAACGTGAAACGAACTCAAGGCCTCTCGGCCAGTGCAAAAACCCTAATCGAGTGGTGGGAAACTCAAGTTAAGCCTAAATTTCGTCAGGTCAGTAAATTCTTCAGTGCAGAGTTTAGTAGAGATCAAAGAAACAAATATAATTTTTTGTATGCAGTCTTGAAAGATCTTCAACGTTTAGCACTGCATGGCAATTTCAATCGTCCTTATGCAAATGAAATAAAGCGCAATTACTTTCTATACATATTAAACGAAAATCTGCAGCAATAATAAAGAGCAAGATTCTTCCTACAGACCCGGACGAGCAAGCCACACTAAGTCACATTCTTCAAGAACATAAACACGCCAGGAGTCACGTCATTTATAAATTAATTTTAGATTCCGGTGAAGTTGACACCAGCCCTTATAGTATACACGACAGGCTTTTGCAATACTATAAAAATCTTCTTGGTCAAGCCTTTAAAACAAGAGATACGCGATGTAATTTTTTGAACTGCCTCTCTGCATCACTGACGGAAAATGAAAGAACTCAGCTCACACAACCGTTTAGTAAAAAGGAGGTTCATGATGCAGAATTCAAAGCTCAGAGGAATAAAACTACAGCCGAAGATAGATTACCATCAGAATTCTATCAATGTTTCTGGGATTTAATAGGAGACGAATTAACGAAATGGGTCAACGCAGTGTTGAGAACAGGGACAATAGGGAAGACCAGTAGCATGGGAGTTATAGTGTTAGTTCCTAAAAAGGCAAATCCAAAGTTCGTCACAGATTTTAGGCCAATTTCAATATTGAGTAGTGGCATCAAACTTCTAAGTAGGTGCATAAATCAGCGTTTAAATAAATATATGGTTAAACTTATTGGCAATTTACAGTTCGCTTGTAATACGTCTCAAAGTATACATTACTTGCTGCAAACGATAAGAGACGTAATTATTACCAAACAAAATAAGAATGCATCGGACCAAATTCCATCTTTAGACTTTTCCCAAGCATATGACAGAGTGAGCCATGAATATCTGTACAAAGTCTTAGAAGCATATGGCTTCGGGGACACTTTTATTTATTGGGTCAAAACCTTATATAATCATACGCTGCTAAAACTCAAAATAAATGGTTTCTTGACAACAAGTTTTAAAATGCGACGAGGTGTACTACAAGGTAGTCCCTTGAGTAGCACATTGTATGTCCTCACAATAGCCCCCTTTTTGTTTGATTTACAGGGCATTTCTATGGCTTCCACCACAATACAAGTTGGCAGCTTCATGGATGACGTGACCATTTTTCTCAAGGATGAAAGAGATCTGTACAGTGTTCAAAGCCAAATACATACTTTTGAGCACACATCAGGAGCAAAACTAAACAATCGAAAGTCATTCCTGATGCCCCTTGGCAAGGATAATCCTTTCACAAACAATACGGAGATCCCTGTAGACAAGAAAATAAAAGTTTTAGGTATAAACTTCTATGCAAATATCGATGAAACGATCGAGGCAAATAGTAAACTCACGTGCGAGAGGGCAATCTACGTCCTCAGAGCGAACAAGATGCGTTCTCTGAGTTTAAAAGCACGAGTAAGATTTATCAACGTTTTTGCTCTCTCTAAACTTTGGTATGTAGCAAAAATCATGCCCTTCAAACCACAGCACTTAGCTAAGGTCAACAAGGCTGTTGGCTGCTTTATGTGGCATGATACAATTTTCCGGGTGGCAATGAATGAGGTCACGTTATCAGAGAAGACAGGTGGGTTGGCATTAATACACGCGAACACACAGGCAAGAGCAGTGGTTGTACAGATTGGCCTTCAAACAGCTTTCTCACTGCATGAGTCAACGAGCCAAGCATGTATACAGACGTTAATACGGAACATTCCATTAGAAGCTCCCATCGATATCCAAAGTATCCCCACAAGGTTTTTGTTTTATATGGACATTGCTTTACAAGTATGCTACCAGTTATTACGACATGAGACAATTACACCATCTGTTAAAAAGTTAGATAGTGAAATCAATAGTTCAAAAACGCAGTACCACGAATAGTCATGGATTTCAATACACATAATTGGCCACAAATACGGGGAAATGTCTCCGCCAAACACCTTTCAAAAGCTGGCCAATCAATATGGTACAAAGTGGTCCATCGTGTTATAGTGACAAGAGATAGGACATACCAATATGGAATCAGTGATTCTCCTAACTGTATATCCTGCAACATGCCAGACTCTTTAGCCCACAGGCTAACAAAGTGTCGAAACTCCTCCACGGCATGGAACAAATTGAGAACAATGCTCAGTCGTATATGCCGCACCTCATTAACATAGTTCAAGGAGCCAGATATAGTTTTCCCTGATTTCCATTTTTTCCACCAACAAAACAACGAGTAGTACAATGGTTGATAATGGTTGATACTTATTATATATATTGCACAATGACGAGAGCAGTTTTCAGAAAAAATTCAGTATCTTCTTGCAAGAACAATACGAAAAAATTTATATCCAAACAAGGACGAAATGGTATGCAAATTTCTAATACTGCTTTATACTTAATTTAGGTCAAACAAAAATGTAAGGGAGTAGTGTAATTGATGATATTATAAAATCGATAAATGAAGAGGTGTTTTGACTGTATAGAAATACTTAAAACTAAGGCAAAATGTCTATAAAATTTTATTGTTACTGTGTAAAACCTACGATTTTTGTAAAAAAATGCTTCTGAGAAAAGAAGACCCCCCAAATTGATGTGACAAAACCTAAATTTGCTAAAATGGCTGTTTATAAATTTGTTAAAAATATGGCTTTTCTCAATATTGTTTTAACTACACTAAAAACTAATCCAAGATACTCATATGAGCCACACCTATACACATCTACCCACACACACACACACACCTATACTCACCCACACACGCACACCTACACATACATACACACGTCTACTTCTGGTTACTTCTATTGCATCATGTAGTGCAACAAATTATTATTCAATATTATGCAACAAATTATTAGACGTGTGTTGTTTTCTGATTGGTTGGTTATGACATTATGGGTGGTTCACTGTTTCAGATGCGGTCCGCGCTTAGGCTATTTAAAGAGTTCTTGCATTACAAATCAGTTAATATTGTGAGAATTGTTGAAGTGTATAGAGGTGTTGTTCCAGTGCTCTTCATATTTTAGCTCTGTTTGGTTTGATATACTGAATTTCTTATTATTTATATGAAACATATTTCTAGTATATTGAAAAAGAATCTTATATTTAATATAAAAAAGTCTGATATTTGTTATATTTAGCTGTAATTAGTTTATATTTAGAGTTTTGGCCTGCAGCTGTTGGAATCTGTTTCCGTGTGTTTTACAAGATCAATACATAGCACACGCTATTAGGTCACTGCCACCGACGTGCCTGTACTAACACACAATTGAGAAAGGTCGCTGTTTTCCTGTGGATCAATACTTATTCCACCTTCGTGCACGTAAGCCATTGGCATTATAATTTGCGATAGTTTTATTAAGTATAAAATTTTGATTTGAATCCCGAGAAATCTGATATAATAAACCTAGGATAAAAATTAATAATATTAACATATTAAATATATACAATAATTATACAAAGTACACTGCTGAACCCAATTCATATTTTATATTAAATATAGAGATTTAATTTAAAGCCCAAGAAATTTTATAACTAATAACAAAAATGCCAAATCAAAAATATTGTGATCAATGCAATACGAATATATTTAGCTCTAATTGGGCTAGGCACCAAAAAAATTGTAATCCCGACAAATGCAGAACTCCCACAAAAATTTGCCCTAAATGTCATAGAAAATATAGTCTGGAATATTTCTTATATAAACATAAAAATAATTGTTCTGCACAGTTTTCTACTTTATCACAGCCATCTACATCTTCATCTGGTCTAAAAAGAAAATTTGAAACCCCTATTAATTATAAACCACCAAAGCAGCCACGCTATACACCTATTCATAGTAGTTTTAATAGCCAACTAAGTGATTACCGTTTTATATCAGACCTAAAATGTGATATTAAGAATTTTTTGAACAACATAAATCCTGATGTGCAAGATATTCTAAATAAACAAAATAGCTCTTAGAAATTATGTTTCAAATTATTTACACAATATAATAAACCGAATGGAACAAAATGTACACACCCCCACATAACAGAAACTGTAGTTATATATTCAAATACAAATTTAGACGAAATAATAAGTAGTTTGATAGATCAATTAATTATTATACACTCTGAATTTGCCGCAAAAGAATCCGGATGGAGTTTATGTGGATCTCCACACAAGTTATATATTAATATTTCTAAATTTAACCCACTACAAGGTTCGACATATGTGCCATTACCTGCTAATATTAAAAACAAAAGAGCCGTGATTAACATAGAAAATAATGATGACAAATGTTTTCTGTGGTGTATTTTAGCTGCTTTGTATCCAGTTTCAGATAATCCAAAAAGAATAAGTAATTAAAAAAAATATGAACACGATTTTGATGATGCAATGGAGGGCTTAGAATATCCAATGTATGTTCAGAATATTGATAAATTTGAAAAAAAGGCCAGAGATATCAATGGTAAACCATTATCTATTAATGTATTTATTTGTTCTACTGGTGCTGGGAATTGCTTGATAGAACCTCTGAGAATTAGTGCACTTGATGACGATTTTGCTGCTCCAATTGATTTGCTTTTAATTGAAGGAGATGGCACATACCATTATACTTTAATACGCAATCTTGAAGCTTTAGTAAGAAAACAAATAGACAAATCTAATAGAATATTCAAGTTGTGCCGAAGATGTTTAACTGTATTTGATGGTCAAAAAATGGTAAATAGAGTTCGTGAAGAGAATGCAGAAATTGCTAAAAGCAAATTAGTTGAACATTTAAAATATTGTGGGAATCATAAACCTGTTCATATGATTATGCCTATGCCAAGTGAAAATGCCAAATTCAAAAAATTTGAAGCTTTGTTGGAACACCCAGCATATATAGTTTGTGATTTTGAGTCAAACCTGAAACCTCTTGCATTCTGTAGCCCAGATCCTGAGGAATCTTCAAGTACATCATACCAGCTACATGAACCTTCTAGTTTTTGTTATATAATTATACGAGATGGTGTAGCTAGTGAACCACACTTATACATGGGACA
Organism: Lepisma saccharinum; assembly: GCF_977018435.1. Taxonomy (NCBI): domain Eukaryota; kingdom Metazoa; phylum Arthropoda; class Insecta; order Zygentoma; family Lepismatidae; genus Lepisma; species Lepisma saccharinum. The sequence continues at coordinate 371,348 of NW_028142959.1, read as the reverse complement.
AAATGCTATCAAAGAATTTGCACATAGAATTGAAAATGAGTGCCATGATATAGCATCTAATATTTTATTAAAATCAAGGCCTATGATGTCTTTAACAGAAGAACAAATTGAAAATTTTAAAAATACAAAAAAATGTCTGGAATGTGATTGTGAATTTTCAGATACAAATATCAAGGTGAAACACCATTCCCATACAAGTGGTAAATTTTTAATGGCTCTGTGTAATAACTGTAATATTAAGATCCAGAGACCAAAATTTGTCCCGATATTTTGCCATGGTGCATCTAATTATGATTTTCATCATCTGATCAGGTACGAGGGGTTTGACAAGCAGAATTTAAATATTTTAGCAGAAAATGATGAAAAATATATAGCTATTAGCAAGATAATTAAAGTTAATGGTGTTCCTATTCACTTAAGATTTCTTGATTCATACAGAATTTTGTCGGCTAGCTTGGCTACTTTGGCCAGTCAATTATCTGATGATCAATTTAAAATTACTTGTGCCATGTTTCCAAATCAGGACTTGAAATTAATTAGGCGAAAAGGTGTATACCCGTATGACCATGTTACTGATTTTTCTAAATTTGATGAGTGTTCTCTGCCACCACAAAAAGCATTCTATAGTAAACTCAGGGCATCCGAAATCACTGATGAAGATTATCACCATGCTCAGTTGATGTGGACCAACTTAAAATGCCAAACATTTGGTGACTATCACAAGGCATATTTAAAACTTGATGTAACTCTTTTAGCCGATATACTTCAGGCATTTAGAAAATCTTCAATAAAAAATTATAAGCTAGATCCAATTTATTTCTATAGTGCTCCAGGGCTAGCATGGTCTGCAATGTTTTTAAACACTAAAATGGAGTTAAATTTAATCCAAGATCAAGATATGTACTTGTTTATGGAGCAATGTATAAGAGGGGGCATGGTGCAATGTTCTCAGAGATATGCCAGAGCTAATAACAAATATATTTCTAATTATGATCCAGAATTGCCATCAAATTATATACTTTAGGTGGATGCAAATAATTTGTATGGGTATGCTATGATGGATAAATTGCCATATGCAGGACTTGAGTGGGTTGAAAATTTTAGTATTGGGATCTTCAGGATTTTGATGACAGTCACTATGGTCTATTCTTAGAGGTTGATCTGATAATTCCTGAAGATTTACACAATACGTTTTCTGATTTGCCCCCAATTTCTGAGGTTGAGTGTTCACCTAATTCTAAACAAAAGAAATTGATGATGACTCTGGATCCAAAACAGGATTATGTAATAATATATTACAAAAACCTGCAGTTTTTGATGCGTCATGGTGTTAAAGTAACTAAGGTTGGCAAAGTTTTGAGGTTCAGGCACTAAAGACGGTTGAAATCATATATTGATACCAATACCGAGCTTCGAACATCTGCAGTAAGCCAATTTGATAAAACTTTGTTTAAATTAATGGTTAATTCAGTATATGGCAAAACTATACAAAATGTTAGAAAGCATAGTGATGTTAAATTAGTTACCGACCCCAGCCGGAGCAAAAAATTAGTGGCAAAGCCGAATTTTAATTATAGAAGAATTTATGATGAGAATAAGCACTTTTTAACATGAAAAAAACAAAAATTAAGTTTGATAAACCTATTTATGTAGGGGCGGTGATATTAGAATTGGCGAAATTACATATGTTAAAACTATATTATGATGTGTTGAAACCTTTTTATGGTAATAGTATAAAATTAATGTACATGGACACAGATAGTTTTATTCTTAATATTCAAACAGAAGATGTTTATAAAGATATATCACATCCTGAATTATTTAAATATTTTGATACTAGTGAATTGCCAGGCCATCTGAATATTCAACCCCACAACAAAAAGGTGCCTGGCAAGTTAAAAGATGAGACACTTGGCGATGTTATTGTAGGATTTGCTGGGTTAAGAGCTAAAATGTATAGTTTTAAAACATGTAGTGGTGCTGTTGCCAAAAAAGCTAAGGGCATTGGTAGAGATACTGTAGATAAAGAGCTTGAATTTAAAGATTATGAAGATTGCCTCATGTCACAGAGGTTAATCAAAACATCAGAAAATAGAATTCAGAGTAAAGATCACTTGTTAACTAGCAATATTGTAAGAAAAGTAGCTCTAGACCCACATGACGATAAGAGATGTATTTTATCATGTGGCATACATACTCTACCGTGGGGGCATTGTAACTTGATAAGTGGTAATCAATGCCCAATTACAGAGCATGATTTAAAATAAATAAAACATGCCAATGAATTGATTTGGATTTAAAAAAAGCTATTATGGACCTGCCGACACCAGCACCCTCTCCTGATATAATATCTAAACTAAGTGGTTTGCTAATTATTCATCTCAATAGCATACTTACAGATGTTGATGATAAAACAGGGAAAACATTATACATATTTAACAATAATTTAAACCACTACCAATTACCTATAGGTGGTCAATTACAATTTATTACAACTCCCGAGGGTGATGTCAAAATTTCAGTAGGGAGAAATATTTATAGAATTAAGCACTCGAACATGGTTTCTGGCACTGTATATACCGTTTCTAATTGTGATTGTTTATATATTGAGGTCCCGGGATTTTATGACAAACTTATACCTTTTTTTATAGAATTAAGAATTAGATATTCAATAATAAATAACCACTAAAACAAAATAAAAATAAAAATGCCTAATGATATATTTGGCCATACAAGACATGAAGATCACAGTGATGAGATTCTGATGCTTGATGTCAGAGTCAAAAAATTAAGAAGTGATTTACAAATTTTACAAAGCACACTCAATGCCAGTCTTCAACTAGAAATTACAAATTTACAATCACAATGCATGGACCCTCTTCTTAAAATTGATTCAGAACTTAAATTATTGCTTCAAAAATATACTGATTTGGCAACATTGGATAATTTTCAAAATTTAGAGGAAGCTGTAGCAACTCTTCAAGCCAAATTTAAGACTCAGGCTACCAACTCTGAACAATTGAAACAGCAACTAGAAGAGCAGATTAGTAGTGTCTAGGCACAGCTCCAATCAATTGTCAAAAGCATAAAGTCACAAGAAGATTTTGATCTAGTAATTTCCACTCTAAAAGAACAAATTCAATCACTACAAATACCTAATCTGGACCCCTTAAACAATGCCATAGCCGAGGTTAAAGAAAAAATTGAGACACTTGAAAATTTTATGAACAACTTACCATCTTCTGATGCTCTGAATGCTATAACTCGTAGTGTAGCTAACATCAAACTGCAACTTGAGACATATGAAGATTTTGGAAAAATTCAGAGTACCATAACTCACCTTGAGGGTACCATAGCAGCAGTGCAAAGTGATCTGACAAATGTACAAGAAACTCTAGAATCCCGCTTGCCTGGTATTGTAGACACTCTTGTCAGTGTTCAGCAACAGATTACTAAACTTGAAAAACTCAACACCGAATCTGAGCTATCTCACTTTCATCACTTGATCGATGATATCCAAACAAAACTTGAAATTTTACAACAATCGACACCTACTCAGGCAGACATAACCCTGCTTCAAGATGCTATGCGTAGTGTGGCTGACGCTAGTGAATTAAATAGTGTGAAATTAGCACTTGAATCTTTGCAGAATACTGTCGCCAATCTGCCTACATCTCAGGAACTTAAAAATATTAACAGAGCAGTAAATCGCATACTAAAATCAGAAGATATCAAGAATATCCAGACAGAGATCAAACAGCTTACTCAGACAGTGGCTACTCTTCCAACCAATCAACATATTAATGAACTGCATGCTTTGTTTGAGGATATCAGAAGACAAGTCCATGATCTTACTGCTCAAAATTCAAAATTGGCAGTTGTTGAAAATCTACAGCAAATTGTAGCCAACATCAAGCAACAACTAGGGACCATGGAATCCAACCAAGCAAATACTCTGTCTGTTCTTGCCACGCAAATTCAAGAAATTGTGCAACAATACAAAAAACTTGCTGTAGACATAAGAATAAAACCAGGCCACGATGAAATTGTTGGGACTATCAACGAGCACCTTGAAACTGTAACAAGTAGATTGCTTACAGCAGAAAAAGAAATAACTGGCCTAATCGAGAATCCTAAGCATACAGTAATCCTTGAATTAAACAGTATCCCTAACAAAGAATATGATTCACCATTTACACCAGGTGGGAAACTGTATAAGCTGTCCCCTGCACAATTTTATTACCAGTTTTTTGTTGGAGGTACACAATCAAATATTGGCTACAACCACAGGCACATCACTACCCTACCTTATCAATAACAAATGATGACAACAAACCAAAAGTCAAAAATATAGAATTAAAAGATTTTACAGATCCCGATACATTAGAAACATCTTATGCTGAAGATGATGGATCTCTGGAATTTAAAATACAAATAGGAGACAAATTATATTTAGAAAATCCTGTAGTATCAGCTGCTGAACACCCTATAGTTGCAATATTCTTGTTTACATACTATGTCTAGACAAATTATTGTTGATGAATTACACAAACCAGCTAGACGTAACTATAAGCGATTGCCAGTGGTTACAAAAGGCATAGATGATTTATGGCAGTGTGACTTGGTGGAAATGGCACCTCGCCTAAAGGCGGGACAGTTGAAATACTTAGACAAGGTCAACAAAGGATACAAGTATATACTTACTGTCATAGATACATTTTCAAAATTTGCCTGGGCATTGCCGCTCAAATCTAAGACTGGAAAATGTGTTACAGAAGCTTTTAGGACAAATATTAATCAGAGTGGAAGATCACCCCGCTATCTACAAACAGATAATGGCAAAGAATTCTATAATTTGGTGTTCCAACACTTTATTAAAAACCATTCAATAAAACATTACTCGAGTTACAGTGATATCATGGCCTCTATTGTAGAAAGATTCAACAGAACTCTAAAAAATCATATGTATAAACAATTTACCCTTCAAGGTAATTATTAATGGCTTACCATACTACCAGAACTTGTAGATAAATATAATAATTCAGTTCACACTACAATCAACATGAAACCCTCTGAGGTAACTTCATCTGATGAGCAAAAATTAATTAGCACTGTTTACTATCCTAGATACCAACCAACAACAAAAAAACCTAAATACAAAGTTGGTGATCAAGTAAGAATTATCAAATATAAGCACTTATTTAAAAGAGGTTTTACAAGAAACTGGAGTACTGAATTATTTACAGTGGTTCAAGTTAAACCTGGGGCTCGTAATACATATATAATAAAAGATCACCGAGGTGAAATTCTCAAAGGCAGGTTTTATGAAGAAGAACTTAACAAAACTAAGCAGAGAGACACATATCTTATAGAAAAAGTTATTCGCAAAAAAGGCAACAAAATACTGGTCAAATGGCTAGGTCTCCCAGAACACAGCTGGATCGAGGCAGACAAAGTGATACTATGAATAAGAGAAATGGCAAACTGTTGCCTGATAATATTAGATGTCTTATTGTTGGGCCATCGGCTTGTGGTAAAACTACACTAATGATTGATAATTTTTTATTGGCACCCAACTGGTTAGACTGGAAAAACAGGCACTTGTATGTCTTCTCTAAGAGTTTAGAACAATTAAAATATCAGCAGTTGACGAAGATATATAATGGACTGGATATAGCCACTTTTGAATCAGATGTTAAACCACTTCATGAATGTCTCGATAACTCTGTTGTTGTATTTGATGATATTATACTGGAAAACCAAAACAAGGTTAGAAATTTTTTTACACAGGGCCGACACAAAAATATAGATTGCTTCTACCTGGCGCAGACTTTTTCTAAAATACCAAGACAACTAATAAGAGACAACAGCAATTTTATATGTGTGTTTCATCAAGACCATACCAACCTCAAACACATACATGATGAATATGTAGGTGGTGACTTGAGCTACAATAATTTTTCTAAGTTTTGCAGTAGGTGCTGGAATCAGGATAGTTATGGGTTTGTTACAATTGATATGACAAGAAAACCTAATAGTGGTAAATATAGAAATAAAATTAAATATTGAAACATATAAAAATAACCATGAAAAGACCAATTATTGATGATCTTAAATTAAGAGACTATCTTGTAAAAAGATTTAAGGGATGGAAAGTAGAGAACCGAGATATCTATGAACAACACAAGCGCACAGAACAACCTATTATTGATGCTATTAGTGAACTAGGTAAAAATATTAAAACTGTTACAGAGCAGAATCAAAATTTGATTACAGAGCTTGTACCTGTAGCTGCTAGGAACATATTAGATTATCCAATCACCCCACTTTCTAGTATTCATACACCTAGTCCTGTTGCTCCTCGAAGAATTGAAGCTACTCAGGATCCTATTGAATTGGGTCTTCTTGCTCAAAAATATTTAAGCACACCTAAAGACAACAAAGATGAGGTTTTTGGTTTATATGCCGACACAGAACATGATGGTAGCATCATACATAGAATTGGCAATTTTAGGGTAACATTTATGGGAGATGATTTGATAGTATATTCAGAATCTCATCTTGGAGAAAGAGGTGGTTTTGTTAAGTATCCTGGCACACCTGGATTGTGGGAACTGATGACTCGTAAGAGACCTGGCAACTATACAGATCAAGACTATGAGCACTACAAAGAAATATTAATAAAATCAGATGCTCTATACCAGAACAATGATCCCACACAAAAAAGAGTCAAGTCTAGCAGTGGAGCAAAATACTATAACTTAATCAAGCCTATATGAACACAAATCAAAACAGGTAGTGGGATCAAACAGTACAACACATTGCCTAAATAAAAAATTTGTCTGGGTTGACGATGTCAGGAAACTTGTAGATAGATTGCTGGTGATAGCTGGGGAAGAAAATGCCGGTAACCACAATTTTTACAATGAAAAAGTTGGAATTATGGACATGATAAGCACCAAATTGTCTAATTTTATAGTAAATGACACTAAGGGGATTAGATATCTTATAAAAATTATTAATACTCTACCACCTAAATTTTGGAATATCTCCGAGGGTCGGGGGCTAGTTAATGACATCATAAACAAGTTGCCATTTGAGCTACACATACCAGGCTATCAGTATTGTGGTCCCGGTACCAAACTAGACCATCGACTAAACAGAGGTGACCCTGGTGTTAATCCTCTAGATGCTGCTTGCAGAGACCATGACATAGCATACAACACACATACCGATCTTGACAAGCGACATGTGGCAGACAAAAAATTAGAAGAAACTGCTTTTGGTAGATTTGTAAGCAAAAATGCTTCTTTGGGTGAGAGAATAGCAGCGTTGGGGACCACCATAGCTATGAACACTAAACAAAAACTGGGGTGGGGTTGTAATATATTAAGTAAATTAGTTACAATTTAATTGTGATAGTTAATCCCAGAATATGTATATAATAAACCAAAAATGAAGGCCAAAGGTGTTATGTATCAGATACCTTATGCAGGTCTTAAATCTCTTAAAACTATTGATAGTCTTCTAACCAAAAAGCAACGCAAGAAGAAAAGTTCTTGTCTTGCCAAGGGACATGGTATGAAATTATTACTTAGTACCCCACAATTAAACAAATTACAACAATCTAGAAAAAATCACATATAGGTGGATTCATATTTAGTATCCCAGCTATTTTTGCAGCTCTCGGCGCTGTTGGGAGCTTGGCTGGGAGATCAGCTGCCATAGCAAAAACAGTAATAGATGCCAAGAAGAATAAGGCAGAATTAGATGAACAAAAGCGCCATAATCTGGCCATAGAAAAACAAGGCAAAGGTGTTAAGAAAGTTATGAATAAGTTAAAAAAACAAGAGCCGCTTACCAACCAAGATATTGAAGCTTTAATCAAACCACTGGGCATCAAAAATTTTAGAGGAGTATACATGTCCGATTCTTTACCAGAACAACCACTCAAAAAAGAGTGTGGCATAGTTAATTTGGATAAGTACAAAAATCAGGGCACTCACTGGATTTGTTATCTTAAATATTTAAACAATGAATGAAGCATTTGTGTTTGATTCATTTGGAGGTGTTCCACCTGAGAATTTAGTAAAATATCTAAAATCAACTAATCTTTATTATAATAATACCCGTATTCAAAATTTCAAAGATATTAATTGTGGACATCTATGTTTATCTATTCTTAGATATCTGTCTCAAATAAATAAACCATCAATTGAAAATTTTCAAAAAGCTTTGTGGTATCTAAAACATCATGGGGGTATTCCATCTTACCAGCCAAAATTCAATATTGAAACTTAAATTACATGATGATATAGTTTATCCCAAAACAATAGCTCTTAGAGCATTCTATGGCATGTACTTGATACCTAATATTACACACCACAACAACACAATCACAGTTGGTGACCAAAAAATTGTCATCACTCCAGGCCAGTATAATTTGTCTACTTTAAATGCTCAGTTACCTAGAGGTATATTGTTAACTCAAAATTCTGTCACTCACAGAGTAGAAATTGTGTCTGCTACAGAAACAGTGGATCTGGGTACTATAGGAGAGCTATTAGGATTCGAGAACAACACAAAACTTGAACCAGCCATTAAACACACTGCTATTAATATACCTAAATTCTTAGCGATAGAAACTCGAAATATTCACTGTAATGTGGCCGAGGGTATGATCACCAAATCAAATGGCATAGGCAGTCACAAACAAACTGGCATTATTGCAACATTCAAACCTAACTCTGAATTTATGGAACCGATCATCTACACTCCATCGCCAACATTATATTTTCCTGTGTGCCATAATAGAATAGATAACATTGAGTTGATGGTCACTAATGAAAAAGAAGAATTAGTTGATTTTGTTGGAGCCACAACAACTGCTATCATAGAAATTAATATTTAAATAAAAATACATACAAAAATAAATAAATAAATAAAATGGAAAATATTGAGAGTTATGAGCTACAATCATTCCCCCCAAACAGGAGGGCCTTTGCAAATTTAAATCAAGCCAACACAGAGATTGAGGTTGACCTTGATGTAGGAGATGGCTTTATACACCCTCACAGAGCAGACCTATATATTAAATTTGATGTTGTCAAGCTCGATGGTACTGATTATCCGGCTAACTCAAATATAAGATTGGTAGACAATTTTGTGCCACATCTGTTCTCTGAAATTGAGATCAGAAAACATGGTGTTGTTATAAACAGAGTAGATTACCCTGGCATTACCTCTACAGCTTTAGCCACACTAAAATTATCCAAAACCGAGGCTTCTTACTACAAAATAGGTGGATTTGAGGCTGGTGATAAAATTATATCTAAGAACCACAAAGTGCTGTTTCCTATGCGCCTGTTGCCAGGATTCTTTTCAGATTACAAAGATATTATGTGGAAGGGTGGTTTAAGAATTACATTTAGAAGAGCTGCTAATGATAATAATGCTTTGATGAGGTACAGTACATTAAACTCTACTGGGGAAGCTCTGCCTAATACCCTACCTGATGAGGGCAAATGCCTTATTCAGACTATGGAGCTAAGAATTCCAGTAGTTGAATATGAAGCTAGTTATGCTCTTAAATACAAAGCAGATATACTAAAAAATCCACAGGTACCTTTACAATTTTATACATATCAATGTGTACAGAAGCCTGCCACTGGTAGCTATTATGAATTTGATGCTACAAACTCATTCTCCAGTATACAATATGATATGCCAGATTTTGTGGTAGTACTGTTTCAAACTGGAAGACACAATAATCAAGAAAAAAATTCTAGTAAATTTGATAACTGCAACATCAAGAACATATATCTTAAAAATGGCAGAAATGAGGTGTTCCCTAGAGAAAGTTATAATTTAAACATGTCCAAGGATGATTTCCTCAAATTATATGAGGCATTTACAGCATTCAAAAGGGTCACAATTGGGAATACTGACATGTATTACTCACCAGATGAATTCAAAGCACAGAGACCCATGTTTGTCATCAACAACTCAAAAAGGAAACAATTTGTGGTTAATGACAGGACAAACATTAAAATAATCTGTGAATTCCATGATACACTTCCCGATGACACCATATGTAGTGTTATTCTTATAGGTGAAAAATCATATGTTTATGATGTAAGAAATGAAAGAGTCACAGAGCAATTCTAGAAGAGTTTTGCATATTATATTGTCTTAGTATTAGATAAGCAAGTTGAGCCTAGTCTTGAATTAAAATATTTAGAATGTTACAAGTCAACATATTAATTCTCTGAACTTAAACCGGAAGTGGACTGGAAGTGGACTGGAAGTGGACCGGAAGTGGACCAGAAGTGGACCGGAAGTAAATATGTGTAGGTGGGTATAGGTGTGTGTGTGTGTGTGTGTGTGTGTGTGGGTAGATGTGTGTAGGTGTGGCTCATAAGAGCATCTTGGATTAGTTTTAAGTATAGTTAAAACAATATTGAGAAAAGCCATATTTTTAACAAATTTATAACAGCAATTTTAGCAAATTTAGGTTTTTTCACATCAATTTGGGGGGGTCTTCTTTTCTCAGAAGCATTTTTTTACAAAAATCGTAGGTTTTACACAGTAACAATAAAATTTTATAGACATTTTGCCTTAGTTTTAAGTATTTCTATACTGTCAAAACACCTCTTCATTTATCGATTTTATAATATCATCAATTACACTACTTAAGGGTTTCAACCAGATAGAAATATAAATTGTAATAGCAGTAATACACTTATGTGAACAAGAATGTATTCGCACAACTTGTACATCAGAATAAAAAAAGAGTGGTTAGCACATCGCGCTGCGACACCAAGGGTACCGGGTTCGAATCCCGCTCTGGCTTGGTTGTTTGTGAATGTCGCTTCATCAATTTCATCATTTCATCACTCATCCCCATCTTCGCAAATTAGCCAAGAGGCACAAAACGCGAAGTAAAATAAAATAAATCAATCAATCAACTATCACAAAACGCCATTGCGATCCGATCCTAAAATATAAGGCGCTCGACTAGACTAATCTATTTATTTTAGTTTCAAAGTAGAATAGTGATAAGAAAACATAGACAATCAGAAGCACACATGGGAAGAAAACAACACAGGAAAGCAGACGTGGGGCCAGACATCGTAGCTTCGTTAGTCTACAAAATTCAGTCCAGTGTGAGGAAGATAGGTTGACACAAAACCAAAAGAAGAATGCCAATTCCTTAATTATGTCCTCAGTTTAAATGCATAGACAATTGGAATGGTTGGTGACATTTTGAACATTAGTGGTGCCTGCTTAGGAGAGGAGGCGCAGATAACTTTCATTTTTAGTATAATCTTTTTCAGAAACCAATATCTTGTTACGAAGTGTACGTATAAGTAAAAATGAAGCCTGAAACCAGTCCGTCTCAAAATTGTTCACCTGCACCAAAAGATGTTTCGTATTCTATTGTAATGTAATTGGTCTTCAGTCCTATCCAACATGTTGTGACTGCGACTCTGATATTTGTAATTTTCCGGGGCGTTAGGAGCATCAGAACACCACATACATTCAATAAGACACATCTTCACCCCTGTCATGCGTTGTTGATAAGTGATGTTATTAGAAATTTGAAACTATTGGCATGCTATGATGTTCAATCTTACTCTATATATATATATATATATATATAATTCAACATGTACAGCCACCGGCAAAAAAAAATGGGACACCTAGATTCTGAAATTCTCGCTAGCCCGCATGGCGTTATGTGTGTTGCCTAACTCTAAGGCGATGTGAGAAGGTCAAAGCGTTATTTTTACACTGAAATGAGAAACCTAATATGCAGTTTCAAAAGTCACGCAATTCTAACTTTGATAGCTTCTAAATTGAAAGCAGTGAAATATATTGACACCAGGTTTTCTACGTTTTAATAATATTTTTAATTGCAAATTTGTGCCGTAGAGAAACCTCTAGATATGAATTAATGGAAAATTTAGAATATTTTTCCGTGATACTAATGTCAGGAGAAAGTGAAATTACCACAGAGTTAGGGAATAGCTGATTTAATAATAAAGTGGCCACCTTATGCTACCTTAACTAATATTGGCCTTTTATTTAGATTCAGACACCCAAATTGTCATTCTTTACAACGGTGCAGACAAAGATTAGCCCAATTGCGTTTTGCAGAATTGTTTAAAATTTATCTCAAATATTGGACGTTAAACCTCCGCCTTTCCAGTCGCCGATCTGAGACATTTTTCCGTTCATGTTCAGTTCCATATTTCGGTTTCTGTTCATCATGACAACATTCACCTCGACCTACCGGCCTCAGAGTCAATAAATATTCTCTTTCTTTTTAATAACCATGTTTCAGTTTCCAGAAGGAGATACGAAGGACTGGGCGATGTTCATGTAAACACACAAAAATTATATGATCCATAACTGTTCGTATTTTCTCATTACAAGCAAAATTCTATATATTTTCTCATGTCATGTATAAATAAGTATTACAGGTTTCAATAATTCGTATATAGTAATTTGTGTGTATACTTCCATTGTCCAACACAGTCAACTCTATTGTTAAACTGAATTAACGAAAATTCCGATCAGGATGATCAATTACCTCAATTCTTCTTTAGTAACTAGAACGTGTCGCTAAATGCATCACGTAATTCATTGTAAAAAATCAAGGAGTTCAATTTTCTAAAACACAAGGTAATGAACCAGCAACTGAACCACTCCCAACGAGTATATATACAGGGTGTTTCTAAAGGTCGTTTACAATGCTTGGGAGGTGATTCCTCACACGAAAACAAGCAAAAAGTGTGAGTTCCATTTTTACGACTGAGGCTTCGTTTCCGAGATAGGAGCCTCGCAAAAGGTGACAAAGTGAACGTCACACCTAACTGGGACGAATACTATCACAGATAGAGGGGCGGTTCCAAGGGAATCATCAAGGAATCGTATGTGCTCAGTCCGGAAGTCACTATGAAAAGTTCACTGCACGCATGCGCAATGGAGTCCTCAAAGGAATTGGGGATTTCCAGCAAGAACAATGCATGGAAAGGGTATGTAACGCAGCAAGAAGGACCGTGACAATGAGAAATGCGTTAAAGACAACACATCCCGACCTCAAACACCAAAACATGAGCACGGAACATAAAATCCGAAAAGTTGAGCACGGTTGCATACCCCAGTTACACGCGAGGAATGAACTAATCATGCCATGTGGCATACGAGAGACACATTACTCCACCAGGAGGAGAGAAAGCAAAACACAATATCAGATTATTGGGACAACGTGCATTTTTACACGCAACAACTACGTAATATCCCTCCCCCCCACACACACAACAAACAAGAAATGCTGCAATGTCTTACGAACAGACAGTGCGTGTCACTGTACACCTACTGAAGATGTCACTTTCACCATACAAAGGGGGTGGGGAGCAATACCAAGAGTGTTCGCACGCGATCACTGTGACGTAAAAGAGACCAGTTTTGGAAGCGCTGCGCAGGCAAGTCTGGCTCTCGTAGTCTACTTTTGACCTTCATGACTGCTGTACCAGCGAGAGGAGCTCGAAGGGTTGGTTCTCTCCTGCAGTCTTCCCAGTCGTGTTGCAGGTGCTGGGATATGATCAGCAGTTCGCTCTAGGTTGTCATACGCATTTAAGAGTACTAGTATGTTGTATTGAAAGAAGTTGACGTGGTGGAGTGGGCAAGTCAAGTATCGCAACAATTGGTCTGTGGTGTTCGTACGGTGATACGGCCAATTTGTGCAGTGTACCAGTGTTAAACAAAAACGATACTTTGCAGTTCCAGCTCCCTAATACACAGATGGCTGCGTATACGACCCAGCAGCTAGCAGACATGCATCTCATGTATGGGGAGGCACGTGGTAATAGCCGCGAGGCAAGGCGTCTTTATGGAGAACGCTTTCCACATTGACCTTTACCGTCTCACACCTTCTTTCAGGTAGTGGACAATCGACTGCGTGAAACAGGGTCAGTGTTACCACCGCGGCAAGAAGTTGGAAGACCCCGAAGTGTACGCACACATCAGTTTGCAGAAGATGTGTTAACAGCGGTCGCAGAACATCCTGGCACCAGTACGCGTGTGCTCGCTAGGGCACGAAACACGCGTCTCATGTGAATGTTTGTCGAGTGTTGTCAGAAGAAGGAATGCACCCTTTTAAACTGCAGAAAGTACAAGAACTGTTACCTCGTGACTTTCGCCCTCGTATGGAGTTTTGCCAATGGTTGTTGCATCAGCTGGACGCAAACCCTCACTTCGGGGCAAAGGTATTGTGGACAGATGAAGTTATGGATGTCTTCAATAGTAGAAACAGTTATGTCTGGGACTTTGACAACCCGAATTCACTTTTTGTGGCCCATCACCAGCACAGGTTTTCAGTGAATGTGTGGTGCTGGATAGTACATGAGCATTTAATTGGACCATACATTCTCCCTGTTCGCCTGAATGGTCACACGTATCATGCATTTCTTAGTGAGGTTCTGCCTGAACTGTTGGAGTCCGTACCTTTGGCACTGCTGCAAGAAATGTGGTACCAACACGATAGGGCACCAGCTCATTTCGATCGTAATGTACGACATTTCCTGCATGACGTTATTCGCAATAGATTCATTGGTAGGTATGAGCCTGTGCCTTGGCCACCGAGATCGCCAGATCTCAACCCTCTTGATGTTTTCTTCTGGGGAGAAATGAAAACCCTCGTATACGACACACCTGTCACATCAGCTGGGGACCTCGTTGCTCGCATCAAAGTTGCGGCCGCGACGGTAGCAGATACCCCTGGCTTGTTTGCTCGTACTCGACAATCCTTGATTCGCCGCTGTCATCTCTGCGTAGCAGTGAACGGCAGACATTTTGAAAACCGTCTGTGATTATCGCCCTCGGCAAATCCCAGTGAGAACACTCTTGGTATTGCTCGCCACCCCCTTTGTGTGGTGAAAGTGACATCTTCAGTTGGTGTACAGTGACACGCACTGTCTGTGCGTAAGACAATGTACCATTTGTTGTTTGTTGTGTGTGGGGGGGCATATTACGTAGTTGTTGCGTGTAAAAATACACGTTGTCGCAATCATCTGATATTGTGTTTTGCTTTCTCTCCTCCTGGTGGAGTAATGTGTCTCTGGTATGCCACATGACATGATTAGTTCATTCCTCGCGTGTAACTGGGGCATGCAACCGTGCTCAACTTTTCGGATTTTGTGTTCCGTGCTCATGTTTTGATGTTTGAGGTCGGGATGTGTTGTCTTTAACGCATTTCTCATTGTCACGGTCCTTCTTGCTGCGTTACATACCCTTTCCATGCATTGTTCTTGCTGGAAATCCCCAATTCCTTTGAGGACTCCATTGCGCATGCGTGCAGTGAACTTTTCATAGTGACTTCCGGACTGAGCACATACGATTCCTTGATGATTCCCTTGGAACCGCCCCTCTATCTCTGATAGTATTCGTCCCAGTTAGGTGTGACGTTCACTTTGTCACCTTTTGCGAGGCTCCTATCTCGGAAACGAAGCCTCAGTCGTAAAAATGGAACTCACACTTTTTGCTTGTTTTCGTGTGCGGAATCACCTCCCAAGCATTGTAAACGACCTTTAGAAACACCCTGCATATATGAAGTGTGTGTGTTAGAGAAAATTCACACCGAAGCGACACGCGACACATGCCGCTTGGAAATTATCTAATCAGCAGTAAAGTTTGTCAGTGCAGCGGCATGACAGGCCCACAAGCGACACGTGTCTGCTGACGCTTTTGAGTGAATTCTCCTTCACAAATGAATATTAAATAATGCATATAAGATCCTTCCATATCTTACCTAGCAACAAATTAACGAACTTCCATTTGTTCGTATAGAACTTCTCTATCAAAATATGACATTAGCCCTTTGAGATAGAAGCCTCAGATATATATATACATAAAGTGTGTGTGGGGGGGGGGGAAGGGGGTGCGTTTGAGAGAGAGAGAGAGAAAGAAAAATAAATGTGTTATTAACAAATGGAGCTTCGTTAATTTGTTGCAAGATAAGAAATAGGAGATATGTATAATATATGTATTATTTAATATTAATTTTTTGTTATTGAAATCTTATATAGCTCTAACGAATAAACAAGTTAGTACCGCGTGTGGATCTGCATACAATCTTGCAATACGTTTTCAGTAGATAAAATGTAATAAAAATCAAAGTAAAGTGCAACGAAAGTGAGTTACAAAAAACTGCATTAGGTCACTCCACCTCGTAATGCTGTGAGTTTCTACTTGGCTTCGCCGGGCAATGTGTTGGTCTTCCTATCAGTGCACGAGTCATGCTTCTGCAGACCCTACACCTTACCTTGATAGACCAATACAGGTGCAGTACCTGTTCGAGCTGCCGCTGCCAATTTCATGAGAAGTTCAGAAGTTCTTTTCATGGTGTTTGAGCTACAACGTGCGTAAAAGCATGGCTAAAGTAAAAATGTGCTTTCCGTTTTTCAGGTATTTTGGTTTCAACAAAGTTTTATTCCGCATTGTGAATTCTTGTTTAGTATTTTTAAATACTTTTTCCTCTGTCAATTTCTTTGGTGTCTATGCCATTCTGTTTCGAGGAAGACACCGAATACAAAATCACTCGAAGTAATGGCGTATCCAAAGGGAGGGTCTTGTAGTCCGATCCCCCCAAATCCAATTTTTTTCCCCTCCGAGCAAATATTAAGAGTACTTGAATGTTACTGAGATTATGTATGTTACACTGCAAAGAATAATGTCGGTGATATCAAGACAGCACGAATGTCGAAACTAGAACAAGACCGAGACAGCCCAGTTAAACTTGAGACGAGAACTAGCTTCGATCCTTCGAGACTTGTCGAGATAGGGCAGGCATACCGCTTTAAAATCGAGACGAGACAGAGACTTAATTATCTGAAACTCTCAATCTTGCTCGAGAATTAGGTAATATTAGAAAAATCTCCCCTAACCTGTAAATGATTTAAAACTACACGTAAGACTGCCAGACTCAGGCCTACCTCGTTTAAGGACCAAATAATAGTACAAAGACATCAAACGATCGCTGGTCCTCTTGGACACACAACTTTCGCTTAGATTCACGGAAATCTGTATGCCGTAAATACCATCGTATTGTGTTGATAAGCCATTTCGAGAAACGAAAGACAAGATTAGCCACACTGAGAGGAAGTCAGAAAACGTCGGAAACCAAACTTTTGTAACGAGGTAAAGTTCGTATAAAACGGATTCAGTCCAATGATGCAAAGTGAAAAAGAAACTAGTTTGTATATTTAACAGTGCTAAAGTTTTATTGTATTGAGATATGTGAGTAGTCGTCACAGGATTGCTCGGTGGGTTGCTGCGTTATAAGAATTATTTATATGGGGACAAATTATTGAACCTGAAACACTGAAGCACAATTTGAACAACAACTCTGTAATTATTGTTGTAACCAAAACTGCTGTTTGTAGGATATCTGGTCTCTCTGCTTCTCTTCTTCTTTTGTATTACTTGTCTTCTTAACTTAGTTTCGGGCAATGTAAATGGTGTAATAAATTATCCGTAGAACTTGGGAGATGGGGAAGAAATGTTTTGCCCCAACTGCAAACGATGTGGAGGGAAATTCCACCTGGTTCCTTCACAAAGTGTGATGGATAAATGTATAATCTGTAGTCCACTGAACTGGGAAATTCATGGTTGAATTCTGCCTTACTGGGAAAGATGTAATCTTCTCGTAGTATTCCAAAAAATATGTCTGCATGCCTCCTTCAAGTTGTTGGTGACGAGTCTCTCCACACGGTAGTTGACTGCTTCGGCGGAATTCCTTCATAAAAATGCCCATGATTGGTGTAGGCATTGCTCGTCCACGTCGTTTCGTATAGACAGGTTAGGTTAAATAAGAGGAAAATTATAATAATGAAAGGAAATTATTGAGGATAGGTGTAATTGATTCAGGGTATGCACACAAAACCAAACTCATTCCATTGCATTTTCTTAAAATTAAATTAAATTAAATTGCCTCATCAAGATAAAATATAATTAAAATAAATTGATTAAATATCTCCCATAATTCTTTGAAAATAAATAAGGAAAATTTAAATAAAATATACAACCGTAATTAAAATATTAATGTCCATGATTGACGTGTTGCCTTAAATTATAAATTATTGCTATATTGCTCTGAATGTACATGTCTTGCAAGTTGACGGTGCTTATAAAAATAATAAACAAGTGTTGCGGTTAGCAATAAATTCCAAATAATAAAAACTAAAATAAACATGGGCAAAGGGTTTAAAACTAATTCATGAAATAAAATGCCCTTACTAATAGATTGATTAAGTTGCTTTAAGGCAAGTTCAAGCGGAGTCCATTGGGGAATAGTGAAATCAGATAAATTCTTGGGAATATCAAGTGGTAATTCAACTTCCTTCCTTTTTACCTGTTCAAAAGCTAAAATTCTGGTATGTAAAATTTGTTGATCCACAATAATCTGAGAAAAATCCTGATAATTAAAAAATATAGAATGCCCCTCGTTAATCTGAATAGATCTGTGGGTGTTCAAATTATTATTCAAATTCTGAATGACAGTAAATTGACTTGTACCTGATATTAAAATACCATTACGTGTTCTAATAAACTGAAATAGTTTGTTGTCAGTAATAGACTTCACTTCAAAATTACAAGAAACTGATCTGTTGTGTAAAAGTAAGTCTTCTAGACACTGTACATCTTTATCGATGGTAACTTCACTATGCGAGCAGAGGTAAAAAAAAATTTAAGCTCGCATGCGCTGTCAACAATTTGCACTAATCGTGGGCTTCCCTTATGTTGCATACTGTAAGTTAACTCTGGAATTCTAATGCGGGACCAAGAATTATTACGTAAAATGCCTAAGTTGACTGCTCTAAAAATAGGAGCGATGTCATGCATCTGTACTAAAGGTGTTTGAAGAAGTAAATGAAATGATCTACTACTGGGTTCATATTTAATCAAATATACTTTGGTCAAAGAATAAAATAATCCTATGTCTGTTTTGTAAAGCGAATCTTTATAGTCGGGGTGATGCTGAATAAATGTACGGAGCCAATTAGGAGTTAAAATATGATAAGATAATTTTCCTGAAGCTATTTCCATAATTATAAAATCTAAACGCTCTATCATCTCAGAGGCGTGCAATAAAGCAACAATATGTCTCTCTTCATTATAATCATAACAAAATTTAGCAAGTAATTCTTCTTTTAAATGCAAAACTGATTGCTTTAAAACTACCAAACTTCCATTGACAATGTTAATCATCTTTACTTGACTTTGTTTCATATTTTGTACTTCCTGAATTATATGATGTTGATTGGCTGCTAAAGTTTTAACTGATTGCGATAAATGATGAACTGACATTATATTGAAAACAGAAAGTCCTGCACTAAACAAATTTATTAAATTGAGAAATATCTGCCTTTTCTCTCTGTTGTGGGTATTAGTAACATTCTGATATAAATTTTGACAATTAGGTCTTACGTCTCCTACTGTAAATTTACATGGAAAATACTGAGAAATGTCAGTAAGATAATCATTAATTCTGGGGCTAGTATCATTATGAATGACTTTCCATTGCGAACATGCGGAATCATTTTCAACCTGAATATGCGCATCGATGAATATATTCACTGTTGTAAAAATATTCTTACTGCTATGAATGGTTAACCCTTGTCTCTCAAAATATAAGCCTAATGATTTGAAAAATATGTCTTGCGACTGTTCATTGTAAGGTAGGGATCCAATAAAATTAATCAGGGATAGGACTAGGATTAAAATCCAAAGTAGAAAAGTAATTCTGCGAGTAGGCATGCTTCAGTAATAAAAAAATTTCCTACATCAGTATAGCTTGAAGTTGGGATATATACCTTAGTAAAGCTAAAATTATGCTGATATCGTATCAATCCCTAAGATTATATGTTTATTTTATAAAGCCTCTCTGAATGCTTCACGTTGACCAGGGCATTCACTTGTTTTTATCAGTTGTCTCAGCCTCTGAGGCATGTAAACAATGCACAGTGTTGTGCAATGCAAACCTCCTGAGCTATTCAGGAAACAGGTAGTTTCTTCTGCCTATGGAGTCAGCGGTTTGCATAGTGGCAATTAAAAACACGATTCGGCATTGAGGAAGAGCTCCATGGCCTAGGGATATAGAGGTGAGACAAGCTGAGAGGAGACTGACTTTGGATTGGAGTGGAGAAGGGAGAAGAGGTTAGGAGAGCAGTAGGGCAGAAGTGAGACGACGCTCTGGTCAACCAATCGAGAAGCCAACAGAGGACTTCGTATGTTTTGTTCATCATAATTCATCAGATAGACAGGTAACTATCCTAACACCCAGCCATCATTCAGGTTCAAAGGTTCACAAAACCCAACGAGTGACCATTGTCTTTTCTAGCAGTTTAGTTCCTTAATCTTATTTGTACCTTTCGTATTGCCAAGCGTTAACTCGTCATGCCAATGAAGAGTGCTCTCATCAGAGGATGAATGATGAATAACTTACATCACCCATCAATTAATTGCACAATGACTGGTTCAGATCCCATCATTCTTTAGAATGATACGTGGTGGATTGCTGGGGCTTCTCATCCATTTCTTCGGAAATACGATGAGAAAATAGCTTGATACGTGGTGGAGATAAGCGGGCCTTTTCATTTTTTTCAGAAATGAAAAGAGTTTGTCAACCAGTTTAAAATTTAACCCCACCCCAAAAATTGATACGTGGATGGAGGTGCTGGAATTTTCATTCATTTCAGTTTGAAATAAATAAAAACTAAGCACATAGAACCGTCATGCAATATTTGTGCCCGATTTCGTTCATCTCAGGCGGAAACGCAAAGAAAAATAACATTTTATTTTAAATTAGGCTTCCTCACCCTCCAGATAGGTTTTCTCATTTCTATGCAGAGAGAATAAAGAATGAAAGTTATAATGAAAACATTAAATAAATAACAGGCTGCGTACGTATTTAAAAGTAGAGAATTTATAGAGTTACACGTGTTTTAATGCTAATATCAGCGGGGGAAAACCATTAAACTATGATAGATGTCGAGTTCTAACTTGAGGATGAATCAGATGAAACCTATCGACCTCAAGTCAGAGTCGGTCACCCGTAAAATGTAAAGATACGGAAGAACCTGCGTCCCAGCTCCGTCGCGGTTATCCGCGGAGGGCTGGCGATTTGGTATAAGGAGCGTCCGTCATTCCTCGTGGCGGAAGGTTCGATGTCGGATTTTAGGGAGGCCCATTTCATCAAAAATGTGGCCGGCCCAGGGACGTCCGTGGACGTTTTCTTATCAATCCGCTCCTGGTAGCGCTGTGGTTCGCTCGCGAACTCGGTATCATGGCTACGACAGATTTCCACCTGGGAAATTTTTACCATTCCCAGAATTTTATAGAAGAATAAGGCATTTAGATTCGATGGTTTCTTGCATTGACAGTGATTTTAGAACATAAGAGGATGGAATTTTTTTTTACATGATCTTGATCTTGGTTACGAAAATTATCACAACGTTGGTTATGAGGATTAAAATAATACAGTAAGCTAAAGTAAACAGTAAACGATTTTTACCCTTAACATTTTAATTAATTAAAAATGTGGATTAAAAGTGGATTTTGAAGTTATTTATGAACGAGGAAAATAAATTAGAGTTTGTTGACTCTGACTCGGTGGCACTATGTACATTTTAACGAGTCATAGCAGAGAGTATGCTTGTTTGAGTCAATATTTCGTCTTTGTTATTATTATTAATTGAAATTCCTTAAAAGTTTAATTTAAATTTGGTTTAAAACTGACCGTAACTTGTAAATGATTTAGAATGCTTGAACTATAACTGCTAAGATTATTGCAACGAGGATATTACATTTTTATACATATATAGTTTTGGGAACGAATAAGGCCCCGAGGACCACTCATTTATATTCTTAATGACTGAAGTCTCCTAGCACCTCATGAATGGAGCTTAGATTAAGGAGATAGTCAAGTTTATACGAGATAGTCACTTGCCTTATTTACCTTAACTTACGAATACATTGCCTCAAAATTTTCAATTCATGTTAATATGTAAAGAAACGAAACGCTATTTATATTCCTGGTACGCTGTACATTTAATGTCCGCTATTAGTATATAGTTTGAGTGGCGTACCGTGATTTAGGATATAAACCGCCCGATTAATTAAAAGTTCTAGTTGAGAAGTAATAGATGTATAAATAGGCTGCAGTGACGAGAGATGTCCGTACACAGGTAAGCAGTAGTGACGTGAAAGAGTCCGTACACATATATACATATACTTATGATTTAAGCACAGTTAGGCATAGCCAACTTAAGTTGAATAACTAGCAGAGAATTAGGAGAGCACTTTCACGGCTGGACGTTTCTCACGTGCTAATGAGATTTTTTTGCTATTAATATATTTATATTTTTTTTCTGTCCGAAATATTGTTTTGTTTGACAGTTGAATATTAATCCTTAGCACGTTGTAGCTTCGAATGTTAAAAACTTTGAAATGTAGATCGTGTAAAATTTTAAAATATAAATATTGCAAATTTTGCTCCAAGTTACGGCATTTATTAAAGTGAAACAGGTCTAATATTTTAAATCCACTCGCGTGACATAATAATAATTTATAATAAAATTGCACTAATAATATTAAAGGTTAAATAAAAGCAGACTTATTGATTAATAATGTGCCTTAGGCACAAAAAGTTTTTTGCAGTATTAAAAATACTAGCTCAGCAAGTACATCACTAAAAATTTATGTTACGCACTGAGAGAAAGGATTAGTTCCAGATACAAAATATATTTGGTTCCACAAAATTTCTTACGGTCAAACAAGGTTTTGTTTCACCTACAGAGTAACTGTTCACATAAACCATTTGGTTGAGTTCTCTTAACAAACATATGAGTTTGACGTTAGTTTTGTCCATTGAAACATTGTCCATTTCATAGAAAGAAATATTTTGTTCCGTGAACAAAAACAACGTGATACTCGTACTGGCAAGTGTGACAAGAGCAAACATGGCGGATCTGCGAACCCGTAAGCTTCGAGTACCTTAAAGTCTTGGAGATTTGAAACACTAATACGTACATTTGCTGGTAAGTGTAACATTATTGATGTTAAAGATGTTAAGTAGGAAATGTAAATCATAGAAATATTTAAATACAGGCGTAGAAGTTCAATGCAAAATTTTGAGGTGGTTTTGTCTCGTATCTTAATTTGTAATTCTTATGCACGTAGAAAATATGTAATATCTGATCATGCTGAATATAAAATAGCTACAATACATTACAAGTTGTGCAAGCGTGGTTTACGTTAACACAGGCACAATAGCTCAGTAAATATAGCATCTTGACTACCATACGTTCGACCTGTGTTCGATCCTCGGGTTAGATGATCTGGGCCAGGCATTTTCCCAACAGTTAATATAATTTTTATAACAATTTACCTTTTCATTGTAAGCTAATTACTGGCGTAGCAGTGCAACGTGTACCGTGTTGGTTTCTATCGTATATTGCACCTTTTTACATTATGGGGTCCGTTGTCTCACTGTACTCCGTCGAGAATTACTTTGTGTTTTCTTTTAAACGACAGATTTCGACCATTTATGTAATATAAAATCGGTTCAAACATGCGGAAAACACATGTAGCTGAGACATTTAATCCCAAATTATGGTCAGTGTAAGTAACAACTTGCCATGGCGAAGTTGTTTCGCCAGTTTTTATGAGTAAAAACCGGTTGTTAAGGGGTCCGTTTTCTCACTGTACTCCGTCGAGAATTACTTTGTGTTTTCTTTTAAACGACAGATTTCGACCATTTATGTAATATAAAATTGGTTCAAACATGCGGAAAACACATGTAGCTGAGACATTTAATCCCAAAATATGGTCAGTGTAAGTAACAACTTGCCATGACGAAGTTGATTCGCCAGTTTTTATGAGTAAAAACCGGTTGTGTGCTCACTCAAATAGCTAAAAAACACATCGAAAATTGCTATCAGTCCCATACCTAACCCTCCTAACGTAACAATGTAATATTATAACTGCTGTTGTGATATATCGTGTTGGGTGCTACATTCACTTGCATGAAACTTTCAGGCTGTTCTGCTTCATGTTAAATTAACAGGTGTACTCTTCTTCACAATAACACATTTCTGCAGGCTAAAATCAAGGGAACATGCAAAAAAATATTTCATTTTCTTGAGAGGGTTCAGAGGGTTAAACACATTGTTATGTTAAAAAGGTCAAACAGCGTGAAATTAAGTTTTGAAATTTTTATTGCATTTTTATTCTTTCACTGATCAATTTTCCACAAAATAAGTATTTTAATCTTGTGCGCATGAGAATGGTGCATCGTGATAGTATGCCATTATGTTCCCTGTGCCTACTCGGATATTTCCAAGTTTTTGCCACAAAAATGGTTGATGTTCTACCTCCTTCCGTCCGTGATCTTAGCACCGAATTAAAATCAGAAGTAAGCGACATGAACACAGCTGAAGCAACGATAATACCTGGTAGCGCAGGGTTGCCAGGAGTGTAAAGAAAGGCATCAAATGCAAGAGAGGCACAAAATTATGTGAATAGCAGTTTCTGAATTTCTTCCTTTTGGAGGGGGGGCAATAGATGAAAGTCAATGGTATTACGAAAATGTATACACGTTCGGATACAAATCCAATTGTAAGGGGTAAATTGTAAAAAAAATATTTTAAAAAAAACACTTTGGCCCGAAAGTGGTATTTCCTTTGGTCTTCACGACAAAAGATTTATTTCTTAATCGTAATGATGATTAGGTTAGGAACTTGGATACAGGTTCAGTTTTTGTTCATAAGTAATGTAGTTACTTATGGTTTGCATCAACAATCACACTTGTTTGCTCTGGTTGTTAGGTTCAGTGTGACTTTTACAAATATATATATATAATCTGTGAAAAATCGCTATGATTAGTATGTTAAGCAGTTAAATTGTGAAAGTAGCTAGTGAAGTTTGACAATTTGTTGTACCCCCCACACACACACACATACACTTATACTACATAAAGGTGATGTCAGAAGTTTTACACTTATGGAGTTATGGTAGTTATGGTAGTTAGAATGTATTCCGAAATGATATGTTTCTTGTACAATGGAGCTGCATAATTTGGGCTTGAAATGTGTGAATCAAATCATAAAAAAATCATACATTTATACATGAATAAAATGTAATTTGGGGAGAGGGGGAAGGCTAAGCCTTATCACTTAACCTACTCCTGTGTATTCTCGATTAGCCTGCTTAAAAACTTTCATTCATTCTAGCATATATTTAGCTTTATTTAAATTGCTGAGAAATACTCAAGAATTAATATGACAGGAATCAATGGAATTATGAGCTTAGCCAAAAATAAAATATTTTAAATTTATTTGTATCATTACTGAAGTTCAGAAATGTATTGGAGTGGAATCTGTAAATTAATATTTCATTGTTTTCTGTATATCTTATAGACAACCAATAAAACAGGAAGTCCTGGCTGGCCAAAGCAATGAACCATGTCCAGAGGTGCTAAAGCATTGCCACAATGCCTGGAGCATTAGGCAGTGCTACAGCAGAAACTGGGATGTACGTATATTGGTCAGCACTTATCTAATTTATTTGTAAGCCAATAAGTTGAAAGATTTATGAACAATTTAAACTGCTCAATACTTTGTACAAATCAAACATTTATGCTTTTCTATTGTTGATTTGGTTTCTTGTTATTTGGGTGCTACACACATCTATATTTCCCAGGAGCTTCATTTTCCTATTTTTTGCTGGTGTATACAGTATTTCCATTGCTATTTCCTGACTATATTTTTATGATGTAATAGTTTCATAATGTTATCACATTGGTAAACGGTGGGACAGGGAGCGTTCTGTAGAATTTTTCCAAACTTCTTTTGAGGCCCAGGTAGAACGCTTGCTCAGATGCATCGAATGAGATGGGAACTATGTGTAAGTGTAACTCTGAGTAGAGGACATTACAAGCAAACTATATGTATGATCAATGTTTCAATCTTTCCATTATTAAACAGATTATACCTCAACAGGCAAAACTTTTTGATGCCCCCAGGTAATTACATAAATATTCATGAATAGTTGTACAGTGGACAAAATACCTTAATCGGAAACTAGCAGCAGGCCTATATAATATTAAGTCTTTGTGTTTATCGAGAATATGATTTTCTTATTTTTTATTTCAAATTTTACTTTGATAAAATGTTGGGAATGAATTGCCTAAGTACCATATTGGAACCATATTTTCAGATTCAAAGCATGAAGTTCATGCATCATTACCAATCATAAAGCACAAGATAAATAAACACATATTTTTCTCCTATTCTATTTAACAACCGTAGAGAGAGACACACACACACAGAGAGAGAGAGAGAGAGAGAGAGTAACTTTAATTTCCCTCTCATGGATGGTAATTAACAAATCGTGTTCACGTTTAGAAAATGTAAAATATTGCATTTTAAGTATTATTCAACCTTCCTTCTTACAACTTTGTAATTGCAAGCATTAACACATTTATTGCAATGTAAGTGTCTCACACAGAATGTGTATGTGTGTGTTGTCTCCAAACTTTATGACAAGAAATATGTTCATTTGCTTGTAATAACTGTAAGTTATAAGAAAGAAGCTACAATGCAAGCAATATGTACAGTGTGATCAGTGGCGGCAATTGGGTTCCAAAATCAGGGGGGAACTGGGGAGTCAAAGACAATATGGATAAGGTTTAGCATAGTGCGGGGGCAAAAGTGATGGAAAGGGGGGGCAACTGCCCCCCCTAATCGCTGACACTGAGTGTGATATATAAGTATTCCCAAGCAAATTTTCCCCGAATGTGTTTATTCTTTGTTTTAGACAATGAGACCTTCAAGGGACAAAATTGAAACAACATGCCAAACAAGCTGCTGACAAACACTGCAACCACCAGGTGAAAACCCAGCTTAAAAACACTCAGGGTGCAAGAGAAAAAAAATCAATGAAATAGTCATGGTTAATTTGCCGAGCAACACTCGTACATCCACTGCACATACAACCGCAGAGGATAATTTGAAAACGGTTTTGGTTAAATAAATACAAAAAAAAAGTTGCAAATTCCACATGGACTAACTGGGACTAGCCCTAACTGGGATTCGAACCACTGTCTATACTTTACAATACAATTTTGACAATACATTCTGCAGCAAATATTTCTTTACCTGTAAGTTCAGAATGTTTTTCAACATGTTTGATGGTCATAGAATTTTATAATTCTAATTGATCTGATGAACCAACCAACCAGCTAACTCTGTTTATTTATTATATTTTTCTTTCTTTCTTAGCAAATAACACGTTCCGTGAATCCACTGGAGAGCACTATCTGTTTCAAACAGTCGAGGATTTTTTTAAATTCCTATTTTGATGGATTGCCAGCTGAAAAAGTAACCAGACATGTTTCGATTCAGGAGGATATGGAACATTGAATCAATATTTACGTTAACAACTGTTGTACTTCATCCTTTGAATGTCTCCAGAAATCTAATACAGAAGAACTTTTTATATGTGAACAAAAAAGTTTTAATATGTAGTGTATGTGTGGGTATGAACACAAAAAATGCATGATACTTGATTATTCCTAATAAAAATATTATTGTTCCACATAAATATGTTTAATTGCTACATGTGCAAGAAGAATTTTTGTACTCTTAAATTGCTTGTGTGGTATGTTTTTTTAAGCATTGTGGCACCTATTTAACTGCTTGTGCTCACACATGTAAAAGAAGTTTCTAAAATGTATGCAAGTTTCGCAGACATTTTGGAACACTAATATGTGCCTTAATTATTTCTCATGCATATATCAATGATGATATAATATTAAAATGTTTTTTTAAATTCTAGTTCGACTACTTTTTACAGTTTTTACAACTGCTGTATCATTAAATCCCCCTGCGTTAATATTTTTTTGTATACTTGTGCACTGGAGTAGTGTAATGGTGGAAGAAAATCCAACTTTAAATATATTGAGAAACTTCATATCATTAAAGAAGTATTCATACTTTTTTTCCCTTTCTATCATTCATTGAATATTACGATGCATGTTAAAAATACAGAGATTGCTCACACAGTGAACATCCCGCATGCGCATAACAGACGTGTGCACACAGGCTAGAACTATTGTACAGTACATACTGTATTTTCTACAACTTATATTTTGGTAAATTCATAGCATTTTCAACATTCTTGCCTTGGTGGTGTGTTCTGTATTTCCTCTACTAGTTTTTTTATGATGTTTCCAGGTCTTGAACCTGGCTTGGGAACAGACTAAAATGATTCCTGAAGTAAACTGGTTTAACACAGTGTGCCACTTAATACATGCTGTCCTGGAATGGATTGCGTTCATTATGCGAGACACCATGATGTGTGATGTGATAGGTCTGTGAGCTGATGACACTTTGCCATGTGCTTCGCAACTACTTGACTACTGCTGCTCCAAAACACATCATGAAATATCAACAAGCACAAGTTCACGCAAAAAAAAACCAAAACCACCCACCTTGCTAACATTTAATAACTTCCGACCACATGTTGGCTCTTTCCATTGCAAACAATCTCACCACTCTGCCTGTGTGACAAAGGGTGACTGCATTTTATCTTTGAACACAACAATAGGGCTCATTTATATTTTTTTCCATATATCGAATGGTTTAACCCTAGAACACTAGTGTACGTAAAATTTACATGTGGTGTTCCCTCAATTCCCTTCCCTACCTCTCAGATACACGTCCCTCAACCTAGCAGTCTGTCAGACATAAAGAATAGAATAGAATAGAATACTTTATTAGTCATTAGACAACATGATTGCAATAATAAGAAGGTAAGTGCTGATCATCTTGATTTTGTGTGTTATGTTGTACAATGTATGTCAATTTTGAGTGGCTCTAGTAAAACGAGAAAAATCTTTCACATAATTTTGACATTCGTAAATTCGACTTGGATAGTTAGATTTTGAAAAAAAGTTTAGAAGCATGCACTATTTTCTTGCAGGATTACAATATTGTATTCGTTCCTTATTTACAGTGTTATGAATATTTTTTTGTTCAATATTCATTTTTTGAACTTTTCACCTTCATTCTTAATGTACATATTGGCTTGACAATCAAGACATTCTTTTAAAATATTATATGTTAATAAAACCATTCTTCTTTGTAGCTAATCAGTGGTGATTTATTCATTCTAGTTAACAGTGGTTAGAAGTCCAAAAACTAGAATTAATAAAATCATGTTTATACTTTTAAAAATGAAAAATAAAACCCCAATATAAAGAATATACAAAAGTTGATTTTCAAAAGGAATCATCACACTGTTTTCATGATGTAGAGGTTGTGTTGAAAATAGATTGCTTCATGTAAGTAAAATTTATGTAGTGCTAGTTACACTGTAATATGGGAACATGCTAGTGTTCTAGGTTACACTGTAATATGGGAATGTGCTAGTGTTGTAGGGTTAATAATACTTTAAGGTATTATTTGTTGTCTATAATGTCAGTGTGAAGAAATGGAATATACCAAATAGATTTTGTAGCTATGGTGAATATGCCTTTACGAAACATAATGCAAAAAAATATAATGAAATTGCAATCTGTCTTTGCAACATTCACAATGCAGTGTCTCAAAAATAAAGTTCCATTTTTTTAGTTAAATACAGAGCATTAAGTGTAGATTTCCTATGTCCATTGTAACCGGTGGTCTTGTTTAACATGTTGGTCCAGTCTGTAGGATGTCCGACTACCATACAGGACACCTGGTTTTGGTTATCAGGATATGTGATTTTGGGAGGAAACTTTTTGATCTGTCCTAGTACAAGCAGCTATGGCACACATCCACCCTCATATCACTGGGGCTGTAAAGGAAGCTCCAGCATGGTTCTGATCACATCTCCACTTTCGAAGATAAAAAGGAAATATATGGTAGCCCTCCATGCCCCCTTTGCACCAGCATGCCATGAACAGGGAATTACCTTACTTCAGGATGGAAATAAGTCATTGAAGACTGGTGAAGGAGGGGGAAAACTTAATTCACACGAATACATATGTGTGTGTGAGAATTATTATTATGATATATATATATATATATATATATATATATGTGTGTGTGTGTGTGTGTGTGTGTGTGTGTGTGTGTGTGTGTGTGTGTGTGTGTGTGTGTGTGTGTGTGTTTATATATAGTCATAGTTTATGATAAAAAGCAGAGTGTAAAATCCTCGGGGATGGGGGAATTTCAACCCACCAACAATTTTGTCCTACGAAAATTCAGTTGGTATAGGAAATGGTTTGCTACTTTATAAATACCCGATATGTATAAGTATGTGTGTATTATTATCTACATATGTGTATATACACACAAACATACACATAAGGTATTCATAAACTAACAAACCAGTTCGTTTACCAATTGGATTTTTGCAGGACAAAATTGTTTGTGGGGGTAAATCCCCCCCTGTCCCCAGGATTTCATGCTTTTTAATATTTTTAATAATAATAATTCCAACAAAATAACCTTTACTGCCAACAAGTTGATTTGGTTGATGGTACCAAGCATCTTGTTCAGAGAACTGGACCCAATTAGATACAACAAACAAATGATTTGGTTGGATGAACAAGATTAAGTCAATCAAATAATTTTGTACTCTGTACCTTCACGTTCTGCTCGCGTATAACAAACAAGGGATTTGGTTGCTGTAACTAGGATTTGTTGCAGCCAACCAGACTTTTTCTCAGTGCGCGTGGTGCTAAGCACAGAGGAACACTTTACCTTTACCTTTACACTTCAGAAGAAGGTATATAATTATATTAGCAAAGTTCTATTTTAAGCGTCAGTTATTGAGAATATTTATTTTATATGAATATGTAGACGTCGACGTCAAGATTTTTTTGCGCCCAATAACAAGCATTTTCCTTCGGATATTGGATAGCTACCAAAATCCTGGAAATCCATTCTGCCATCGCAGAATGATTATGGTTAAACCACAACGGTTTTAGTTTCAAACTTTGCCACAATAATATGCTAAGCATATTTTAGAATGAGTTGAGAGAATTAAAGATTCTTCAAGTTTTAGTGAAGTTAGTATTTTAATGCATTTAAAGATTGCATAAATAATAATAATAATTTTATTTCAGGTAGTCAGGAGTAAATCAGTCTCAATTTTTTCCATTACCTTGTACCTCAGTACGGTTTGATTGATTTTAAGTATTTAAAAGTAAAGGTTACACCTGAAATTAAATAACATAAGTCTGCAGTAAAATTTAAAATAAGATAAATTAAACAGTGCTAAAAAATAGAGAATAAATAAATTATATCAGATAAATAAATTAAGCAGATAAATTGAGCCTAGAATCAGTTAAAATAACTACTAATTTAAACTAGGCAGGCTTAAGGTACGTGTTAGTTTTGAGGAACTGTTTGTTTTGTTGCCTAAGCAACATGAAAATCATTGCGATTTTAGATATGTTAAACGGATTTCTTATATACGTAAAAGCTTCAAATTTTATTTATCTGTTGAAAAAGTCCTTTGACTATACTCATAATATTATTACAATTTTATTATTAACATCATTTATTATTAGTATTTTTGTAATTTTCATAATTTGATACTGTAAATGTCAACGCAAGAAATATATTACTTATGACCAGGAGTGTACCAACGAATTAGCGTTAAGTGAACTCAAAAATGATTCACCGTCCATGGACCAGCTTTACGATGACGTTGTTTCGACTGTTGAAGTGGTACCGTTAAAAGCAATTCACCCGCCAATACCGCCACACCTCCCTCAGTCCGTTATTATTCAGCACAGTGTACAAGAAGAAGTTCAAGATTCATCCCGAAATATATTAGTCGCCAAAGACGACGTTTTAAATTTGCCTAAGAATATTGTATCTATTAAAGGTAGAGTTCAGAAGTTTGCCGTAAGCAAGGGTCCAAGTTTTGTTCAAAACAGCCGCAGAATTCAAAGTGAAGTGATTAGTTCGCCCTGTGTCCAGCCAATTGTAAAAGTTAAAGATTTATTTGTAAATCAGTCAACAGCAAAAGTCGAGAAAGTTCCTAGTTTCACTCAAAAAGCAGAAAGTAAGGCAAATTCTCAGGTTTCCGAACCTGTTGTATCCTTTACTGATCATATTTTTGACGATTATACGTTTGCCTAGAATTTCTATTATATTTATTACGTCTTAAATTTTAAGTTATAATCCACTATTGAGGTCTGATTGTATTTATGCAAGGTTTATTAGTATTTTATTTTGCTAGCACCTTCCCAAGTCTTTGTTATTATGCGATCACGGAAGTGTTCGAGTTTTGCAGCCACGCTGACAGAGCGCGACAATTTTTTTTCTCTCTCTCCATCCCGCCTACGACGTCATTTCAAAAGTCCTTGACTTCGTTTTGACTCTCGCAACTTTTACTAAGCCTTGTTGGTAATAATTTAAAGTTTTGTCAACATTAACGTGTCACGAAGCGAGTCAGCGAATAATAGCGCTTCATTTTCTTCCTCCGTCCGTTGTAAGGTTACCGTCCAAGCAGGAGAATTTTTTTGCCCGTTGCTCGAAGCAACGATCCCCCCCCTTCGCTATTCCGACGGAACCCGAACTGTACCCGAAGTCGCCCGAACACGGCAAAGAGCGAGCCTGCAAGCTTCTCGCTATCGTTGTAGAGAACTCAGCTTCAGTTCTTCCAAGCGACTACAAAAATGCAACTTTGCAAGAACTTTGAATCTGGTGTC
Source organism: Lepisma saccharinum (assembly GCF_977018435.1). Lineage (NCBI taxonomy): Eukaryota > Metazoa > Arthropoda > Insecta > Zygentoma > Lepismatidae > Lepisma > Lepisma saccharinum. The sequence continues at coordinate 338,575 of NW_028142959.1, read as the reverse complement.
AGCGCATTCTTTTCTCCGCGTTGAAGCCTTCCAGAGCACGCTAGAAGCTCAGAAAGAAATAGCATGGAAACGACAACGAAAACTTTAGATTCTGCATATTTTTACGAACAAGTGGCGTTCGCTCATTAAATTTTCATGGGACCAATTTAGTTATGAATATAGCCATCAGAATTTGATTTTCACGATAGAATTTCATATCAAGAATGTTAGGAATACTTTGTTTTACATAGATAAATTTTGCCATAAACGTCGCATTTATTCACTAAAGATTAATCACGACCAATAATTTTATCAAAGGAACAACAAGACGAGATTTTTTTTAGTTGTTCTTGCAAAATATTCCCGTTTACCAGGAAGATATTTATAGTAAGTAATTTTTTTGGGAAATCGATTTGCATTTGATTAGAATCAGGATAAAGCCAAACGAAATTTCGCTATAAATCAGGGAAATTTTTACAAAGGGGCAATTTTAGCATTTTATGTATATGGATTAATCAAAATTTTCAGCAACATGCCCGGGCTAAGCCTCAGTGATTAGCACATGCATGTGCAGTAAAAGTCCCCACGGAACCGTTAGCCTTTCCAAATTTAAACAGTGTGGTTTACCACAAATGTTATAATTTGAGAATTTATTATTATTATTATTAATATTTATTATTAGGAAATTTAGTTTCAGTCGGTAACGCGTCTGACTACCATGCTCAAAGTCCCGGGTTCGATTCCCGGCCGGTTCAAATCCTGGAACTTTTCTAACGGTGGAAGCGGCCCCGGCGCCCACCCAGCGTCGAATAACATGGGTACCTGGGGAAAACCCTGGGGGGTAAAGGCGGTCAGGGGCGTGATGCTGATCACATCACCCCCACTCATGACCCGATCAAGAAAGTGTGGGGCGTTACCCCCACACCCCATATACGCCTTCATGGCGTGGTGCTATGCACAGGGGAACACTTTACCTTTTTTTATCCAATTTGCACCTTATTCGACGATGCAGCAATAAATTCATTACTTCTTGCTGATTAACTTCGTGTTAATTTTAGTACAGTAGGTAATAACTAGTAATTCGAATTTATATTTTAATATATTGCATAACTTTTCTCGACCTATTTTGTTTGGACAAACCTAAGGGATTGACACACCATTCTTACGTGAGTCAAGTATATTTTTTTCCGAGGCGGGTCTGTCTATAAGACCAAGTGATTTGAAGTATACAGCGGACTCGAGAAGTTTTGAGTGATTAAATTTCTTTTGTTTAAAGTTTTTTATTATCCATATTGTGTTTAAAATTTGAATTTCACTCTTTTAATTCCCTGATGCTATATTTGTTATCAGAAGTAGCATTTACTGAATTTTTTGTTTTACATTGCATAATAATGAACCACGGCAAATTGCACCGGCCTATCATTTATTAAGAGGCCATTAGAGACTTGCCAAAGCAACCTCTTAGGACACTAATAGCTTGCTTTGCGCAACTCGATTTTTATATATATATATATATATATATATATATATATTAAGGCTTCACAACATAATATTTCTTTTTTAAATTTAAACAGAATTCAGAACATGCATGCAAGACTAACTTTTGTTAAATAATTTTAAATTTTGTAATTTTGAAGTGAAGTCTATTACTGACAATAAATTATTTCAGTTTATTAGAACACGTAATGGTATTTTAATATCAGGCTCAGGTCCATTTATTGTCATTCAGAATTTGAATAATAATTTGAACACCCACAGATCTATTCAGATTAACGAGGAGCAATCTATATTTTTTAATTATCAGGATTCTTCTCAGATTATTGTGGATCAACAAATCTTACATACAAGAATTTTAGCTTTTGAACAGGTAAAAATGAAGGAAGTTGAATTATCACTTCATATTCCCAAGAATTTATCTGATTTCACTATTCCCCAATGGACTCCGCTTGAACTTGCCTTAAAGCAACTTAATCAATCTATTAGGAAGGGCATTTCATTTCAGGAATTAGTTTTAAACCCTTTGCCCATGTCTATATTAGTTTTTATTATTTGGAATTTATTGCTAACTACAGCACTTGTGTATTATTTTTATAAGCACCATCAACTTGCGAGACAGGTACATTCAGAACAGCACAGCAATAATTTATAATTTAAGGCAACACGTCAATCATGGACATTAATATTTTAATTACGGTTGTATATTTTATTTAAATTTTCCTTATTTATTTTCAACGAGTTATGGCAGATATTTAGTCAATTTATTTTAATCTTATTTTATCTTGATGAGGCAATTTAATTTAATTTAATTTTAAGAAAATGCAATGGAATGAGTTTGGTCTTGTGTGCATATCGTGAATTAAATACACCTATCCTCAGCATTTTCCACTCATTATTATAATTTTCCTCTTATTTAACCTAACCTGTCTATACGAAACGACGTGGACGAGCAATGCCTTCACTAATCATGGGCATTTTTTATGAAGGACCTCCGCCGAAGCAGTTAACTACCATGCGGAGCGACTCGTCACCAACCGCTTGAAGGAGGCATGCAGACATTTTTAGTAATACTACAAGAGGATTACACTTTTACCGGGAAGACTGGATTCAACTATGAATTTCCCAGTTCAGTGGATCACAGACTATCGATTTATCAACCACACTTAGTGAAGGAACCAGATGAAATTTCCCTCCTCACTGTTTGCAGTGGGGACAACATTTTTCCCCATCTTCCAAGTTCTACGGGTAATTTGTTACACCTTTTACCTTGCCCCAAACTAAGTTAAGAAGACAAGCAATACAAAAGAAGAAGAGAAGCAGAGAGAACATATATCCTACAAGAAGCAGTTTTGGTTACAACAATAATTACACAGTTGTTGTTCAAATTGTGCTTCAGAATATTTTTCCATAGCCCTTCTTCACATGTTCAGTTCCGTACCATGCATGCTAACCAGTTTTAACATGCATTATATTTTACATCATAATACAAGGAGGCGACAAGCACCAGTTGTGCCAATTAACCAGCGTTAGCAACAACTAGTGTATATCTATTTTTAAAAAGAAATTTTCACAATGGATAGCCAAACGATTAATAGTAATAGCAAAGCATTCTTACAGCACTTTCGAATATTTCAGGAAGTATGCATTATTATGCCAATGTTTTATGCATATGTTCATTCCAAGTAGTTATTTTTTGTTTCATCAAGATGGAACATAGTAAGCGACACATTTGTACACAGCAAATTTTATTTCTGATTTTTACAATCAGAGCAGACAATTTTAGACACTTGCAAGAAATTTTTGCTTTGTGCAGTTACATATCAGTATTTACAAGGCTATTCTACAGTGTACATAATAACATAGTCAAGGAAATCGAACGTTATTTTGGCTATCTAGGGGTTTTGCCTGCAACAGTTTTATTATTCAGTGCAAATAATTATGTGCATTGAATACTTCCTACTCATACATAGGAATAAGCGAAATAGATAGTGACAGTTTATATATTTGAAGAGGCTTATTTGGCTTGCAACGAAGGGAAGATTTGATATATACAGTGCATAACAATATTTTCCCTTTCATTTGGTCATAAGTGAAGTGGCTATAAATTAAGCAAAACGTATTACATTTTGGTGTACCCAGACTTTTCTACATGCAGAAACAATGATATGTGTATTTGTGATAACATTAATACGAACACTGGTATACCAAGATTCAATGCAATATATTAAGTCTATTTTTTATATATGTTCTACATGCTTATTTACGATTTTACTTACATATGTGAGATTCCACGCTTTCGTGTACTTACTTATAAACTTTTTTTTAGTTCTTGAAGCTTATTTGAAGGGTCTACATCGGGCTCAATTCCATAGAAACATTGTGAACTAGGGATTTCCTTGCGAAAACACGTCGGCCATTTGCAGGCAGGCTTTGTTTACATTTGCTGGAAGTCAAGATTTGTCATCGCGCTGACGATGGACAAAAGACAAACGACCGAGCGCTCGCGACCCGTAGGAATGAGCAGTCCTACATCAAAAGACTTACGTACGCACAATTGTGTTACGTCGCAAGTGATATCATATAATGACAACTTTTGTAACTACCAGTCATGTAATGATACATAATATTTTTTATATCATATCGACATGCGTACTTATTATTATTGATTGTAATGTTTTAGGTAACGGAATAATTTTTGGGGGGTTAGAAACCCGAGAGAAAGCTATGTTATGTAGTTAATTTTATTTTTGTTGTTTTTATATTTTGTATGTTTGTTTTTCTAAGAAAATATATGGCATTGGCGAACCAGTGTCATGTCAAGCTTTGCGATTTGACTTTCTAAATTTTCAAAATGGTAAATTTTCTCCACGGCGGTAGAACGTATCAATCCCTAAGATTATATGTTTATTTTATAAAGCCTCTCTGAATGCTTCACGTTGACCAGGGCATTCACTTGTTTTTATCAGTTGTCTCAGCCTCTGAGGCATGTAAACAATGCACAGTGTTGTGCAATGCAAACCTCCTGAGCTATTCAGGAAACAGGTAGTTTCTTCTGCCTATGGAGTCAGCGGTTTGCATAGTGGCAATTAAAAACACGATTCGGCATTGAGGAAGAGCTCCATGGCCTAGGGATATAGAGGTGAGACAAGCTGAGAGGAGACTGACTTTGGATTGGAATGGAGAAGGGAGAAGAGGTTAGGAGAGCAGTAGGGCAGAAGTGAGACGACGCTCTGGTCAACCAATCGAGAAGCCAACAGAGGACTTCGTATATTTTATTCATCATAATTCATCAGATAGACAGGTAACTATCCTAACACCCAGCCATCATTCAGGTTCAAAGGTTCACAAAACCCAACGAGTGACCATTGTCTTTTCTAGCAGTTTAGTTCCTTAATCTTATTTGTACCTTTCGTATTGCCAAGCGTTAACTCGTCATGCCAATGACGAGTGCTCTCATCTGAGAATGAATGATGAATAACTTACATCACCCAGCAATTAATTGCACAATGACTGGTTCAGATCCCATCCTTCTTTAGAATGATACGATATAATGACAATGAACTAAGTATGGAATCAGATAAGTAACTTGATCGGTGTTAGGGAAGGGGTGGGAAATAACACATCAGCAATATCATTCGAAAGATGGGAAAGATACTGTAACTCTAAAGCCAATACCGTTAGTTGAGCACGAACCATGGGAAGTATAATAATAGATCCCTGCGACATCTGGGTTGGTGAATCGGAAAGAGTACCAGAGATAACTACCAACATTTTGCGCTACATACCAATGGTCCTACTAGGTCCTACGTGGCAGTGGCGTATAAAATACATCGTAAATTTTGCCTTTAAGGATAGGGTGTTTCGGGAAATAGGTACTCTGATAGAGCTTGAAAATCTAGTGCAGGAATACTGGGAGGAGGTGAAAAACAGGAAAGAATTATAGCAGCTTGCCCTACAAACTACCGGAGGAGGTTAGCCTTCCTCCAGCAAGAGCTGGACTTGGCCCAAGAAGATTTCCTGTGGCTGGGGGAATTATTCCTCAGCTGCAGGAATTGGGGGTCTTCGATGAAGATTCACACTAGGGTAACTGAACAAAATTTCCTATTAAAAAACAAATAATAATAAATTCTCAAATTATAACATTTGTGGTAAACCACTCTGTTAAAATTTGGAAAGGCTAACGGTGCCGTGGCGACTTTTGCTGCACGTGCCTGTGCTAATCACCGAGGCTTAGACCGGGCATGTTGCTGAAAATTTAGATTAATCTTATGTGCATAAAATGCTAAAATTACCCTTTTATAAAAATTTCCCTGATTTCTATCGAAATTTCGTTTGGTTTATCCTGATTAAAACCGAAAGCAAGTAGGTTTCCCAAAAACAATTCTCCACATTTTCACAGCTTGGTGTGTGTAATGCAAGCTCCCAGGGCAAAGTAGGTTGAAATCCATGTACTAAAAAGAATGGGCTATACCGCAAATTCTGATTCTTTGTAGTGTTATAGCTGAACACACTTGGTTGTAAATATTGGACCCAATCAGTGTGTTTTGAATTAACATAACACTTCATTATACTCTGTAATACGCCGTGATTGCTTTCCGAAAGCCCTATGGAATTATGTAAACCTACTGACGAAAACTTGATGGTTATTCCCAATTTATTGCAAAGTTCCTGAAAAAGCTTAGATTTGAATGCTGAAACCACGATCGGTATAAATATCTTGTGGCGTTCCATAGCGTAATACTATTTCCTCATACACAAATTCAGCTGCTGTACTGGCCGTACAATCCGCAACTGGTTTGGCTATAAAGTACCGCGTCCCAAAATCTGTTGCGGCAATTATATATCGGTGACCCAGATTGGACGAAGGAGGATATGGACCTGAAAAGTCTAGGCAAATCCGCTGGAATGGCTTCTGTGCGGGAAAACTGCACAGTTCTCCTACTGGTGGACCTGGACGGCGTTTATTCTACTGGCATGTAATGCATTACCTAATTTTCCTTTGTATAAATAATTTCATATTCGGAAAATAAATTCGTGGTAATGCGACATTGTAACACTTGGTAAATCCAAGATGAGAGCCTCCTATGGGTGAAGTGTTGAGTGTCTCAATCACAGAATCACGTAACGTCATCGGAATGCATAACAATTTCCTCGTAGTGGCTCCCAATTTCTCCTGTCTATATAATAAACCATCCTCCAATACATGATGATAAACCTGCCTCAGGATGGATAAAGGTTGTGTTCCATCGTCCTTGTCTTGGTCCTCCAAAATTTTAATGATTGGGCCAAAAAAAGAATCCTGTCTCTGATGTTCCACGACATCTGTGGTTGCATCAAACAATGTAAGTGTCCTGGGTTCGGGAATGTCCTCTTCAATGTTGCCATCGTCTATATTTTCTCCACATTCTCTGCTGAGGGGATCGGCGATGTTCTCCGTAGTTTTGATATGGATAGGAGTGAATGAAAAATCCTCCAAAAGGTTACTCCATCGAAGAAGCTTTGAGCTTAAATTACGAGATGTCCTAATATACGTAATTGCTTTATTGTCCTTGTGCAAATCGAGATGGCGTCCCACAGGAAAATATCTAAATGATTTGAGAGCATATAAAATTGCTCTTAATTCTTGTTCAATTACACTCAATCTTTTTTCAGTGTCCGTCAAAGTTCTACTACAGTATGCACAGAGCAAGTACTCTCCTTCTGCATTGGGCTGCATCAATACGCCACTGACAGCATGAGATGAAGCATCGGTAAAAACCTTGGTTGCTTTGAAGCCTTCCAAGCAACGTCGGAATGCAACGCTAAGCTAATTTACAAATTCCTTTATCGCGTTGAAGCCTTCCAGAGCACGTTAGACGCTCAGAAAGAAATAGCATGGAAACGACAACGAAGACTTTAGACTCTGCATATTTCTTTTTCGAACCAGTGGCGTTCGCTCATTAAATTTTCTTGGGACCAGTTTAGTTAAGGATATAGCCATCAGAATTTGATTTTCACGATTGAATTTCATAATAACTATGTTAGGGATATTTTGTTTTACATAGATAAATTTGGTCATAAACGTCGCATTTATGTACTTAAGATTAATCACGACCAATAATTGTATCAAAGGAACAACAAGACGAGATTTTTTTGAGTTGTTCTCGCAATTTTTTCCCGTTTACCAGGCAGATATTTATAGTTAGTAAATTATTTTGGGGGGGAAATCGATTTGCATTTGATTAGAATCAGGATAAAGCCAAACGAAATTTCGATAGAAATCAGCTAAATTTTTACAAAGGGCAATTTTAGCATGTTATGCACACAGATTAATCAAAATTTTCAGCAACATGCCCGGGCTAAGCCTCGGTGATTAGCACAGGCATGTGTAGCAAAAGTCGCCACGGCACCGTTAGCCTTTCCAAGTTTCAACAGTGTGGTTTACCACAAACATTATAATTTATTATTATTATTATTATTATTCATATTTATTATTAGGAAATTTAGTTCACTTACCCACTTTGCACCTTATTCGACGATGCAGCAATAAATTCATTACTTCTTACTGATTAACTTTGTGTTAATTTTAGTACAGTAGGTAATAACTAGTAATTTTTATTCATACTCTAATATATTGCATAACTTATCTCGATCGATCTTGTTTGGACAAACCTAAGGGATTGACACACCATTCTTATATGAGTCAAGTATTTTTTTTCCGCGGCGGGTCTGTTTATAAAACCAAGTGATTTGAAGTATACGGCGGACTCGAGAAGTTTTGAGTGGTTAAATTTCTTTTGTTTAAATAAAATTTGGAATTGAGAAAGTTTATTATCCTTATTGTGTTTAAAATTTACATTTCACTCTTTTAATTCCCTGATACTATATTTGTTACCACCTCGAGGTTTAACGAAAGTCAGAAGTAGCATTTACTGAAATTTTTGTTTTACATTGCATAATAATGAACCACGGCAAATTGAACCGGCCTATCATTTATAGGAGGCCATTAAAGGCTTGCCACAGCAACCTCCTAGGACACTAATAGCTTTCTTTGCGCAACTCTAATTTTCTATATATTTCTTGTTTACGGTTTCACAACATAATAATTTATTTAATTGAATTTTAAACAGAATTCAGAACATACTTGCAAGACTTACTTTTGTTTAATAAGTCTACATTTTGTAATTTTGAAGTGAAGTCTATTACTGACAATAAATTATTTCAGTTTATTAGAACACGTAATGGTATTTTAATATCACACTGAGGTTAATTTATTGTCATTCACAATTTGAATAATAACTTGAACACCCACAGATCAATTCAGATTAACGAGGAGCAATCTATATTTTTTAATTATTAGGATTTTTCTCAGATTATTGTGGATCAACAAATTTTACATACCAGAATTTTAGCTTTTGAACAGGTAAATTGGAAGGAAATTGAATTACCACTTAATATTCCCAAGAATATATCTGATTTCACTATTCCCCAATGGACTCCGCTTGAACTTGCCTTAAAGCAACTTAATCAATCTATTAGTAAGGGCATTTCATTTCAGGAATTAGTTTTAAACCCTTTGCCCATGTCTATATTAGTTTTTATTATTTGGAATTTATTGTTAACCACAACACTTGCTTATTATTTTTATAAGCACCTTCTACTTGCAAGACAGGTACATTCAAAGCAGCACAGCAATAATTTATAATTTAAGGCAACACGTCAATCATGGACATTAATATTTTAACTACGGTTGTATATTTTATTTAAATTTTCCTTATTTATTTTCAAAGAGTTATGGCAGTTATTTAATCAATTTATTTTAATCATATTTTATCTTGATGAGGCAATTTAATTTAATTTAATTTTAAGAAAATGCAATGGAATGAGTTTGGTTTTGTGTGCATACCGTGAATTAAATACACCTATCCTCAGCAGTTTCCTTTCATTATTATAAATTTCCTCTTATTTAACCTAACCTGTCTATACGAAACGACGTAGACGAGCAATGCCTACACCAATCATTGACATTTTTTATGAAGGACCTCCGCAGAGAGACTCGTCACCAACCGCTTGAAGGAGGCATGCAGACATTGTTCTAATACTACAAGAGGACTACATTTTACCGGGAAGATTGAATTCAACCATGAATTTCCCAGTTCACTGGATCACAGATTATTGATTTAACAACCACACTTCGTAAAGGAACCAGATGAAATTTCCCTCCACACTGTTTGCAGTTGGAACAACATTTTTCCCCATCTCCCAAGTTCTACGGGTAATTTGTTACACCTTTTACCTTGCCCCAAACTAAGTTAAGAAGACAAGCAATACAAAAGAAGAAGAGAAGCAGAGAGAACATATATCCTACAAGCAGCAGTTTTGGTTACAACAATAATTACAGAGTTGTTGTTCAAATTGTGCTTCAGTGGTTCCCACACATGCACATGCAAGCCTATACCATGTGTATTTATGTGGATGTTTTCCATGCATCATAGCCCTTCTTCACATGTTCAGTTCCGTACCATGCATGCTAGCCAGTTTTAACATGCATTCCATGTTACATCATAATACAAGGAGGCGACAAGCACCAGTTGTGCCAATTAACCAGCACTAGCAACAACTAGTGTGTGTGTGTGTGTATATATATATATATATATATATATATATATATATATATATATATATATTAAGAAGAAATTTTCACAATGGATAACCAAACGAACATGCAAGTAATAACAAAGCATTCCTACAGCACTTTCGAACATTTTAGGAAGTATGCTTTAGTATACCAATGTTTTATGCATATGTTCATTCCAAGCATTATTTATTTTTTGTTTCACCAAGATGGAACATAGTAAGCAACACATTTGTACACAGGACATTTTTCTGATGTTTACAATCAGAGCAGACAGTTTTGGACACTTGCAAGATATTTTTGCTTTGTGCAGTTATACATCAGTATTTACAAGGCTATACTACAGTGTACATAATAACATAGTCAAGGAAATCGAACGTTATTTTGGTTATCTAGGTTTTTTGCCTGCAACAGTTTTATTATTTAGTGTAAATAATTATGTGCATCGAATACTTCCTACTCATACATATGAATAAGCGAAATAGCCAGTGACAGTTTATATATTTGAAGAGGCTTATTTGGCTTGCAACGAAGGGAAGATTTGATATAAACAGTGCGTAACAATATTTTTTCTTTCCTTTGGTCATGAGTGAAGTGGCTATAAATTAAGCAAAACGTATTACATTTTGGTGTACCCAGGCTTTTCTGCATGCAGAAACAATGATATGTGTAGTTGTGATAAGTTTACTACGAACACGGGTATACCAAGCTTCAATGCAAGACATTTACGTCTATTTTTTTATATGTTCTACATGCTTATTTATGATTTTACTTACATGTGTGACAATCCACGCTCTCGTGTACTTACTTATAAACTTTTTTTAATTTCAAAGCCTATTTGAAGGATCCACATCGGGCTCAATTTCACAGAAACATTGTGAACTATGGATTTCCTTGCGAAAACACGTCGGCCATTTGCAAGGAGGTTTGTTTACATGCTGGAAGTTAAGCCTTGCCATCGCGCTGGCGATGGACAAAAGACAAACGACCGAGCGCTCGCGACCCGTAGGAATGAGCAATCCTACATCGAAAGGCTTACGTACGCACAATTTTGTTACATCGCAAGTTATATCATTTAATGACATGAACTTTTGTAACTACTAGTCATGTAATGATACATAATATTGTTTTTATATCATACGACATGCGTACTTGTTATTATCGATTCTAATGTTTTAGGTAATGGAATATTTTTGGGGGGTTAGGAAAACAAGAGAAAGCTATGTTACGTGAATAATTTTATTTTTACTGTTTTTATATTTTGTATGTTTGTTTTTTTCTAAGAAAATATATGGAATTGGCGAACCTGTGTCATGTCAAGCTTTGAGATTTGACTTTTAAATTTTTAACAAGGAAAATTTTGCTCGTTGGGATCTTACCAGAATCCTAACCATTATGCTTGGGTGATGTAGCTTCGTCATTCATCCATCCTCACTGGAGAGCACTCGCCCTTGGGCAGATAACTTGATGGTAATAGGCGAGAGGTTACTTTTCACACTTGAAATGGCACGACACTAAGAATTTGGGTTTATATCTTCCAGTTTAGATCAACATGGTTAGAGAAGGATATTACCTGTCTATTCGATGATGAAGAAATCCTCGGAGAAACTCCTAGAAGTGCTCTATGCAGACTCGCCCAAACTCCCCGATCTTTCTCGTTCCTCGTTCCAAAGCAAAAGACCCCAAGTCGCCCGTTACACTCTAACTTATCCTTTCTTCCACCACCTGGTTATTGCTCCCTAATACCCGTTGATCAGCAACTTACTTTCAATCAACCAGGAAGATAGATTTGATACTGACTTAGCATTCTTTGAATGCTTGAGAGAGTAACGGCCGACGAAGAGGTTATTGCTTTTGGCTTGCTACTTTTCTCTAATCAGGGGAACCTGTTACGATACCTCCCTTGGGAATAAATTTCCCAAATTGAAATTTATATTCGAAATACCCATGTTGATCTATCCTTAGAAGTTAGAGTTTTTTTTATTAAAACGTAGAGAAGGAAATAAAACAAAATAAAATAAACCATATTTTCCCTGCCAAAAACCCAAAAATTAACAAAATTAAAATTATATCAAGTGCAGATGCGGCAACAGGCCAGAAGTAATTTGATAAGTCTTAACTGTTTATCTAACTGGCCGTAAAAACAATATAAGCAAAATAAACACACGTGTTTTCGAAGAGAGAAAAAAATGTTTTGGTTAGCGTAAGCAATGTCTTCCGCACGTAATCAGTCTGTCGGTGTCATAATCACTGGAGGGCGGAGCCCAACATCTATGTTGTAATGGCCGCCGTGGCTATCACTTGATTACACTAAGATGGACATAATTGGAGGGCGTGGCTAGGTGCACAAAGGTGCCACTAGTCACGTGACTGTCCCCAAGAATTTCGATATCGCATGTGTTTGGGGATTGCGCGCCGGAGGCGAGCGGCCTGTTTACACCATTACGTGTTGTGAAGGAACTGTATTTCATAACATTGACGCAATGTTATAAGTGCAATCCACACTGGAGCTCACACAGTAGTTTTATAAAACACACGTGTTCGCAGAAAGTGTTGTGTCACTATAGTTAGTTGATCACAAAGGTTCCTAGGATCGCTGAGACACTAACTGGAACTACAGAAGTAAGTATGATTTATTTGTATCCAGGAAGCACACAAGTACTCTGGTGGGTGAAAATTACCGTTGATTCACTGTGGGATTTCCCTTTGGAAATTGATACACTTTACTGCGATGTTTTCTTCAAGAACTGGTAAGAAAACGATCGACAAGGGCATGTAAGTTTTTGCATCACATAACTTTGTGTAATTATGGATGCATGGAGATATATGCCGTGTTAAATGCACTGTTGATTAGCATAGTTCGGTGCACTTAATGATGAAAATATAGACTGAAATATATATATAAAATTCTTTTTTTTTTTTGCATGGTATACTCCCGTGCAAAAGTTACACAACTGGTTGCACACACTGGAAGGTTCTTCTTTGTGGGTGTAAAACTGCTTTACATGAAGTTGTAGAGTTGAATGTGACTCGTTAAGTGTCACATAAAATGCACTTTTGTAAACACTGCGGCATGACCTTGCGGGAGGGGTCATGCACATTTTGTAATGCAAGTGTACAGAGGTGGGAAGTGGAAACACTAGGATACTTCCTTGCTAAATTTCTGCTTCTTCATTGGGTAAAATCTACAAAAACTGGCAGATTTTTGGGAAAAGTTTACACATGATAATGACTTGCATTATGTAAGCTGCACTTGTGATGGAAGTAGCGTAATATTTGTGGAAAGTAATGCACTTCCGGAACAGAAGCTAATTGTGTGTAGTTTGTGGGGACAAAACTACGGTGTGCATTCTTCTCCCTGATATTATGCTCTCTTTCCTGCTCCCTCTTCATTGATGGGGAAAGGGACTGAAGAATTTTGTCCGGTGTGGGAGTTTCTTCTTATAGAAAAGGTGGAATATGTTTGTTCCATGTACCAAAATACTGGCTGGCTGGCTGGCTCACATGGCTGTTGCATGCTGTTGCCCTCGGAAGCTACCGTCGGGATACGTGCATATTCGGGTTCGAATCCCGTTCTCCTCGCTGGTGACTTGCCAAACTGCTGCGTGTTGATTCCCAAATAGATACGCTGAGAAAGTCCTTCTCCTGTTGATAGCTTTTGACTGGTGTGATGAATAGACAGACTTAGGTAAAGGATAACATATAATTTCGTAGACGGGAAATGAGGAAAGGGGTGTTGATCTATACTTATTAACACAAATAACAAAATTCCAATGCTGTGCCATACCTTGTGTGAACATTTATAAATTACTATGAAAATGCAAATTAAAAAAGGACTAATAAGTATTAGAATAATAATATGGGTAAGCTTATAATAAATCAGTTCTGTCACATTTATGTGAGAATTCATAAAGAAACCAATGAAATATTTGTTAAATTTATCGAAACTATTACATTGTTTCCCTTGTGCTATGAGAAATATCTTGTTGTCAATAGAGAAATGAGTATACCTTAAAAGTGAATGTATTTAGTGACATGCCTAAATGTGCTAATTTGTGATCTTTAAAACATGGTAACAATTAGTCAGGGTGCCTATTTGTGACGGTTCACTGCTGGTCCAAATACATGTGATAATACGTATCGATTACCCCGTATGCATGGAAGTGATTCTGTTGTGTCCTGAATTTGACTTACTTGTTTATTTTAAAACCTTGAAATTTCTGCCACACCGAAAATTATTAAAATTGTAGAACATTTAGATGAAAAATTATTTTGATTGTTCTTAAAGTGCTCGCCCATGGACATAAAAGATATAAACTGACCATAATTTTACTTGAAAATAACATTCAAGGAAAGGGGGGTTGCCGACTCTGCGTGCCCCCTTAAAAAAAATAGTCTCGAGTGATTTGTCAACTAGTGTTAATTAATTATAATCAACATTGTCACAAAATAATTACTGAAATTGCCGTAAATTGTGATTAAATCGTTCTAAAATTCCTAATTATTATTGATTTCTAATAGCATTAAATTTATCTAAAACTCGCTCAAGTTATGAAAAATAACAGAGAAATAACCTTGGTGTTATATATATCTAGATGCAGTGATTCTAATAGTGTTGCAGTTTATAACATTCTTTCGTGCATGTATTAATGCTCCCTTTGCGTGGACTCAAGATCTTGTCATAAAGACAGTTCTCGGAATTTGGCAACACTTTTAAAATCTGGCACCACCGTGCGACATAGAGAATTTGCTTAATTGTGTTTTCGTCCCGTGTCTTGCTGTTGAGGAAATACATGTCTCCCGAGACTGAAGTTATCCGCTTGTCGGTACGTAATCCGATGCGCGGGAAAAAGCTGATATAGCAAATTCCGGGTCCCGCCGCTTCGAGATGAAGATACATAATTCTGCCTTTTGAACGAAGGCAGATTTTCGTCCCGTGGCTGTGCCGACAATTCCCGAAGATGGCCGATCGTTCCCGAAGATCTTTGCCTTTTGGCCAGTGCGGGCGGAAAGTTGGCGAGGAGGGAAAAAAATCTCGCGGGAAGGCAAGGGGGGAGAGAGGCAAAGGGGGAAATTCGCTTCGTCGCCGCCGTGCTGAGGTTTGATAGTCGGTTGCAGATTGCTGCTTTCGGCTACGCACGCAGAAATTTTAAACCTGTATATACTCAATGCCTGTCTTTTAAATTGAAACGTTTTAAACTTTTGGTTCGGGCGACGTTGCGTGTCTCGAGGCGAGTGTTAAAGCTACAACCCGGAGCCATTGTTTTTTTAAGAATTACCAGGCAGGCAGTCTATGTAGGACAAAGATGTTTTTTTTTAAAAAAACGGGAGATTTTCTTTCAGTCTGAGAGGTCGTCATAAGTATCGTGATTGATGAAACTAATTTTTATTGTTAATGGGGAAGGATTATTACTACTATTCTCTCTGTTACAAGGATTACTTGGAATTTCATCGTGTGAAACGGGTGATTTATGGCTTGGGATAGGTACTTGGACACTTGCTATCTTGCTTGCATGGGTGGGAGGGATGGGAAGTGAAGTGGTTTGCGTGTATTGTACACAGGTGCTGGGGTTGGATTCCCTTACTAAAACTTCTTCGTTGCACTGTACAAGGGGTGACAAACTGGGTTCGCCACTATTTTCGCATATGAATAGATCTGAATTTGCTCTAATAATCGGCGAGTTTTCTTTTTGTCCTGACTGTACAAAAGAAGGGGGAGGGGGTACATTGACATAAAGATGGACTGAATGTTCCAGAGATGTATCTACATTGTCGTACAAATGTTCTACTAAAGGAAAGTCATTATTTAGGTTGGTTAAATATATGTCTTCGTTACTTTCTTTCTTTGTTAAAACAGGTCTGGTGCTTTTGCACTGAAAATAGCATGTTATCATAAGTAGGATGAGGCAAAAGATGAAAGCGGCTAAAAGTAATCCCGTCAAGATATTATGGGGAAATTTAAAATATTCTTTTAACAATTCTAGGAAGGATAAGGCTTTAACATCTAAGAGAAAACAATTTATGATTAATAAAAATCCTAAATTTGCATTGTTACTTGGTAACTGAGCTGTTTCCCTATTATTAAATGTTAATATTAAAGTATCCTTGCTTTGTACTTAAACTTTACAGTTTGATGTTTACGAGATATAAGTACGGGTTTATGGGGGAGGTGAAAAACTTATTTGAGCTCTCCCATCTGAAAAGTAAAAGAAAAATTATGCTATAATTATGCGATAATTACTAATGTCACAAAAAAATGGAGAATGTGTTCTCTCTTATATCTTTTTAGATATGCTTAGCATACTATGTTGGTTGTAAAAATTATAACTAAAACCAATAGTGGTTTAAACTTCATCATTTTGCCAATAGCAAAATGTTAACTTTTCGATTTTTGGATCGTCATCCAAAATCGAAAATTCATGTTATGTACTCCTGCGATTATTGTCGCTTCTTTCTCGTATTCTTGTTTTCCATGGAAAATACATTATAAATACCTTGGCGCTTCTTCTTCTTTCCTCTTTTCCTGTAAATTAGAGATTTTGTGACATAATCTTATGCTGGTATTTTTGTACCGCTGGGATTGTATTTAATCGCATTTTAAGTAATTCGATTACTTTTTAATAACTCAAAGCCGTACAAAAGACAATATTTTAAACACTTTTGATGTTATAATTCGAGACCTGTTGTTCGAACGTTATTCTTCTTATCTTAATGACCTGCTTCTTCCTGTATAGTCTCTTCTTCCTCTTCTTCTTAAACGTTCTCGTTCTCTTCGCCTGATCCGTGTTCCCGGGAGTAATACTTTTTTAGGCGTTGAACCGCTACCGAGTCAATAATGGTTTTGCCACGTTTATTTTCAAACTGGATCCTGTATGTATTGGGATTTTCCTGTTCAAGAATCGTTCCTGGTCCCTTGTAAAGTCCACTGAAACACTTAGCGGTTCCGATTCTTTGGTTGGCATCGTATATCAACACCTTGTCGCCTGGAGCGAAATGGATATTTTTCCTTTTCCTGTCATAGTATTTTTTTAAGATTCTGTTGTCTCTTCTGTAGATTTTCGGCTGCTGCTGTTCTGGCTTTTTCCAGTACTCGAAATCGAACTTCGTTTGCTACGTTCTGGCATGGGCTGTTGTTATGTAAAGCCTGTTCCCATGGTAATCTTGATTCAAAGCCGTGCAACAAGTAGAACGCAAGTTCTGATTTACGTGACGTTATAGCTGTATACACTTGGTTGTAAGTAGTCCGACCAATTCGTGTGATTTGAGCTAACATAGTGCTTCATCATACTTTGTAGAGCGCCATTATTTACCTCCTGTAGGCCCAGTAAATTATGCTGTGCAACAGGGGCAAATTTGACCTTTATTCCCAATTTGTCATTTAATTCCTGGAATAATTTTGAGGTGAAACCGGATCCTCTGTCCGTATATACACCTCACTTACAGTACCATAGCGTAGTATTATTTCGTCGTATAAAAATCCTGCTGCTGTACTAGCTTATGTATCGGCTACAGCCTTCGCTATCATGTATCGGGTGCCAAAATCCGATGCGGCGATAATATAACGGTGGCTTAATTCTCCCGATGCTGGAAAGAGTCCTGAAAAGTCTATTGCAATGCGCTGGAATAGCCTTTGTGGCGGAAATATACACAATTCTCCATATGGCAATCCCGTGATTAGTTTATTTTGCTGACAAGTGATGCATTCTCTTATCTTCTTTTGGATGAATCGCTTCATCTCCGGGAAATACACTCGTCCTAGATCAGTGCTGTATGTTTTGCTAAAACCTAAGTGTGCTCCTCCAATTGGCGAACTGTGCATGGTTTCGATGATTTGGTCTCGCAATGATTTTGGGATACACAAGAGCTTCTTTGTACTGCCACCTAATCTGTGCTGTCTGTACAATAGTCCGTCTTCCAAAAAATGAAGATAGGCTTGTCTTTGAACTGAGAGGGGGGTTCGTTCCCCTCCTCCCCATTTTCCTGGTGTTCCAAAACTCTGATTATTGGGCCGAAAAAGGAGTCCTCGCGCTGGTGTTTGGCCACATCTACAGTGTCGTCCCAAAGTAGTATTGTCCTGGGTTCGGGCGGTTGTTCTTCGGTGTCGTTTTCTTTAAGCCTGGTTCCACATTCCCTGCTTAATGGATCCGCTATGTTCTGCGTTGTCTTCACATGGATAGGAGTAAATGAAAATTCTTCCAATAAAATATTCCACCTAATTAATTTTGAACTGAGATTTGTAGTTGATTTAATGTATGTTATAGCTTGATTGTCCGTGTGAAAATCGAAATGGGATCCTATTAAAAAGAAACGAAAGGATTTGAAAGCGTATAAAATCGCTGTCAATTCTTGTTCGATGACACTTAGTTTTTTTCTCACTTTCACTAAGTACTCTGCTACAATAGCAGACTGGCTGGTATTCTCCTTGTGCATTACACGTATCTTCTGTGTGATTTGGATAATCACACACCCTGCAGCACTGCGTTTCACGCCGCTCGCTCTGCTCTCCTACGCCTTGCGGCGAGAAAGATGAAAATCCGCGCGAATTTTGTCCGGGCCAACGTCCCTGTGTGCGTTGGTTGTTATATCTGTCACGATTTTCAAAGTTTGGCCTTTAATTTCTTGATCGTCTATAGTAATTTGTTCTTCTGTAATTATCCCTGTATGCCAACCGGTCATAGTTGTTTCTTTGAAATTCACCTCTTATTTGGTTATGGCGTTCTGAATCAGTGCTTGTTTGCTTTTCCTGTTTTTCAATAACTTCATTTAATTTCAAGGTAAGGCTAGCTAATTGTGCTTCTAGTCCGGTTTCTTGAACCTGGACTCCTGGGTTCGATGTTTTTATTTGCGTTGTTTTTAACTGCTCGACTTCATATTGCAAGGACTTGAGTCTTGCATTCAAATCGAGATTAGCCTGTGCATATGCTGAATCGCGATTTCCAGCACTCATGCCTTGCACCTGCACCTGCTGTGGCATGCATGTTCCGCCGGGAGGAAAAAATAAACTCTCCTTCTGAGCTTCGCATGCAATTTCTTGCAGTTTGCGTTGCCTCATTAAATACTGAGCCTTCTCGAACGCTTTTAAATCTGTGAGCAATTCAGGCACTGATCCATAACCCTTGTTGTATGTTTCCCTTATGTAATCAGGTAATAAACCCTGACTTATATATTTTATCTGCTTATGCATTGGCATATTAGGATCTAATTTTACAAGCAATAGTTGTTTGTCTCTAACATAATTAGAAACAGGCTCGTTCTCACGATGGAATCTGTATCTAATTTGCTCCTCTAATTGGAGTTTGTCTAACGACCCAGTGAACTCTTCTCGAAGTGTTGTCTTTACAATGTCATACGTCCTATTTTGATTTTCCTGTACTTGAGACCAAACTTCACGCCATCTTAAAGCTGATCCTCCCAACAAAGCTGGTAACATCTGTAATTTCTTTGCAGTGTCCAATCCATTTAAAATGGCTAGGCTCTCAAATTTTTCCAAAAATTTAGAAACATCTTCCCCTTCTACACCCTGAAATTGCATACTTTCTAGCATCATAGGGTGAACAAAGTGTGAAAGAGCCATGTTCCTAATTGGTTTTGGGGATAAATTACGATCTAAGGTTCCTGTCTCAGGGCTAATTCCGGGAACAGAGTTATCTCTGTTCTTATAAAACTGCTGTTCTAAAAGCTTGGTGCGTTGTCTGGTATTTATTGGGCTGCGTTTACTTATTGGCATGGAGCTTGCGCTAGGACCGGTTTGATCTAAATTAAAATTTACTGTTCTTTCGGCCAATCTAATTATTTGGTTAAGAGTTTCATTCAGTTCATCCTCTGAGCTAGAACTCGAAATTTATCATAGTAAGAATAATTTTCTCTGACCTTTAGCATTAAAAAAACGCGTGCCGCCTTATGAATTCTCTATTTTAAATGCGTACGTAAACAGTTAATGATTTTAACATTTTCATCATGAGTTTCATCCTTTCTTATCCTGATTAAGCGTAAATACATTTCTTAAAAAATATATATATGGCTGAAATCCTGGTACTAGATTCTTAATTTTCATTTATTTTAGATTGAAATGAATGAAAATTCCAGCACCTCCATCCACGTAATGCACTGTTGATGAACCTATCCTTTCAATTTTCATTTACTTCCTGGTGAAGTAAATGAAAATCCCAGCACCTCTACCACGTAACGAACTGTTCCTCGTTGAGATCTTACCATAATCCTAACCATTATGCATGGGTGATGTAGCTTCGTCATTCATTCATCCTCACTGGAGAGCACTCGCCCTTGGGCAGATAACTTGATGGTAATAGGCGAGAGGTTACTTTTCACACTTGAAATGGCACGACACTAAGAATTTGGGTTTATATCTTCCAGTTTAGATCAACATGGTTAGAGAAGGATATTACCTGTCTATTCGATGATGAAGAAATCCTCGGAGAAACTCCTAGAAGTGCTCTATGCAGACTCGCCCAAACTCCCCGATCTTTCTCGTTCCTCGTTCCAAAGCAAAAGACCCCAAGTCGCCCGTTACACTCTAACTTATCCTTTCTTCCACCACCTGGTTATTGCTCCCTAATACCCGTTGATCAGCAACTTACTTTCAATCAACCAGGAAGATAGATTTGATACTGACTTAGCATTCTTTGAATGCTCGAGAGAGTAACGGCCGACGAAGGAGGTTATTGCTTTTGGCTTGCTACTTTTCTCTAAGCAGGGGAACCTGTTACGATACTCATTAGTGCTAAAAAGGGCTAAAACATCACCCTAGTTGTTGCAATCAATGGCAGAATTGTGATCCAGTCCCATGTCTTCATCTTTGCTTATGGGTGCGAGAAATCCCCCCCCTTCCTTTCCCTTCTCATTTCAAGTGCTGGAGAGTAAACTTATAACTTGCAAGTGTCAGTCTCAGAATATCACGAGTATAGAGGAGTTTTAGATACCGGGGTTCAATATCTCGAAATACCGATTACATCGAAGATGCAGAAAGTACCGGAAAATAGCGAAGGTACCCTATCGATATATCGATATTTCGGTGTTGCCAATACCTAAGATTCCGGTATTTTCAAGTAACGGTAATTCAATAACTCCACCATCTTTAAAAAGTATCATTCATATTTGTTTTCTAATCACACACTTATACATATGCACACATGTGGAGGCTGTGTGCCTGTGCAGTGCTTCTTTCGGAAGAACGTATTCAGGTACTGTTTCTAAATTCGCAAGCAACACAAAACGAAAATCCAAAGTTAATAAAAAAAGGTAAAAAGGTAAAGTATTCTCCTGTGCATAGCAACACGCCATGAAGGCGTATAGGGGGTGTGGGGGTAACGCCCCACACTTTATAAACAACTATTTATATTCGGTTATTTCGATACAGCGCGTTCAATTTAAAATTGTACCGCAGTCCCCCCATTTACGAATACCTAACGCAATGCATTTTTTTGTTTGTAATGGTAACACGACGGCTGAATAGTCACGTAGCTTGGTGTGGAACGAAGAGGCAAGGAAATAGAAAAGGAAATTAATACTTACTCTCATGATGCTTTTCCGGTGGGTTCAATTTTAAATTGAACGCACTGTATATTTTACGTGGCTTTTCTTCCTGTTTCTTAATCGCGACGATTTTACATTTAGGTACTCCAAAGCAATAATTTTGTATATTCACACGTCAACCTGCCATTATCCTTCACATTTATGTTCTTACTTTATCAGTGACTCACTGGCAATTGCCATAATGCATAGTCGAACATCTAAGCAAAAGAAGGGCGAAAGAAAATATTATCGCTCTGCATCTCGGTTTTATTTAGGGGTGAAGCCGTTGCACATTACTCTATCGCGTCTGAACTGAATCTCCTACCTGCCCCAAAGGAACGATTGATTAATTAAATTGCTTTACTTTACTTCGCTTCTTGTGCCACTCTTGGCTAATTTGCGATGATGAGGATGAGTGATAACACGATGAAATTGATGAATGCACATTCACAAACTTCAATGCCCAGGCCAGGATTCGAACCCGGGACCCCTGGCGTCGTAGCGCGATGTGCTAACCACTCTGCCTTCTGGGGCCGGCCCAAAGGAACGAGTAGAAGTGGTTAGTTATCTAATTAACTTACATAAGTTTCTTGGACGAATAAACTGGTCGCTGCAGAAAATGGACATTGCTTTGCGTTGATTAAAAAGAGTCTCAAAATATTTTATCATATATACTTGCTTCAAATTAGCAATCTCGTTACATAATTTTCTACAAGCTTCATGCTTTTAGCGTCTTTAAATATGTTGGCTAAAGAAGAGTAGTTGGATAGCCTCAGGCTGATTTTTTTAAAGAAAAGACGAATTGATCTGAAGTTAAAGTATTTTCTGATCATTTTATAAATGTATTTAACAGTTCTGCTGTACACTCAGCGGCGAAAGAAACAGTAGGCGAATTGTCCACCACCATTTTCATTCGGTCTGTATTACACAATGTGATGATACTGAATTGAAATAATGACGTCAATAATCAGAGAACAATGCCTGCATCGAACCAACATAGTGTCATCCCTTAAAACAACACATGATGTAAAATAAAAAGTAATGAAAATAGCAATGGAAAATTTGCCTACAATTTCTTTGCTGTTGACTGTACAAAGTAAAAAGAAAACACTCTTTGGTGGGTTCCTTTATTTTCCACAGTGGGCTTTCAGAACGCCACAAGCAATAACTAATTCTGTGCAACTTGCTTCGTAGCCTCCCTTGCTGGCAGCGTCAGCGGAGTAAAGAATGGCGCCAGGAAGTCTCATCCCCCGGTCGGAAAAGCTACAGACGCAAAATTGCGTTTGCATTAGCTGCTAGTCACTACGTACTTTGTTTTTGCCATCGTTGGTAATATCTGTCCATCAAACTTGGTCCATCATCCACTTAAGTAGGATATAATTCAAGTCAATACATGCGAACTACAAAGCAAAACGGATGAGTGAAGGGTGGGGGGTCAATGTTGTGTCATCGTTTAATATAGCGTACGTGTCAAAGCAAAACTTTGGTCAAACCACATTCATCTGTGGTTTAACTTTGTTTTGAGTCCACGTTTTGCATGACAGGCTAATTGGGAAGAACCTACAGTTTAAAGTGGGATTCGAGCCTCTGATCAATCTGCCCCAAGCAGGCATGAAAGTTCGATCTCGGAATCTATTCATTACAAAGCGACAGCGTTGGGCATGAAACAATCAGGGAGGCCCATATCTTTGAAACGGAAGGCAGAATATGGGTGTAACATCATCATATTGACTCTTCGTCGTTGCCTTGTAATCAAGGGGTACCGGGTTCGATGCCCGGTGGAGGCACATAGTGGTTCGGATCCCACTTTAAACTGTAGGTCCAGTTCCGATTAGCCTTACTGTGCATAAAGTGGACTTAAAACACCAAATCAATCAATCAATACTGACACTTCTTCTTTTTGCTTTGTGTGCATGGTGTGAAATAACTGTTTGAGGGGGCAAAGATCTTAATCTACACTCACGTGCGCGCTAATATGTATACGTAATTAAATACAACATTACTAATTACAAAATCACTAAATATTTAAAAATAACATTATTAAATACATTTAAAGCAATTATCTTTTTACATTTATAAATATCAGATTTGCATAAAGTAGCAAACTGATTTCTTTACTAAGTGGTTAAAGATGTCAATTAATTTCAAAATTGATGAAATTGTTTTATTATGGAACAGCTGAAAGATTGATTGATTGAATTGGTTTATTTTACTTCGCTTTTCTGCCACTTTTGGCTAATCGCGAAGATTGAAATGGCTGATATACAATGAAACCGATGAAGGGACACTCACAAATACCCATGCCCAGGCCGGGATTCGAACCCGGAACCTCAGGCGTCGTAGCTCGCTATCCTAACCACTTCGCCACGGATGTCGGCGTAACACTTGAAACATTGTGTTTAGTTTTTCTATTAATATAAATCAATTAATTTTCATTCTTATATTTATTGTCCTTTCTTGTTTCACTTTAATTGTGAATACGTTGCTATTGCTGCAGATCTGTTAATGATATTTTGAAAGAGAGATTGTTGGGCAAATACCCCCGTTGCACCTTGCCCTTGGACCTCTCCGCTCCCATAAGTTCTCATGCACTATCATCCGCTGAGAGGAGATCGTTCCGAGGGATATTGAGCAATCCAGTGTTATGGTGAAAAAACATTCCTTCATTTCACTTCAGGTGACAAGAAAATCACAAGAAATCAAGTATAAAGAACAGATTGAACTGTTTGTGGCATTTTGATCATTTTAGTGAGATGGTACGTGTAAGATGTGCATGGTGAGATGTCACTTACCATGTTTTAAACCAGAGCCCTTCATTTAATGAATTTATTTTGACTGTAATTTTAGTTTTACGTTCCGTTACTCAGCGCTGGGCCTAAAGTTAACTTCTCAGCCCGGACCTTGGGGTGCATGAGTTTGGGGTGGCAAAATGCCTCATCTTATTTAAATCTTCTTTTCTTCAACATTCGTGAATTGTAGTGATAGTGAGTTGCATGTTATTGAGTATAGGAAAGCAAGCAGAGAAGAGCAATTTCAGGAAATCAGGCTGTGATTCCGCCCTTTGGAAAATTATTTCTTACTTATTGCAGACGATTATTTTACCAGAACCTTTGATAACTTGCAGGAAATATCCCGTTTCTACCGTTCTACACTAATTTATTATTATTTGTGGGAAGATTGCTACTTTAAGTTTTGCATCTTCTTTCCGAGATGATTGATCGATTGATTTGCTGTTTTAAGTCCACTTTTATGCACAGTAAGGCTAATTGAGACTGAACCTACAGTTTAAAGTGGAATCCGAAACACTACGCCCGGGGAAGCACTTTGCGAAATGAGTTCGCCATTGATTTAAAGAACGTTTGAAATGAATCGTCGACTACAAAGCGGAACGTTTGTTTCATTTGTGCCCCACAACTTCCTACCAACATCTTGCCATGAAATGTTCCTCGCGAGGTAAACTGGGGAGAATACAGAAAAGATGACGAGAAGAGGGTGATTGGACCGGGAATAAGATCTGGATGTAATTTTATTTTTAATTTCTCAAAATTATCGTCTTTTGAAGTGAATTTCTCCCTCCCAGAGAAGCAAGTTTGCAAATTATGCTAGATTTTCCCATTATGCAAACGCAGGGTGCTAGGTGGCAACGAAGCTCAAATTGTGCTAGGTTTAGCATCATTATGCCAGGGTTGGCACCGCTGATCCATAGCAAGGTATACTCAAGGGCGTTGCCACTTTGCGGCGGGGGATGGGGTAGAGCACATAAAAATAGCTGTAGCCAGCCCACGGTTTCCGATGACATCTTGAAATCCAAAAGCTCGTGGTTAGAGATCGGTTGGTTCATTGGACGCTCCAGCCAAACTATTGATTATTTTTTTGAGAGCAGGAAAAGGTTTATATTATTCGGTCTCCGCTGGCGCGTGACGTCACGGATTGATTGTGGCCAGTTTGCGATATTCCAGAGCGATAAAAGCCAGCACCCGTGGCGAAGTGTTTATCACAGCGCAACGACGTTAGGGGTCCCGGCTTGGAACCCCGGCCTGGGCATGGATATTCTTTATGAGTATCCTTTCATCAAATCATCACTTATCCTCCCTCATCTTCACGATTAGCCAAACGTGACAGAAAAGCGAAGCAAAGTAAACCAAATCAATCAACAAAGCGGGAAAACTATTACGCCTGAGCCACGCTAACCGCCTGCCCCCGGCCCCCGTTCACAACGTAGAGCGGTTACGAGTATGCTGACAAAATCCTGTTTTCCTGCTGGCCGCTTCGAGGTTGGCCAGACAGCGAGTAGCGGTAGGTCTAATTGGCTGTTTGGTCGCAAGTTTTTTCTTCTTAGGTAAACGCGGCAACAGCGGGACACTGCCAGAAAGGCTGTTCCCGCGCCGGTTCTTAGCTTGGCTTGTCTTTAACTTTTTCAACTACCAAGGCAATCATGTCGTGTCAAGTGTTGCCCACGATTCGAGACGAGACGTAAAGGTAATGCAGGATAAACAAAAGTTAAAAGTGCGAGACATCACAAAATATTATTACCGAAAGTGAGGTTCATTGTAGTGAGGAAAATTAAGGTTCGTTAGTCACAAAGATATTAATTGATTACTGATAGCTAGGCAGTTTATGTAATCTGCCTTGTTGTTTTTCTGGCTTCCATCCACTCTTTATTCATCGTACACTTTCAGGACGAAGCAACACGCGACAGACATGGTGTTTGCACCGAAGTGAGAAGCTACATGATCCCCTTCCATCTATAAGCAAGTATTCACCGCCCATACGCTACCAAGAGACCGAGGCGACACAATGTCCGATATGAAATAGAAAGCCGTTCTGCACGCCCTCTCATATCCGCTTCGTGGTTAACCAGGCGGTACAAATTAGTTACCTTCACCTCGTACTAATCCACACAATCCACAATATTTTAACAAAAAAAATTACTTGGAACGGTAGCCATATTATTGGTATTATAACCTGAGCATTGCATTGGTTTGGTTTAGAGTACGAGGTCGTTGTATTATGAAGTTTATCTAATTTTGTATGGTGTCGCCAGTGTCACATGTTGGTACAATGCTGAGGATTTCGGTTTTCCACTTAGTTGACTTATATTCAATGACAACTTAAGGAAAGCTAAGCACTTGTTTATCGCAGAAGAAAATAGTTATAACAATGTAAAATGTGACAAATCCACAACAAAATTATATGCAAGGTAATTTCGTACTTTGTAAGTCACGTGTATATAACCTATACTGAATGAATGAATGAATACTGCATTTAAAGTTCTTTGAATATTGCTCATGTATTAGGGGAGTCTACAGACCCCCCCCCACCCCCGGTACGCTCTCAGACAAAAAAAATGTAGAGTAAAAAGTAAAGTTGTTGCGTGGAAATATGACCATTCTATTCAATTGCTATTGCCTTCGGTTTGTAGACCGATTGATTATAAAAAAAAGTGTTTTCTAAACTTTTTCCCGAAGAGCTTGCATTTTCTGCAGCTTGCGTTTGCAATGTACGAGGTTGCAACCAGGAGACAGGACAACCAGGAGATCTTGCTTCTTTTCTATCGGTATCTAAGGTTGCCAGACCTTCATCTTTTATGCTTAACTTCGCTGCTTTTAAATAACGTTATTTTTTCAACATTAAAGCATAAAGTTGGTTTACACAGTTTAAATTGAGAATATTTCTGTTATACGTTTCGTGAAGCAATGCAGAGAGAACACGGGAGTGGGCGTTCTTAGTTCTCTCTCTTCCCACACGACCTGCATGTGTTTCTGAGGCAGTGGCAACCATACCCACTAAGTCCCTCGCCCTCGCAGACAAGGGATGGGGGAAAACCACTCGGTGTTGATTTTAGATGGTATCTGTAGAAGCACTTCGCAGGTTTATCTCGCTCTTCCTGTGTAACTTGCGATAAATGCAGAATTCCTGTGTTGTGCGCACAATCGAAGGCAAATGTAAAAATAGACAAATTGTTAATCATTATGTTAATTAATTCTGTGTTCCTCAAAGTGATTTTCCCGTGTAAAAATACCGTATGCTTAAGTGTAACCCTACTTCAAATAATATATAAAAATAATAATAATACAGCTTCTTAAAATAAGCCCTGTCTGGGAAAGTAAATAATGGAAAAAACCATGGATATTTTGCCTGCTATAATGTTTGCCGTTGACTGTATACCGCGTGAGGCACCTAAAAGTACCACCTGAAATAGCGAAGAAACCAGAAACAGTAGCGATGTGAGGTTTGCGGGAAACAATAATATCAAATGGGGCTCGTAAATCGGAGGTATGGGGTGGGTTGAAAAATGTCGACAAATGGGGCATCTGGAGCAAAGTCATATTTTTTTTAATGGAACGATATACAATAACATGCATAATATAAAAGAGCACACGCAGAGAAACACAACGCCGTTGGTCTCATGCATCTACTGCACATAGGAACGAGGATATGGCCATGTGAAAATATGTAAACAAACTAACAAGTGGCCCACTTGACCGTCAGTACCACGGCATGTAAGACTTCTCAGGTGCCTGACAGAACTGCCTTTACGTAGAGCAAGTTTTGATAGCAGGTCCACGAGATCGTGTTAGTTCATAGCGAGCAGTTGTAGTGGTAAGAGCGAAGATTATGGTGTTCACAAACATAGAAAAAGCGGACATGATCCTGATTTATGGGGAATGCCGAAAGAATGCCTCAGAAGCCTACCGTGTGTACGCAGAGAGATATCCGGACAGACGACAGCCATCTCGACGTCTGTTTGGTAAGTTATGTATTAAATTAAGATACACCCGAAGTGTAACACCACGAGCACGTGTGCGGAACAAGCCAACTACAGGTGAGGCAGGTGCAACAAATGTTCTCGCCGCTGTTGCTGTGAATCCGCACGTTAACTCCTGTGAAATTGCCAGGGATGCTGGGATGAGTCACCGAAGTGTATTGCGCATTCTGCACACACACAAGTTTCACCCATATCATATCTCCCTCCATCAGGAACTTCACGGGAATGATTTTGTGGACCGTGTTCGGTTTTGCACATGGATGTTACGACACGACACACCCGATTTGTCACGTATCCTCTTCACTGACGAGGCAACTTTTACCAATCATGGAAATGTCAACCTAAGGAACATGCACTATTGGTCGGTGACAAATCCACATTGGCTTCGCCAAGTGGAACGCCAGCGCCCATGGAGTGTGAACGTGTGGTGTGGTATAGTGGGTGAACATCTCATTGGCCCTTTTTTTATACAAGGGACACTGAATGCTGACCGATACATACCGTTTTACAACATGAACTGCCTGTTCTATTGGAGGACATACCACTTCAGAAAAGGAGGGACATGTGGTACCAGCATGACGGGTGTCCAGCTCACAGTGCAAGACGCGCTACAGCATGTGTGGAAAATACATTTCCAAATCGTTGGATCGGACGTGGAGGGCCTGTCAAATGGCCGGCTCGTTCCCCAGATTTGTAACCGTAAGACTTTTTCCTGTGGGGAAAGCTGAAGGACATTGTCTACCGGGATGTGCCAACAACTCCAGAGGATATGCAACACCGCATTACTGCGGCCTGTAGGGACATTCCCTACGAGATGCTACATTCTGTGCAACGATCTTTGCGTGGGCGCCTCGTTGCCTGTATCGCAGCTGACGGCCACCACTTTGAACACACACTTTGACAGGTTTTCGCTTCTTACGCAGCGGTTCTTCGACATACTGTCATGGTCATTTTCATTATGCTGTAACACTGTCAAATACATTGTGCTGACGATGTCTACTGTATTTTTTCTTCCTTTAACACGTTCTGTCTTCATCTTGTCCAATGGCTTCCGACATCTCACACTTGTACATGCCGTGGTACTGACGGTCAAGTGGGCCACTTGTTAGTTTGTTTACATATTTTCACATGGCCATATCTTCGTTCCTATGTGCAGTAGATGCATGAGACCAACGGCGTTGTGTTTCTCTGCGTGTGCTCTTTTATATTATGCATGTTATTGTATATCGTTCCATTTAGAAAAATATGACTTTGCTCCAGATGCCCCATTTGTCGATATTTTTCAACCAACCCCATACCTCCGATTTACGAGCCCCATTTGATATTATTGTTTCCCGCAAACCTCACATCGCTACTGTTTCTGGTTTCTTCGCTATTTCAGGTGGTACTTTTAGGTGCCTCACGCGGTATAACGTTGGATTAATTTTATTTGTATGTGTAGTCAACTTTCCCGCCTAAGCAGCAGCCACAGCGTCTGCATTTGCGGGTGGAGGCCAGGGTTGTTAAAGGTTCAGGAATTTTAAATAAATTCAATTCCCGTCCAGGAGTGAAAATCAGCAAGAGTAAATGGGTTCTGGACCGTAAGGAACCTCTTCATCTGTAACGTTTTCAATTCGGTCCATGAATTTTTTTCAAATGAATTTAATTTCGGTCCAGGAACCTTATTTCCTGAATAATTTAAATACGGTCAACGAATATTTTTTTTCCGGATCAGTTTAAATAGTAATAATAAACAATCACAGGGTTGTTAATGATTTAGATATTGTAAATAAATTCATTTCACATCCGGGAGAGAAAATCAGCAAGTGTAAATGGGTTCTAGGCCTCAATTCGGTCCAGGAACAATTTTTCCGTATGAATTTAAATACGGTGCAGGAACTCTTTTTTCGGTAAAATTTAAATACGGTCCAGGAACCTTGTTTTACGGCTGAATTTAAACACTGTCCAAGAACCTTTTTTCCAGGATCAATTTAAATTCGGTGCAGGAATATTTTCCGTATCAATTTAAATACGATCCAGTAACCTTTTTTTTAATGGAACAATACACTACTAAGACCGAATATAAATTATGCGAGAAGAAAGGTTCCGGTCCTGCAACGGAACCCAATAAAACCCATAGAAGTTATGGGTAGATGGACCTTTGACAACCCTGGTGGAGGCTAAATGAAGAAAAATCACAAAATATGCAGAATTTTGAAACGTATTATTTCTAGAGCATGCACACTACTATATAAAGTTGACTACATACCTCGTTTCTTTCCTTAATTGAAATGTGACTTATTCTTCATCACATGTGAGATCAACCGCTCTGGGAGTCAAACCCGGTCTCCTGTGTGGCACCAATTTAGAAAGTCAATGTGTTGGACATTTGGACGATAAGTCGATCCTACTTCAATTTTTTCGAGAGGGAAACGAGCTGGCATCTTCACACTCGAAATTTCACTTCACCTAACCCCGTGGCGGAGTGGTTAGGACATCGTGATACGATACCAGGTGTGCCGGGTTCGAATTCCGGACTGAGAATGGGTGTTTGTTGTGTCCATTGATCAATTTAATCATATCATCACTCATTCCCATCTTCGCAATTAGCCAAATGTGGCAGATGAGCAAAGTAAAATGAACCAAATCAATCGAAATTTCACTCGCAATGCATGAAAATGAGATCTCAAGCAGTCCGTGATCCTACCAGAATCTCACGTTTACAGAAGCTAACTATGAAACCACTTCTTGGATCAAACTGTTCTTCGCACTAGCTGACAGTCATCAATTGTCGACCATTCAACACAGTAGGGCAAAAAGAAGCAGATGTTTCCTTGAAAATGAGTGGAAAGTTACCAAGGAAGGATATAAAGTCCCTTCCTTGCAGGTTATGAGCACAAGGGTTGAGTGTGGGAAACTGAAGGAACCGCGACATCTTTGTCATTCATCTCCCGCCAGAAAAGGGACAAACAGTAGAATTTTGTCTCTTGCAATTTGAAAATCCTATGTCCATGCTGAACCATAAAGTAATTAACCCAGAAAGTCCTAGCTACCTGCAGTGCGTTTCGGCGCTGCCGATAACCAGAGCCAGATGAAGAGAAGATTTTGTTGGAAGGGGTGACCTGGCTTAGGCCCCCCGGTGTGAATGAAGAGAAAGTGTGTTTTCAAAAGGTCCCCGACTTCCCAGAAAGGGACGGCCCATAAAATCACTGCATTTCCTACCAATGCATCCGTTTGTGTTCAACCAAAGTGTATGTCACCGTAGGATCCGAGCGCTTCGTGATCTGTCGGTTGCGGGACTTCTTGAGTCTTTTGTCAACATGGTGCCAATCAGAGTTTCTTTCTGCCAAGGTCGTTGCACCAATGAATCTGCTTTTCAGCTTGAGTGGCAAAAGACATGTTGTACGGAGGAAAGTTGCACCGGAAAAATTACCTTCTTAAATACGATGAAACCTGTAAAACATCCACAGATATTTATTCGGGGTTGGTCCCTTTGACAAAACATCAATATTCTCAAAATTCTTCGAACGGTACTCCAAAAACTGAACCTGCTCTGCAACACAAGGAAAATGCCTCATTTAGCAATCAATGTGCCATTGTTAAGTTGGTAAGTTCAGTATGGCACTACATTTTAAATAATGCTGATGGAATAAATCAATAAAGTTTGTTAAATGACAACGACTCCTTACCACAAGAATATAATTATTCTTTACGAATATCCCCTATAACGGTTGGGGGTTCGACGTGCTGACCCCACGTCACCCCATTACTGGTTAAAGATCTCCACACCTCTACCCATACAGCACAACATGGTTTCAGATATGTTACGGATACGTAACTCTTGAAACATTGTAACATTGCAGCAACATTGCGAAACATTACTGTGATGTTTCAGGTATGTTTCAGCAATGTAAAAATGTCCGCGAATCTAACATAACATTCGTAATGTTACAGAAACATGTCAGTGCAACATTACAGAAACGTGTCAATGTAACATTGCAGAAACATGTCAGTGTAACATTACAGATACATTTCCGTACAGTTTTGTGATATTTCAGTTACATTACAGTGATATTATTTCACATTATTGTTATATTGAATGGAATCAGTACTGTATTCATAAATGGCATATTTGAGGGGGGTTTGGGGTTAAACCCCCTTCAAAAATTATTACAATATTTACTTGTAAATAATTTCCTGAAAATAGAATTCACAGTATTTCTTTTAAAATCAAGTATTGTGATGCTGTGAAAGTGCCAGAGGTCTTGGGTTTGAAACCTCATTAGGCATGATGATTAATATTTATTTTATCTCCCATCAATTGACCACATATCTCAATTAATCTAGTCAGGAGAAAAAGTGCATAAAATTGCCGATTATGCATTCGTTCATGTCAGACAAAGCTAGAGTTAAAAAAAAAAACTTTAGACACCTCAAAAGAAAATATGAAACATTAAATTGGTAATCATCATTAATACCTTCAATTGTTTACTAAGGAATAGAGTTTTACATGCAATAACAAAGCTCTTTGTGGTTTGCTGTGCCACGTCACAAGGAAGGTTGGATTGAGGGTGATGTTATCAGCATCATGCTCCAGTCACTTTTCGCCCACTTTACCAATTGATGATAGACTGGAAGCATGTAAACATTTTACTAAATATTAAAATTTACTTTGTGCATTGTGTCACTTTACGATGAAAAATCTTGTACAATAAGGTATATTCTATATATTAATTACAAAAGAATGAACAGATAATTTGAGCATATCATCCCAAATAAAAATTCAAAATTAATGTAACAGTTAAACTGCAAACTTGCATGTTTGTAATTTACCACCACCTTGTACATAGCTATTGTGAATTATTTACACCATTTAGATTCTAATAATATTGGTTTTGAAACATGCATTATTCTGGAAACATCTGAGATACCTTATTGGATACTTTCTGGAGATCATGCAGAGTGACCTACAAGTTACCTGAATTGGCAGTCTATACATTTGATAAGAATATCCTACATACTTACATAATTGGAGAAATTGACCACAAAGTTGGCAACCGTTAAGTATGCCGTGCCACCCCAAGGTCTGCGGAGCCATGGATTATTATTATTAAAAGAATCAGTAAAAAATAAAAACTTGGAAAACTATCAGTTCACAAGAAAAAAGAGCAAAATGGACACAAGCTAAACTTGGGAAATTTTTGGGAACTAACAATATAAATAAGAATTGAACAATAACAGCAAATCAAAGTTTAAAAATTGATTAAATGTGTTTTGACATTCTCTATAATCTTGAAAATGTGCAGTATCAGAGGTTGTGCTTGCCAGTCAGAATTATCAATGCTATTACTGTTTCTTGTGAGAAATTTCCATTGTCTTGTTGCTTCAAAGATGTTCTACGATTTCCTACATTACCATTTCTTCATGAAAACAATTTTACATAGATTTCCTAACTTATACCAAAACATTTCAAAATGAGAACATGCAAGACATGATTTTTGAATGATTTATATTATATCTTTCATTGACTTTCAAATGGTTGTGCTAGGCTAGGTTCGTCAGTTTCAGAATACACTGTGAGAAATATAAATAAGAACCTTGCAGTGAAGGGATCCCAAGTTCAATACCATGTGAAGGCACATTGCGCAGTGGTTGGAATCCCACTTTAAATTGCAGGTCTACTCCCGATTAGCCTATCTGCACATTAAGTGGACTTCAAACAACAATTCACACATGAAACAAATATAAAAGGATAAGTATTATCAAAGGAATATATATTTTTTCACAAAAGAGTCTTTATTTTTTTGTCTAAATACATTTTTTTGTTCAGTTGAAATTTCTGCAGACCACACTCAGACAGCCTCAGTGGAACAACATTCAGTTTTACCTGTAAAGAGAATAATGTCATGTAACATCAATTCTGAATTAGCATTCTGTGGGCAGAAATATCATTTAAAGAAACAAAATTTTGCATAAGGTCATTCCACATCAGACATCAGTTCAACCAGACCACGGTACCCATAATCTGA
Source organism: Lepisma saccharinum (assembly GCF_977018435.1). Classification (NCBI taxonomy): domain Eukaryota; kingdom Metazoa; phylum Arthropoda; class Insecta; order Zygentoma; family Lepismatidae; genus Lepisma; species Lepisma saccharinum. The sequence continues at coordinate 304,176 of NW_028142959.1, read as the reverse complement.
AATTTTCATGAAACTCGGCACATTTAATAATACTTTCATGGTGGTGAGAAACCATAGTTTTTCGGTCTAAGTTGTTCAGTAATTCCTCTTTCTTCCATTACCAAAGCCTCCAAGTGTGAGCTGCACTGTCCTGGAAGAAAAATTCTAGCTCCCTTACAAATTATTCAAACTTCTTTGAAATTTCACAACATTACCAAAATAATACAAAGAAAATATGACAACGTATCACATTCACATTTTTGTACACCAATAAATTAGTAAAATATTACCAGATTTTAGGGCAAAAACAATGTTTACTACAATTTCGATTTTTCTTAGGTTTGATATATCATCTATCTAGCCCAGAAATAAAATAGATGGTGATTCATTCCTCCTCTGCTTTTTTTTAATGACTACCGGATTTTATACTTTTCACATTAACTCTTAAGAATCTAGATATCATTGAAGCACATTTTTTGGAGTATAAAATTTTAAATAGCGTTTTCATGGATGCCAGGAACGCAGGGCATGGAAGGAAAAGCCAAACTGGTGCCTTACTACTGGACCACCAGATCCACTTGGCAATTGGACAATATCTTCACTACTTGAGAAGCGGTTGGAAAACTATGAAGTGCTTTTTGTTGAAAATGGCTGGCTAGTGCATGCTAGTACCTTGGTATATCAGTAGCTATAATGTGCTCAAACACTACACAAAGTCTCATCCTAAACCGAGGGATCAAATCTAAAAATTGTACTACAAGTTACATTCCTCGTTAATTTTATTCCATGTATTAAAAAGTTATAGTAGTATTCAACTACTTTTTAAGATGTGTCTTTGTCATAGTAAATGTAAATAAACTAATATTAGTAATTATAAAGGTAAGAACAAAACATTCATGTTTGACCACAGGATGTTTTCAGGTAGGGCCAAGCACTGATTTTTTTTTCAAAAGGGAGGGGGGAGGCATATTTTCTCCATAATAGTGTCACTCCCTGAAAGAAACATAGTCAATTCAAAGTTATCATATTTCTGCAATATCCTTTTAATAATTCATTCAAATGACTGTGACTGAAATAAAATTATATGGGTGAAGTATGAAATTTTAAGGTGACACCTTCCTGGCATCCATGAAAACCTTATTTAAAATTGTATACTCCGAAAATTGATTCTGTGATATCTAGATTCTTAGAGATAATTTGAAAACTATAAAATGTGATATACTTTTTTTAAAAAATCACAGAAGGAATGAAAACACCATCAATTTTATTTCTGTGTAAGTTAGATTATATATATGAAACTTTACTTTAAAAATATTTGAGTTGGTGTTGCAACTTTCCCTTTAAAAAAATCGAAATTCTAGTAAACCTTGCTTTTGGGCCAAAACCAGGTAATATTTTACTAATATACTGGAATATGAATGTCACATTTTTCTCTGAAATCTATATTCTTCGGTTAACGTTGTGAAATCTCAAAACACATTATATAATTTGAAGAGCGACAGAATTTTTTTCTTCTAGGACACTGCAGCTCGCACTGGAAAGTTTGGGAATGGAATAAAAGAAAAGGAATAACTAAAAGTTGAAGGGGTCTTAATTCAAGGTAAATACCAAAAAAATCATGTGGTTTCTCACCACAATGAAAGATGAAATGTGCTGAGTTTCATTAAAATTGAGGACCATAAGTTCTCAAACCCCTTTTGTTGGTAGAAACCCTCCAATGGTGGTTGTATGACCATTTTAGAAAAAAACAACCTTATTAGTACATGTTTCTAGATATCAGAAACAATGTTCAAAAATATTTATTGTCTTTATTTCTCCTGGAACATCCTTTTTCCAACATTACAAAGGTGTTTTTTTTCTCATGTAGCAAATTACGGAAACCTTAATATCTCAAAAATCAGTAAAGCTATAGACCTAAAACAAAATTCATTCTGTAGTTAATGAATCATACTTTCTATGTTATTCAAGTATGTTTTGCTCAAAATTGCATCCTAAGAACAAAAATTAAGGTGGTAATTTGGGTAACAAGACAGTGCCCACGGTGGCTCAGTTGGTAACGCGTCTGACTACCATGCTAAAGGTCCCGGGTTCGATCCCCGGCCGGTTCAAATCCAGGAACTTTTCTATACCGCGTTTGTTACAACCTGTCCCGGTTCCCACGCTAGTTGCTCCCTGTCTTTTCTCGGTGCTGGGGAAAGTCAAAGCCAGGCAGCCAATTAAAATACGCAACGTAGCAACAGCGTCTACGTAAGCGCCTCTCTTCTGGCTTTCATTCGCTCCTCGCTGCCCAGCAGACGATTTTTTCCTCGTTTCTCATTGGCACCGAAACTGTTGAGCGCTCCCTAGCGCGGGAAGCGGGACAGGTTCTACCAAACGCGGTATAACGGTGGAAGCAGCCCCGGCTCCCTCCCAGCGTCGAATAACATGGGTACCGGGGGGTAAAGGCGGTCAGGGGCGTGATGCTGATCACATCACCCCCACTCACGACCGGGTCAAGAAACATGGCCATTTATGGAATTTTGACAGTTTCGGTTTTAAATATCTCAGATGGGTCCTTTTGAAAAATTCTGAAATTTGGCATGGAGGAAGCCCTGCATGAACCTAACTCACAGTAAAAATCCCAACTTTTAGACTCAACTTGTTTGGTAAATATGACATAACATATGCGATCTAATTTGTGACATTGGTGTGTAATGTTAAGCCACATGTATACCTAGAATAATGAATGAAGCATTTCCTTTTCCTTTTTTAAAGTTGGGCTTAAAAAATCAGAAAATATAGTAACATAGGATTTTAATAGTTGACTTACCAGAAATTAAAATTACAAGGTATGACAATTGAAGATCTGTGAAATACGTCAACTTCTACATGAGCAAAAAAAGTCACGGGCAATTGTTGGAAAAATGGCTGGCCCAGGAGAACTAAATACAATATTTTTTTGGGATATTGTTTTTAATATCTACAAACTATGTACCAACATTTGTACTAAAAATGATTTTTTTTTCTAAAATGGTCATGCAACCAATTACTTGGTTGGTTTGACATGGAATGACCCAGAATTGACATGAAACTATCCTTGAGTAAAATAAAAGCAAGCCATATATTTGAACTTCTGCAACCCATATCTGTTCTACAGGGCTACAAAATATTTTTACATTTCAGTCTTAATAAATACATTGTGTGTTTGTTTGTTGCAGCCAACTGATAAGAGGACATGATAGAAATATGAGCAAAAGCATTCTTATGCCTCGCTAGGGCTTCTAACCAAAGGCCACTTTTTATTAACCAAAAATACCTTTGTTCATCACAGTTTAAGACAGAATATCGCACAAATTTCCATGGAGTGGTTAGCACATTGCACTGCAATGATAGGGGTTCCAGGTTAGAATCCCAGCCTGGCCGTGGCTGAACTGCATCCATGAATAAAGAATTTCTAATAATAATAATAATCTTTTAATTTAATCTTTACAATTAACAAAAATGTGGCAGAAAAGTAAAGTAATATAAACCAAATCAATCAATCATCACCGGCGGTCGGTAGATAGGCCTTGGTCCTCACGGGCTGTTGCGCCACGGGTTATTACTATTTGGAAAATAAGTTTGCATTTCATTTCATTTTACGAAAAGAAAGAAAATAAGGTATGACTGAAGACGACCGGACCCCTCTCAGATTTTCTTCATATTTGGCATACTTACTAATTTGAGGCCTGCTAATGATGAATCTGAAGTTAAAATTTGTCGGAAACGTCTAGAAATTGCAAAATAATTGTGAATTATTGACGCTAGCCCCACAAACCATTGACGTGTGGTTAGGTTAGGCAAACATAGTTAAAATTTCATGTCGTGGTAGTATCAGGATCTAGCAATTGCAAAATAATTGCGATCCATTGACATGTGGTTAGGTTAGTTTCAGTTAGGTTAGGCAAACATAGTTAAAATTTGGTGTCGTGGTAGTAACAGGAATATATATATTTTGCTTGTGAAACAAAAAATTTTGCAAAAATCGACGGTTACCAGCCCGAAAACTAATGCCTTATTTTAGCTTATTTTGCAATTCTAGACGTTTCCGACAACTTTTAACTTTAGATTCGTGATTTGGAGGCCTCAATTAGAGAGTATGCCAAATATGAAGAAAATCTGAGAGGGGTCCGGTCATCTTCAATCGTTCGGAAAATAACTACTGTGTTTACACTTGGCAAATATGGGTGGGGGGAGAGTTTTGCTAAGATTTCTTGCTATCTTTGACTTTACATGAATATTGTGGCTAGTGGCAGATATAAAAAAGGTGCTGATGCCATCACTGTACATTATGGAGTATATAATGGGAGATTACACTTTGAAACAAGCACAATAATGAATCCGGCAATGTGTAATTTCTACATGTTAATTTGGATCATCAACATAATGTTTTTTATGACTCCTTGAGCTAAAAAAATACAAATTAGCCCATCACAGAACGTTATTACTTACTTGTTTTCTCTGTCTAGCCAAGTTTGTCCTGCACAAGCCACAACATCAGACACCTCTTGCTCTTTAGTATTTGGCTGGTGTTGGCAAACAGTGCCTAGAAGAAAAAAATCATAAATTGTATAAGGAATAATTCATTTGTATGCAAACTGAAATGCAAAATTTTCCATAATTTGAACCCGTTGACTAAGCAAGTAGAAAATATTGCATTTCACATAAACTACTTATAAAATTACAGAACAGTAAAATAAAACATTCTAGAAGTCTGACAATACTTCCAGTGCCTGCATAAGATACCATACTGCTACGCCAACACAAAATATAAAATGAGTGAAACATGCTGCTTATCCATTGCTGATTAACATGTATCTCTCATAACTAATAAAGAAGTACTAAAAAAGGTTCTAGCTGAATCACCTGGCAAAGCTAGTCACTCTATTATAATATACACTGTGTCCAGTCATGGCATGTGTCACTTTCAGAGGATTGCAGTCATTTAAACCAGTACCACATCTACTTTGTTTACAATTGCACTTCAATGTACATGGGCTATTTATTATTGAAGGGTTTAGCCACCAAATGAGAGCTGAACTAGTAAGAATTGAGTTTCAGAAGTAATTTAAAATTTGGCTGTAACTATTTTCACCAAGTGGTGAGAATACTCATGGAACTCTTTCACCAGGTTGTGAGAATAGCAGGAAGTACTGAAGACCAGAAATCACATTATAAGGTGTTGGAAGGGTAATGGTTCCGAATGTTTAATGTTTTTTTTCAGTTTCATAGGAAGATTAAGTATTGCAAAATTGTAGAATTTATTGTTACAATAAATTTGAACCCTAGTGAAAGTAATTACCACTGTTTGGAATTTCAAAGTGCAACTCATTAGCAAATAAATAAAATCACGAAAAAAGTACCTTACGCAAGCATTTGTCGACAAGGCATTTTTCATTTGGAACACTTAGAGCTATAAATGGCCCACCCAACCTAACCACAAAAGCATTTAGAGGCGTTTTTTGAAAACTAAAGAGCCCTAAACCTTACTTGCCTAACTTTATTAAGAAACCCCTTTGCATCATGCACACATGGCAGTAGTAGTCCGTAATCAAGATGGTAGTAAACAAATGGCTGATTGCAATTGAGAAGTACATGTAAGTGAAACATTAATCTCAAAGCAAAAACACAGAAAGTGATTGCTATAACTCTGAAGTACATGTGTAAACAGACATTGAACCATGAAAAAAATGCCTGTGTACCATAATGAAATTGTAATTAAACAATTGGAACTAGGACCAAACCATTTATGAATGTAATATTATCTTCATCACGTGATACACTAGTCCATACACGATACATTTTTCCAACTGCATGGTGTGGAGGTAAAAAAGTAATGATCGCCTGCATGTAAACACACACCAATGTAATCTTTATACCCACCAATAACTAAAGAATGTGTGTGACAGTGTAACAGGCCAGGTCAGGTCAGAGATTATTCGCATGCACAGATTAAAACCTGGTGAAACAACTCTAAGCTAGCTTCACTAGTCACTCTGTCAAAATTTTACTTAGGTGGATGCTGTATATTCCATATTTAGATCAAATTCTGATTACATAAGTTTACAATAATGTGACAATTATATTTTGAAGCAATGTAATCACAGAGTTGGGAAAAGTATTTCTTGTGTGCATTGCTGATTTAAGGTAAATTATCGCAATCACAAACACAAAAATTAGCAAATAAATTTAAAAAAAAATATTGTTTCTGTTACTTGTTCTTTCACCCACTTCAAGCTGTGGTAATTGTAATGCAGCAACATTTCATTGCGTCCTGTAAAATTAGAATCTGAATTATAGGAGCACCATGTATATCATGCTGTGATCTTCAGTAGTAGCCTGTTCGCTAAGACTCGAGCTACAATCCACACAGCTAAAAAAAAATTGCACGTGACAATGCTGCAGCCTTCGATTTACGTATCGAAATCGCAGAATGAATTTGTAGAAACGTATTTCTTATTAGATAAAAACTACTAACGTAACAACGTACGTACTTCAAAGTATTCTACGCTTCTTCACTATGCACAGGGAGGTGAGAAACTTTTTTAAGAGGGCAAGTTTTGTACAAAATGAGGAAGGTGGTAATTACAATGTAACCGAAAAATGATACATTTTCAGCAACAAGTACTTTCCGTCTCTTCCATTCAATCTATTTTCGGTATACTATAAATGTGCACTGCTTATAGGTAAGCACTTTATTCCCTGTTATTTTAGTTTCATGAGGTGCGAGAAGTTCCATGCTTCTTCACATCATGTATTTTCAATTAAACAAACAAGACGAAATACTTCTTTAAACACTGGTTTGATAACGCCTGCCTTGTTTCCACTCACGTTCTCACACACGTTACGCAACACAGATTAAGTATAACACAATTAAACACACTTTGGTATTAATAATATTCAACTTACCACTCAATAAACAACATTATTCTTCATAAGATGTGCACGACTCCCGGTTAGCATTGAACGTAAACACAACATGGCCGCCTCAGAAAATTTCCCGGATGGCCGATGATGACTGAATCCAACGTTGCAATGTCTCCGATACGTTGCAGAAACTAGACAATGAAACGATAACATTGCAATGTTTCAGAAACAAAACTGGGACTTCATGTGATGCTTTCTGTAACGTCAACGCGAAACCAGAATGTTAGAAACGTAAATGAAAGATTGCAATATTTCTGAAATATGTCTGAAACTTGGTGTGCTGTATGGGTACGTAGGATTGTGGGAGGGACTGGCAGTCGGGAGATAGACCAAGGCCCTTCCGTGATTGTCGAACCACAGGTTATTATTTATTTATAGATGCTTAAATATTGTGCAACCTCACAGGTCTTTCCAGTGACTTATTGCAAGGGTTTGTTATTGTACTTGACTCAACAAAATAAGCTTACTGTGTGAGGCTGATTCATACGAACCAAAAATACCCAAAATAATAACAATAATAATAATAAGTTACTTCAAAATTCCAAAAATGTATTTACTTGGTCTTGTTTAAATTTTCGATTCTTCGAAAAGTTTGTTACGGAGTTGAGTTGGTGTTTTTAAGTCCACTTTATGCACAGTAAGGCTAATCGGGACTGAACCTACAGTTTAAAGTAAGATCCGGACCACTGTGTACCTCCACCCATGTATCGAACCAGGGACCCCTCGATTACAAGGCAACAACGCTATCACTGCGCAATCGGGGAGACATCGTTAGTTAAGGAGGATTCTCAAAATCGGTCTTCACGATATCGAGAAAAATATGCCAATCGAGAAATCGTACAGTTTGTGAAGATAATTACTTTTAACACGTTGCGTGTTTTAGACTGTTTTAATAGTAGAATAGATATTTGGTGCGAATAATACTACTTACCCGGAGATATGCGGCATCCTGCCACCATTTTACTTATTTAGCTTGTATTGCGCTCTGATACGGACCAGTTGTAACTGTTTGCATATATGTGGTTTACCGCTGCACAAGCGGTCGTTCTTCAATCTACTCAAGCTCATAACATTGTTTGGACACAACGGCAACACTCAACGCCCAACCCTGCCTGTTGTTGACCTGCGACTGCTAGGGGTGGAAAGACCGCTCCCTCAAAATTCCGAGAAACAACGAAGTTCTAGATTCGTACACTGACATCCACTATAGCTAGAACCAGGAAAACGAGAAAGAAATGTGGTTTTGAGTTCGTGCCACTCAAATTAAGAACAGTGTTTCTAACTGAAAGAAAAAAATACTGAAAAACTATTTTGCAATATTTGTCATGAAAGTAAAATTTTCAGCAAATGTAGAACAGTTTGCCGTGGCCACGTAAACGTTTCGGGGGGGCGGTGCCCCCCCGGCCCCCCCTTAACGACGTCCGTGGTTTTGAGATCACTGATAAGGCACGCTATATGAACGTTTGAATTAAGTTGCAATTGAAATGCAACATGTAACTTGTGGAACGGTTAGGATAATGTGTTGTGTGTGTCTTCCATAACTTTAATTGTTTCCCACTGCGTTATATTTTTACCAATTTGTCCCATGAATGACTATAGCTCTTGTCCAGTCTTACGGCGGGCATCTCTACATACTGGCAAAGGAAGTGGGGATCGGGGAAGCGACCAATCCAGCGCGATAAGAAACTAAGAAGCCTGTAGAACGAGGTGCGCGTAGTAGTTCTCCCGCCAGGCCGTAATTCTCGGTGCCACCGCTGTTGTCAGGTTGGATTGCTGCGTATTTCCCGCTCCCCAATTCCCTTGCCAGTATGTAGAGCACCCGCCGTAAGAGTAGACAAGAACTCTAGCTTGTCAAGCAGCAAACAACTATTCGTCTTTCACTCCTCGGTGGAAAATGAGCACACAGTTCACTCCGCTTTATTCGCTTTTATTTCTTTCTTCTCTCATTCCTGAACCATGTCAACCCCCCCCCCCCCCGTTCCTTGTTCCCTACCAAATTTTTGGAACTCACCTTACCCCATTTCCTTGCTATTCCATTGTGGGACAGTCGATATCATTTCTTCTCTATGTCCATTATGCGTCACTATTTGGTGTCCATCCTTCTTCCCGAATCTCACACCCACCTCACTAGATATATTTTTTTTTTCTATTTCTTAATATTATTTCTAATCCCCAAATGTGTCCTCCTTTGTTTGCAGCACTTGCATCTTAACGCAGTGATAGCCTACCGTGTCGCTGTAGCTCATTTTTGCTTGAAGTGTGTGTGTGTGTGTGTGTGTGTGTGTGTGTGTGTGTAAAGCCGGCTTTTTGAATGGACGGTTTCTGTCCGATAAAAATCTGGCTTGAAATTTTGTATTTTTACCAATTGTGGCTAACCCATTTCACTTGCAGTGTTAGAAGAGTTTAGAGGTTCGTAATGTCATATTTTGCAATTAGCTAAATAATTTAACAAGGTGTAGCAACCAAGAGACACATACTGGCCATTTCTTCTACACGGTGTCCAAAGAGTCAAGCAACCAAGACTGAATGTACGTTACTTTTGTACAAATAGTTATAGAGACATGACTCTTCTACTAGGTATTAACTTTGTCCATGTGGATATTTTTTAAACATTAAACTAGAAAATTGTGCTGTTCATGAACATTCAGTATGGGTAAAAAGTTACTAAGGTTTAAAAAAATGTACGAAGTGAAAACGATCATGGATTAATTATAGCTATGGAGTCGCTTGCAAAAAGTTTTAAATATGCACCATTGGTCTCTGGAGATATTTACCGAATTGATAAAAGAATGTCAAAATGAAATAAATATTTGAAATTTTTTGTATGAAAAACTAACCTACCTATCTTTTATACAATAAATTTCAAATATTTTCTTTCATCTGGACACTGACTATCATAACCAGATGCCAGCCACACCTACCTGATACTGCCCTCTGACCCAATCAATGTTGCCAGTACACCTCGTAATTTTCTAAAAATGCTTCTTCATGAATAAGCCATTATTACCCCCTAAATCGTCTGTAATGCATAAAAATTTATTGTTCTTTTATGAATTCGGTAAACTACCCACAGAGACCATCGATACACGTTGAAAAGTTTTTCAAGCGTCTTCACAGATGTCTCTTATCCATACAAATTTGATTTGCAGCAAATTTACCTTGATATCAAGCCAAAATCATGAAGATTGAGGTATTAATGTCAAAGATGTTGAATACTATTTGTGTTCTAATTTAAATTAATTGTGTGCTTTCGTGTGCTAAGGAATGCCTAAAATAAAGTACAATTTCTTGCTCAAAAGTAATTTTTTGACTTGTAGCGATTTCATCTTGATATCATGCCGTTTTATTAAAATAAATAGTGTGGCTTCATGTGCTAAGGAATGCCTAAGAGATTATACAATTTAATTGCTCAAAGGTATTTTCTTGACTTATAGCGATTTCATCTTCATATAATGGCGGAGTTAATTAATATCTTGGTTAATATTTGTGTTTTAATTAAAATAAATAGTGTGCTTTCGTGTACTGACAAATGCCTAAGAGATAATACAATTTAGTTTCTCAAAACTATTTCTTTTTATTTGTGGCAATTTTATCTTGATATCAAGCCAGAGTCGCCGAGATTAATTCATTAATATCTTGGATAATATTTGCGTTTCAATTAAAATAAATAGTGTGCTAACGAAGGCCTAATAGAAAGTACAATTTTGTTGCTCAAATATATTTTTTTCTTATTTTAACGACTTTATCTTGATATCATACCAGAGTTCATTAATGTCTTAGTTAATATTTGCGTTTTAATTAAAATTAATAGTGTGCTTTCCTCTGCTAACGAATGCCTAAGCTCTAGTACAATTCAGTTGTTCAAAAATATTTTTTTTTGATTGTGGCGATTTTATCTTGATATCAAGCCAGAATCGCCACAATAAACTCATTAATATTTTGATTAATATTTCTGTGTTTATTAAAATAAATAGTGTGCTTTCGTGTGCTAACGAATGCCTAAAAGATAGTACAATTTGGTTGCTCAAAAATAATTTTTTGGTTTGTGGCGATTTTATCTTGATATCAAGCCAGAATCGCCACAATAAACTCATCAATATCTTGATTAATATTTCTGTGTTTATTAAAATAAATAGTGTGCTTTCGTGTGCTAACGAATGCCTAAAAGATAGTACAATTTGGTTGCTCAAAAATATTTTTTTGACTTGTGGCGATTTTATCTTGATATCAAGCCAGAATCGCCACAATAAACTCATTAATATCTTGATTAATATTTGTGTACTTATTAAAATAAATAGTTGTGCTTTCATGTGCTAACGATGTGCAAACGTGTGAGATATAATTTCATAATTTATTAATATGTGACGATTTCCACTTGACATACGTCGACCCAAGGTATGTTAGGCAAGAAGGCCCTGGAAGCTCTGGAAAGTAGGGACGGTAGAAAAACAAAAGCAGACAGCAGGGAATAGATTTCAGGTAGAAAGGCAGGAAACATATTATACAGTTTCTTGTAATATGCAGTAACGTACTTGAACAAGCCTGGAAAATTACGGGCAGAATGCAGGAGAGGCATGGAGTTACTATAATAATTATGTAATTCTTCATCGATTTGTCTCAATATATATGTAACCGAACAAATACAGTACATATTTACATTATATCCATATTTATTTGGTTTACCATTGTTTAACTATTGTTTTACTGTAACTTGTACTTCTCCTCATTGCAATTTTTCGTTTCCGCACAATATAGATTAAACTTTGGGACATCTCTGCTTCAAGAACGATGATTTATTAGTGCTGGGGTGGGAAATAAAACTGTGTTATTTTGTTCACAGGGCTTTTTTAAATCTCCCTGAACAAATTGTTCGGATAATTTTGGGATGCTCTCTGATTTCGGACGATAAATAGACAGGTTTTTGTGTATTGAATGTTTATTTTGCTTTTACTGAATGTAAATTTCACACTGAACGTATGTTTAAAACGTAAAAAAAAAAATACTTTACATTTCCTACTTTCAAGCATACTACTACAGAGCATACCCTGACATTCGCTACGAGACTCGACGGCAAGCTGCCCGGCATCAGCGCTTGTCTTTCCCGGTGAACGGGTCAGCGACAGTCGCTACAGTCGGCTATTAAAATTACAGTTTTCATATTGTGTACTAACCTTTACTACAGAAGGTGTTGAAAATGATGTCCCTCTGCTGCAACACATTCCTGGCATCTCCGAAGGAAATTGGCATTTACACGTGCAAGTTCGTCTACTGTAATTCTCCCGATTTTTCGTACAATACTCTCTTTTAACTCACGGATGGTATGCGGATTGTCGTTGTATACTTTATTTCCCCATTTTTCTTTCCACTTTTATTCAGAACTGACCCTGTTACTCTAAACTTTTTTACGAGGTTTAATATAAACGACTGTCACGGACCCATTCACCGGGAAAGACAAGCGCCGATGCCGAGCCTCTTTCCGTCGAGTCTCGTAGCGAATGTCAGGAAAAGCTCTGTATTTTGCCGAATTTACTTTCCATCATGGAAATACTTTGGAAATGATCAGAATTCCATCAAATACTATGTTTACTTTTTCTTCGTACCAGGAAACTATTTCAAACAGATTCATACAGTTATCCACAAAGAGACAAATTTTGTCAGATTTTTTCGTGAATTTTTCATACATTATGCTTTTCAAGGAGTACTGATTGTAGCCGCTTGTGCGTCATAACCGATGAGTCCTTGAGGAACAATGGACTGGCTAAGCGTGACAGTGCCAGTGACCTGGCTCCAGGTTCGATTCCTGCTGCAGGCACATGACACAGTGGTTTCGATCCTATTTCAAGCTGTAGGTCTAGTCCCGATTTGCCTACCTGAGCATAAAGTGGATCTAAATTGCACTTTGGAAAACTTGTAAGTGGTATGTTTTCCATCGAAGTTCATTCTCTATGTATGTATGTGTGTGTATCAATCCTTTTTTGAAAAATATCCGGTTTCCTTGCATCATTTGTTCATAAACTCCTCATCTGCGAAGAATGGGCAAATTATCCAGGCATTCTCCAGAATCTAATGTTTACACTGATAGATGATACATATCAGTATTTTGTTTCCTAAATTCTGTCACTGTAACAAAAGATAACCTTTAATAATCGTCGAACCCCCAGCCGTTGTAGGTCTTCTCGACCGAGTTACCGCTCACTCATTCGGAGCTCCCCAATTTCCTCACGATGGTGGGTTGCCACCGGCCCTATACGTAGGCCGAATAAATTCCGACCAGAGACGGATTCGAACCTACGCCGTCACGCAGCGAACGATCTCAAGACGAGTGAACGCCTTAACCCGCTAAAGCAACAAACAGAAATCCTTTCCTGGCGTGATTTTTTTTGTTGATACCCTGTTGCAATCGTGATTTTTTTGTTGATAAATCCTGGCAGGGGTGCCCACAGGGGGATTTTATGGCGCAGGTTGCGGCATCAAGAATTTTTTTTGGGGGGGGCGATTTTTTTCCTTCAAATAATATAAAATTCAACATTTATATCTATTCCAAAATATATGTAAAATTTTTACACCTTAAATGCACCATATCTAATCCATTAGATGAAGAAATGAAAGTGTTTAGGGCATTATTGAAGGGGGGGGGGATATCGAACTCCCATATATTAGGCCTTAATTCTGAGGGGGATTCTGAATTAAACTTTGTTGCTTAAATTTTGGACATTAGTATATATATATATATATATTTACTGATACTTTATTTTCTAACTGTTGTCACTGTAACAAAAGTTACCTCTTTCTGATACATTTTCAAGAACAAAGGCAAGAAACAAGTGGGGTGAAAGTTTGTTTGGGAACTAACATCCGGGACATTGGTTGCTACTGTAGGAATGTCAACATTTAGCCAGTAATTTGAAAATCATTTGTTTCCAAGAGTAAAAAGAGAGGTCGTCGTGCTAGTATAAGATGTTAGTAACGTCATGGGACTTACAGGTACGAATTCCCCTACATGTTTCGAACCTTCTGTATCTTTATTTACAAACCCAGGCCAGTATTTCACTTTTGTTGCTTTTGTTAGCAATGTATAGTGAAATGAAGTCCTTCCTTTCAATTTTTTATATTTGGTTGGAGTCCCGCTTGGTTTTTAAAGTTTTGCTATTTACCGTTCGTTTCTTTTGTCTCTTTTTAATAATGGCGACGATGAAGATGAGTGATGATGATTCGCTGGCGGATTTTTGCATATTTTTTTTCCCTTGAGGAAAATTCACATGCTTTCAACGAATTGATTCATTTGACTCTATTTGAAACACTTGGGTTTGATGTTCATATTAATTGCATATATTAGAAGACTTGGCAGTTTCGTACCAGGTGTACATTTATTTCTACATCGTCGGAATGGGTACTGCTACTAAAATATAACCATACCACATGACATAGTGTGAATTTCTCCCCATGTTGCAAGTGCAAGCGATTTTTAGTTCATTAGCAATGCACTATGTTTGAAAATCATGATGAATAAATGTTTATAGAATCCCTTTCATTCCTTACGGAGAAAGAAAAAACGCAACAACTTCAACTTTACTTCACATGACGGAAATCTTCAATGTGATCAGTTCATATGCCGGCCTCCGTGAAGGGGTGGTTAGCACGTCGTACAGAGTTCATCCCGGGTTCGAATTCCAGTGAGGGCTTGGGTGTTCTTTGTGAGTGTATCTTCACATCTTCGCGATTAGCCAAAAGTGGAAAAACAGCGAAGTGAAATAAACTCAATCAACTCACATTGTGAAAGGATAGTTGATTTATTATATTATGCATCTCTGCGCCATTGGAAGTTTGATATTTCCAAGAGAATAATAAAAATAATACTCCCATAAGCATTTTCTCCGATTCCCTACAACCATCTAACGATAGACCCCTCCCTTGCCCCAGTAAATTGTGTTGTGTGTAGTTAATAATAGTAAATAATTTTAGATTTTGATCTTTTTTCCGAAGGAAATATTATTGTGGAGACCTTCGTGGTTTAATATTCGTGAGATCTAGATCATGCAATATGCACAAATCTCGATTTCTAGAACAAGAATATGTGCCGTTCAAAATGTCCTGGGTAAATGGTTATATACAGAAGAGGCGATTGGGTGCCAAAACTAGGAGGGAAAGAAAGCGGCGGCGCCTGGATTTATCATCTAGGGGTGCTGAGGGGGTGCGGAAAGAAATTTAGGGGATGCGATCAGGCCAGTACCCAGGATGTTTCTGAGGCGGGCCAAATCCGAAACCTTGGTTGTATGTATGTATGTATATATATATATATATATATATATATATAATATAAATTGTCATGAAATATGTCAATTATTAAATAATTAATTACTATCATTAATTAATTTATTTATTTATATATATTTATATTTATTTATAAATATATATAAACAAAATTACTTTGATACATTTATAAACTAGCAAATTAATTCATTTAACGACTGATTCAAAATGTCAAGAAATTAGAAGATAGGTGAAATGTTTTTAATAAGTGTTAGATATTATTTAATTATTGCTTTTTATTAAAATGATAATTACATTTTCATACATTTATTGTGTTATGTTTCTATAATGGTGTAAATCTATTAATGGTCTCTCGAAAGGAAATATTTCCTTATCAGAGTTGTAGCTAGAGATATCAGTGTCCAGGACGAGAATGATTTTTGCACCCCCTGTACCAAATTTGCACCCTTACCTACCTAGATGTAGCTGGCATACTTAGACATTGTAGAAATTTTATGTACCTACTCTTTTCCGTTGAATTCGATGAAAAGAGAACATAGCATTCAAGAAATGTGACTAATAGAAGGACAGTCTTCATTGAAGCAGTGTGTGTTATAGTTCACATCTGCAACATCGATACGTGCATGATATATATATACAGGGTGGGCCAAAAGTTGCAATACATAGCACAAATAAATATGTTGTGATAAGAAACAATGTATTCATATAATATCCTCTACGTGGTTACCATTGGTTTGCAATACGTTTCTTCCACTCTTGATGAACACTCATTAGAAACGAACACTTTAAAAAATAAATAAATAGAAAAACTTAAAAACAAAATGTTATTTTATTATGTATTGCTACTTTGGGTCCACCCTGTGTGTGTGTGTATGTATGTGTATATAATATTTATGCATATATATAATGGTTGTACACATGCACACACATCTCTGTGTGGGTGTGTGTGGGTGTGTGTGGGTGTGTGTGTGTGTGTGTGTGTGTGTGTGTGTGTGTGTGTGTGTGTATTCTACCTGGAGGAAACTGTGGGAGGTAAAGGAGGTCGCAGCGTGATGCTGATAACATCACCTCCAAAGCGGCCGAGTTCGAGAATATGTGGGGCCCTATCCCCCACATCCACTAAATGTGCCTCCTCGGCACGGTGCTACATGCACGGGGAACTTTTCCTTGACTTCCAAGACGAGACCAAAGTTGAGACGTGCTTCTCTAAAGACTGAAAACACTGAGACCTACTGTTCGACACTCTCGTCTCGTTGGATAGTTGGTCAATCAGAATGTTTGGCCTTTGAAAAATTAACCTAAACCAAAGTCGCACGAGATCTCAGAAATCGAAGGGATTGGCACAAGTTTGTTACATCTTAATATTCAAAATTCCAATGAGAAAACTCTTGAAAATAGAGACAGGACCGAGAACAAGACAAACTTTGTAAAATCGAGACGAGACGGAGACTTACTGTTCGATAATGTCTCCCCGTTGGAGACTTTGGTAAACTGTAATGTAGGCTATGGGGTTTGAACAATACCCAAAACCATAAATACATTATTATTTGATTTATCACATAAAAATAGGAGTAAAGTTAATTCATTTCATTCCTCAGACGACCTAGGGCACCCGAAGGATTTTTCTGCGGAGGAAGGAGAGGCAGAGTAAGATTCCATGTCTTGACTTTTAGTCGTTAAGAAAATATATATTACGTATATTAATATTATTATTTTACAAATCATAAAGTAAAGAAGTAAAGTGTTCCCCTGTGCTTAGCACCACGCCATGAAGGCGTATAGGGGGTGTGAGGGTAACGCCCCACATTTTCTTGATCCGGTCGTGAGTGGGGGTGATGTGATCAGCACCACGCCCCTGACCGCCTTTTTCCCCCAGGGTTTCCCCCGGGTACGCATGTTATTCGACGCTGGGTGGACGCCGGGGCCGCTTCCAACGTTAGAAAAGTTCCCGGATTTGAACCGGCTGGGGATCGAACCCGGAACCATTAGCGTGGTAGTCAGACGCGTTACCGACTTTTTTTTAAAAAAAAACAAAAATGAAATACCCGCTACACGGAGGTATCACCCACCATTCACTCTTTTTCTCACTTTTACACTTTTCAATTCTTACATTTTTCTTTGTTTCTTATCAACTGGACGAACACAAATACCCATGCCTTACCCGGGACTCGAACCCAGAACCCCTGGCGTTGTAGCGCGCTCTGCTAACCACTTTTTTTTTTTTTTAAAGGAAATACCCCCTACACGAAGGTACCTATCCCTCCCATTCACACTCTATCTCACTTTTCCAATTCTACAGTTTATCATTTTCTTATCAGGGTGTAACAGTGTTGTTGGGAGGGGACGATATGCAGCTCCCTTCTCGCCGCTTAGCCACGTCGCGGCAAATGACGTCAAACCATTCATGTTTTCTCGCTTTGCTTGAAGTGCAGTAAATAGCGTGATCGAAAGCAGTGTTGCCAACCTCCCGATAAGAAGAAACTCTGTTTAATCTGTTAAATTATGCCATTCTGAAACCCCGAGGGGGAAAGCCTTTATGGCAGTGACCCGCTGTTGCAGCGTTTCCCTACGAAGGAACTCTCGGTCAAACAAACAATCAGGCCTAGTGCTTTTACAAAAACCGACAACGTTTAAAAAAAAAAACCCAAAGCAGCCAGTAGGGAAACAGGACTTTGTCAAAATAACAGTTCTGCGATGTGATTGCGCACCGGTTGCTACGCCATCCCGGGAATAAATGCTGATAAATTGTGCTAGGATCTATACAATAATAATAATGAATTATTACTATTACTGATAATTAATAACACTAATTTATTATTATTTGTGGGAAGATTGCTACTTTAAGTTTTGCATCTTCTTTCCGAGATGATTGATCGATTGATTTGCTGTTTTAAGTCCACTTTTATGCACAGTAAGGCTAATTGAGACTGAACCTACAGTTTAAAGTGGAATCCGAAACACTACGCCCGGGGAAGCACTTTGCGAAATGAGTTCGCCATTGATTTAAAGAACGTTTGAAATGAATCGTCGACTACAAAGCGGAACGTTTGTTTCATTTGTGCCCCACAACTTCCTACCAACATCTTGCCATGAAATGTTCCTCGCGAGGTAAACTGGGGAGAATACAGAAAAGATGACGAGAAGAGGGTGATTGGACCGGGAATAAGATCTGGATGTAATTTTATTTTTAATTTCTCAAAATTATCGTCTTTTGAAGTGAATTTCTCCCTCCCAGAGAAGCAAGTTTGCAAATTATGCTAGATTTTCCCATTATGCAAACGCAGGGTGCTAGGTGGCAACGAAGCTCAAATTGTGCTAGGTTTAGCATCATTATGCCAGGGTTGGCACCGCTGATCCATAGCAAGGTATACTCAAGGGCGTTGCCACTTTGCGGCGGGGGATGGGGTAGAGCACATAAAAATAGCTGTAGCCAGCCCACGGTTTCCGATGACATCTTGAAATCCAAAAGCTCGTGGTTAGAGATCGGTTGGTTCATTGGACGCTCCAGCCAAACTATTGATTATTTTTTTGAGAGCAGGAAAAGGTTTATATTATTCGGTCTCCGCTGGCGCGTGACGTCACGGATTGATTGTGGCCAGTTTGCGATATTCCAGAGCGATAAAAGCCAGCACCCGTGGCGAAGTGTTTATCACAGCGCAACGACGTTAGGGGTCCCGGCTTGGAACCCCGGCCTGGGCATGGATATTCTTTATGAGTATCCTTTCATCAAATCATCACTTATCCTCCCTCATCTTCACGATTAGCCAAACGTGACAGAAAAGCGAAGCAAAGTAAACCAAATCAATCAACAAAGCGGGAAAACTATTACGCCTGAGCCACGCTAACCGCCTGCCCCCGGCCCCCGTTCACAACGTAGAGCGGTTACGAGTATGCTGACAAAATCCTGTTTTCCTGCTGGCCGCTTCGAGGTTGGCCAGACAGCGAGTAGCGGTAGGTCTAATTGGCTGTTTGGTCGCAAGTTTTTTCTTCTTAGGTAAACGCGGCAACAGCGGGACACTGCCAGAAAGGCTGTTCCCGCGCCGGTTCTTAGCTTGGCTTGTCTTTAACTTTTTCAACTACCAAGGCAATCATGTCGTGTCAAGTGTTGCCCACGATTCGAGACGAGACGTAAAGGTAATGCAGGATAAACAAAAGTTAAAAGTGCGAGACATCACAAAATATTATTACCGAAAGTGAGGTTCATTGTAGTGAGGAAAATTAAGGTTCGTTAGTCACAAAGATATTAATTGATTACTGATAGCTAGGCAGTTTATGTAATCTGCCTTGTTGTTTTTCTGGCTTCCATCCACTCTTTATTCATCGTACACTTTCAGGACGAAGCAACACGCGACAGACATGGTGTTTGCACCGAAGTGAGAAGCTACATGATCCCCTTCCATCTATAAGCAAGTATTCACCGCCCATACGCTACCAAGAGACCGAGGCGACACAATGTCCGATATGAAATAGATAGACGAATGAGTCCGAGCGACAAAAACAGCGACAAGCGACACGTGCAGCTTGTTGTGTGGCTTCTGTTCGAAAGATTTCACGTAAGGGAGCTTTCAGCCCGAAGTGACAAGAAAGTTTCACACCGGAATGACAAGTGACACAAGCCCCTTCAGGATACATTCAAACCGAAGCGACACGGGAATTGAGTTGCGTTGGAAAGAACCAATCAACCACGCACCGCAGCTGTATGACAGGCCGCACAAGCTTGCGTTCGATTGGTGAAATTCTCAAGTGGCATGTGTCGCTTCTCGCTTCTGTGTGAAATCCTTTAGACTAGGAAGTTGTTTTGAAGCAGGCTTTGTCCATCACTTTGTGCGCTTCCTCCAAGCTATCGACGTGTGTGCAAAATTCGGTGTTACCACCCAGAACGACTCCGACAAAAGATCGCCACATGTGCAAGCGCTTTTAATGGCACAGTCGCACAAGTGGCCCTGATACAGTTTCCGGAACGAGCACCGGCAGACGGTGTGCAATTGGAGCTCCCATCGACAATCTCTGCACCTCAGATTCTGAAATTTATGACATCCAGTCATAAATTTTAGCTATGTCAAGGAAGAAGTTGCTTTGTAATGCGGAGGCAGGAACCACCTCCGTTTTCAGTCTTTGTCCGCCACTTCGTGCTCTCCTTAAAAAAAAATAATACTAAGGTATTTCAATGTTTTGTTTTGTCGATCTTAGGGTCGATGTGTTTATTTGAATTTATGTTTGTTAATTATTATTTATTGGGAGAAGAAAAAGAAGAAAAAGTTTTAAAAACTATATTTATGATTTTACCCCAGAGGAGGAGGAAATTATTGTGACTGTCCAAAATTGACATTCACAATTATTGAAGAAAAAAAATTAATTTAAATTATGCAAAATTAATACAGTATTTATTTTGTACAAAAAGTTGTTAATAAAAATTAAACATCTTCGAAACTCTGGAAAAATTAATGCTATCTTAGTGATTGTACAAATGAGTCAATGTAGTAACATACTCAAAGTTATAATGTGTTATTTTTGTTTTTATTTGTGCAATCTGTGAAGTTAACTAAAAGGTAATTTGGGAGTAGGTGAAAGCCAGGGTCTCACAGGGGTTCTACACACGGTGGAGATACATAGTGATTCGGATCCAACTCTAAACTGTAGGTCCAGTCCCGATTATCCTTTCTGTGCATAATGAATTTAAACAGAAAAATCAAACTCCCGATATAAGTCAAGAAAGTACAGTAGGTCCATTACTTCCTTAGGAGTAGATCGTGTTGAAGAAAATAATTCCTGATGTTTTCTGCTGGAGGCCTTGTAGGACCTAGTGTTGTCTCTGTGGGTACGAATCATGCTATAAACGTTCCATCTTTCCTCATAGCCCTGGCCACTAAGCAAAATTAAGCGACAAGTTTTGCAATATAGGTTGCATAAACAACAGGCTTTAAGATGTTACGAAATCCGAATTTACGTGGTCCATGTACATTCTTCCCTGACGTAGGTATTCGGCTTTGAATTAGCGAAATATTGTTTTACAAACTTCATAAAAATCAATATAACTTTCAGACTGAAAAAGGTCAACACATTTCCGCCATAACAGTGGAAGCAGCAGCGTCATCTGATGTGACATTAAAGTACAGATAAGGGTATATAAGCAGATCTGGAACGAAGGCATGAAACCGGTACACTGACGTCCTGCTGAGAATCCCCATTCACAAGACGTTTTGTAATAATCCGCTAAGAGGCGCTGAGAGGCACCACTCGCAATCTTGCTTCCACTTAGACTGACAAACAGAACAAGAGATGGCACTGCTAAATTTCAACAGCTATCAAGTCTGACGTCACAGCCGGAACCATTGCCCTGAATCGATGGATTTCCAGAAAACCTTCACCTGCGAAGCCTCCTCAGTTCTTCGGCATTGAAAACTGACTCCGAAGGCGTGACTTTTACTAACGGTGAGGAAACAATAGAATGATCTACAGCGTCTGTCAAAAGTCTTAGGACAACAACATTTTAAACTAGGCAACCCAACTTACACAAGGCATTGGTGGGTTGCGTGTAGAGTTAGGCTCAGTTTCAGGGTTGCCACATGCATAATA
Organism: Lepisma saccharinum; assembly: GCF_977018435.1. Classification (NCBI taxonomy): domain Eukaryota; kingdom Metazoa; phylum Arthropoda; class Insecta; order Zygentoma; family Lepismatidae; genus Lepisma; species Lepisma saccharinum. Next base: position 282,405 of record NW_028142959.1, on the reverse strand, counting down.
GATATTTATGAAATACGCGAAAGGAATTAAACCAAGTATTATTGTATAAATTATTAAAAATACCAGCTAAGCATTATATCACAAATGACAAACTTCTTTCTAAAAGAAAGAAAATATATTTTCTAATATTTAATTGCTGATGAGTCTAAACAAAGGAAAAGAGGAGAGAGGAAAGAAAAGGACAAAAGTGAGGAGAATAGAGAAAGCGAAAGGAGACGAGGAAAGGTAGAGGAGGGAAGAAAAGAGAGGATAAAAGAGGTTACAGGAAGTAGTGAGAAGAAAGGAGAAAGATGCGAGGAGAGTTGAGTAGCAAAGAGGAGAAGACAGGAGGAAAACGAGATGAGAAGAGAGGAGAAGAGGAGTCTGGATAGGAGAGAAGAAGAGAGGAGCGGAAGAGACGAGAAGAGGGGAGTGGAGAGTAGAGTAAAAGAGAGATAAAGAGAAGAACAAAGAGGAGAGGATAAGAGTGAAGTGGAGTCGGAAATCGAAGACAGGAGAGGGGATAAGAGGAGTGGGGAAGAGTGTGATGAAGACAAGTGACGAGAACAAGAGGGGAGGCGATATGAGATAGAAGCAGATGAGATAGAGTGGTTAGAAGAAAGAGATGAACAGAAGAGACTGGGGACGAGAGGAAAGAAGATGTATTTGCAAAAAAGTATGGTCTCAGAGTCAAGAATTGATGCATTGATCAAATTATGGATATGAAAGATTCAATAATATTTTAAAATGTATTAGATTTGTTCGAAATGCCTTTTGACTGACTTCAGAGCAAGATAAAATATTCCACGTAAGATGAATATAATTTTTAAATATATAAGAATTATCCAATTTTTCTCCACTTCTCAGTTCGTTGAAATGGAGATTTTATTATTTCATATTTCCCCATCGTCAATTCTAAACAGAATCATCATTCCATTTCTCACGGCGTGGACAATGAACACAATGGGATATGTCTAAAACTTATGAAGAGTTTCTGCGACCGGAGGGGTTTGAACTTACGGTCATCAGCTTGACGATCCTTAATGATAACCACTACCCTACAAGCCTTCTTTTCAGAAAGTATACGTAGAAGGATCTGATAAGTGTGAAATGTAGATGCAACTCGCCTCCTGCATGTAATGTGCAAAGAATGCTTGATTGTGACAAAAACAATGGACGTATACATTTAATTGGAATTTGCACATGATGAAAACTGTTCATTCGATATTTGAGCAGGTAGTATAGCCTTGCATTTAACTCGAGTGGAGAAAGGAATGTGTTGAATTACCACAAGTATAGCTCGTATTTTATTAATTTTTGTCAATGTATTTGAATCCGTATACAATTATCGTCAGATTATCATAATTTACGATCTTGTAACCTTTATTTTCTATGTGAAAATATCTTTTGAACGTGTGACAATATTATCTGTTTATTTTTTTTAGTAAATTCAATATTGTAAATATCGTTGGATATACACGTAGTTGAACTGTTTATAGTATAAGAGCTATCTTCGAGAAATATTTTTCGAAGTGATGAAAAAGCGAGAATATTGGTAGCTCTTGTGAAAATTGCGATTTATCTCTTCAAACTTATTTTTGTGATTAGACATTATTAAAGGAATATATCTAGAGGCTTCAACACTACAGGACGTTGGTCTCTTCCTGTGATACTCCAAGAGACGAAATGCTTGTGTACTGACGAAAGTCTCGTGTCCTGAACAGTCTTATGATATGTATTTGCTGTTGAGTGAGGTAACACGAAATAATTACACCGTTTGCAAACTGCCAAATATGCGAAACGTTATACGTAAATAGGCGGAAAACTGTGCCTGTATATTCATAAAATCACATCATATCTGACTGTGCTAGTCAAGAGAGACTCGTGGAACAGTGTGCTAAGGTGGTGAATTAAATCCTTCTTATTTTTCTTACCCCAAAAAACCACAATTTTTAAGGCAGAACAACAGTCGTTCCGCTCTTTCATATTTCGTTAAAATTCTTACACATTCTTTTAATTGAGTTAAAAATAAATTAAAATATTGCTTGCTTTTCTGCAGTGGAAGAAAGCATGGGAAAGATCCTCAAATTTTGGATAATCTTAATATTTACATCCACCTTATGCTCAGATAGGTTAATCGTGTTACTGACAATCGTGAACTTTTGATTGAAAATTTTTGGTTTTAAACGACAGAAGAAAATTGGTCGTATATCCTTTCTTACTCTTTTTAGAGAATATATACTTCTACGATAGCAATCGAGTTCGGAAACATTGAACAAAATGACTTCCTTTAAAAAGGCAGACAAGCTTGAAAGCGTATAACCTGCTCACGTTCAAACGTCGCAAGCACAGCCAGCCTGCACCCAGCAAGTTTCAAGTGGCCAGAACCATTTTTATAAAAAGGATCTGAAGAAGTAGATTTCATCAGAGGCAGCGAAGGTGATTCCTAGCTCAACATGCATAGTTCAAGTGTTAATTCCTGACCAACAAAAAAGCTTAATCGATAAGTATTCAGATAGTAATACGTGTTTTATCGTGTAACATGTAAGATACTTATTGGGATTACAGCGTAGTAGTGGCAGCAGATCGATGAAAAGCAAAATAAAACTGAAGAGTTGCTTATTATAGACAAATATTTCACCATTTTTGCTTTATTTCCTTCTTTTTTTTCTTATTTACTTTTGGCTAATCGCGAGGATGAGGATGAAAAATTAATAAATAAAATTGATGAAGGGACACTCACAAAGAACACCAAAACAGTTTGAAACTGTGAAAGCCCCTGAATGTAAATTAACAACATAATTTTTGTTTCATGTAAGAATTAAATGTGTGGTCGCTTTCTTCCCTCCACGCAATCCCGTTCAACTCATGTGTTCAGCACTAGTTGCGCAGACTTCTTTCCGTTCTCCTACTCCGAGATAGCTGGGATAGAGTGTAATTCGCGTACATGCATCAAGTAAAGAAACTTATCTCAGAGCGAAAATTCCATAAAAATGGCGATTTAAGGTTTAAGTAAGTATTTCGTAGATGTTCACGTAACCTCGCGTAGCGTCGCTACAAAATTACAAATAAAATATCTATAGGCTCAGAAATGCTAATACGAAGAAAGAAAATTTCAAATACATGTGTATAAAGTAACTCTAGAAGTTCAGAGTTAGCTATATGAACATTCTGGACTCTTTTGCAGGATAACATTTACAATATTGAGGCGACAGAATACTTAAGAATTGTTGTTCCAACGGAAGGTAAGGGCGTGGTGTAGTGGTTACAGTTCTCGAGTAGGCTGCTAGTGGTTCCAGGTTCAATCCTCTTTGCGAGGTGTTCTATTTTTTTATCCTCTATTATTAAACAATAGCATTGTAAGATTATTTGTGATAGCAGTGTAAAGTGTCCACATTGTTCTACATCTGGAATTTACTAAAAAAAAATAAACAAATAATATTGTCACACGCTCAAAGGGATATTTCCACATAGAAAATAAAGGTTACAAGATCGTAAATTATGATAATCTGCCGATAATTGTATACGGATTCAAATACATTGACAAAAATTAATAAAATACGAGCTATATCTGTGGTAATTCAACACATTCCTTTCTCCACTCGAGTTAAATGCAAGGCTATACTACCTGCCCAAATATCGAATGAACAGTTTTCATCATGCGCAAATTCCAATTAAATGTATACGTTTGCACCAGTAATGTAAATAACAATAAAAAAGGCCTACTTACGTAAATTTGGTAATCCCGAAGTCACACCGACACAGGCTACAGAACCGTCTGGACAGTGGACACACACACCGGCGACAACTGAAGAGACCGATAACAACTCCCTCTAGCTTCAGATCCCGGGAACTGTCAAGTCATGCCGATGATGGGACAGGGAAGGGAATTGTACGGCGTGCTAACACACTCCACTCGTGTGCGAAATGCGTAAAGGTAACACGTCTCATTATTGATTTGCTCATCGTAGGCAAGATGGAAAGTCGACTACGTAATGCCTTCGGCTGTCGAAAGGAAGTGCATGCTTCTCAGTGAATATCAGCAAATCGAAACACCCCCTCCCCCTTCCTCCTGTGGGTTGTGTCGTTCGAATTCATTCACGGTTTTGTTTGAATCTTGTTCAAGCGATAAGCAGGTGGCCAGTGTGGTGGAAATGAGGCCTCGGACATGTTTTTTTACTATACTAAGGTGTGCCTCTGGCCTGGTCCAACCAATCGGCCGCCACTGTCTCTATGGACATAATTATAATTAATAATGAAATTGGAGATAAAATCTGTTTCTTAGATGGTAATATTTACTATCGCATAGTAAGAATCACAACCATGACAATAGATTTTATTGTTATTAATTATTTAAATCGGGAGTCGTCACGAACGCTATCCATACTTCTTCAACCACTGACCGCGCCACCCTGAACGTCGCGTTTTGCGGCAGATCTGCCAGAATTCCATCTGTCAGAGAACAGCTGTGAGGCATCGTGGCAACAGCGTGCCATTTGAGAGCAGAGGAAAAGAAGAATCTCCCCCATATTCTCGTCTGCTGCCATTCACCGCGACAGAAACAAGTGGGGTGGATTCTAGTTCGCATATTTTCCGGGGGTTTTCTCTTCTTTGCTGAGCAGTATATATAATTTTAACTTTGACTTGTAACAAAATAATTGTGCCGAATACTCTACATTTCAACAAGTTTTTAAGTATCTAATATTTTTAACACATTTATATGCTCTGTAGCCTATACGCTATAACGTGTTTTCATTAAGGAACTATATTTTTGTGCTCAAGCCTCGCGAACTTTCCGTTCAAAGGCGCGTTGCCATCTCGTATTCATTATCCGATTCCGTTCATTTTCTTGTATTTATACATTGTGCTCGTTTTAATTGCTCCTTATTTTACATGATTCCATTCTAAAAGAAACCTCGCATTGCGACATGTTGGACTTCCTTCCCTTGCATTTCAAACTATTGAAATTCTTTCCCTTGTTTGTCTTTTTTCTTAGTGCAGACAGTGAAAGTATCAACGATGGAAGTTTGCAATGCTGTTACTACGTCACTGTCAAGATAGGTTGCACCAGATAATAGGATTGACACGATACTCTCGCTAGTCACGCCAGCCTTGGCAGTAACTTGCGGTGACGCATGCGCAGGAAGGTTTCTGTACTGGACGGGCGAAGTTGAGCGTCGTTGTGAACGTGGAACAAAACATATAACGTTTCCACCTTATTTATCGGGAAAATATGCCTACTGTTGATGAAATCATGCACATAAAATCACACTTCCTATTATTACATTGTAATAACAAATTATAACACGTACCTGTGAATGGTGCCGTATCATTCAATGTGGGGTCCAACTGTTCATAAGTAATCTTTCAAGTGAACCACTGCATCCAACACACGGTTAAGTTGAAGTTATATACACACAAATTCACTGTTTTTCACTCTCGTATCTATAAAATTTTATAATTATTATTCCATAAAGATTTGTTTCGGAAAAAGTGACCTGACCAGGATTCGAACCTGGGACCTTCGGCATTCCGTGCCGAATTATGTACAATGTCCCGGTATTTTATGATAAAAACATATAGAGAATATAACACATTATTTACAATTTCACACACCTCTAGGCACTAGTGTTGCCCATGAGACGAGACGAGACATTGGTCTGTCCCGTCCCGTCTCGTGAAAATGCTGTCTCGTCTCGTGTCTCGTCTCGAAAATATTCGTTTGTCCCGTCTCGTGTCCCGTCTCGAAGGGTTCTGTCTCGTCTCGTCTCGTCCCGTCTCGTCTCGTAAAAGTGATCCGGGATATCATGCCAACAAAAGTCAAAAGTAGCAGAAACACGAAATATTTTTCCGGAAAGTGGGATAAAGCTCCAAATATTTTACCCATTACGTGGTGAGAATAAATAAGGTTCGTTAATCATGAGGACATTAATATTAAAAGTGCAGTTTGTTGGTTACTGATTGCTAGGTATCTTATGAAATCTACCTTGTGGTTTTTCTCGCTTCATACAACTGTCTATCCATCGTACATTTATACCAAGTTTGTTAGAACCTGTCCCGTTTCCCGGGCTAGCGATCGCTCGACAGTTTTGGTGCCAATGAGAAACGAGAAAAAAGTCGTCTGCTTGGCAGCGAGGAACGAATGGAAGCCAGAAGAGAGGAGTTTACGTAGACGTTGTTGCCACGTTGCGTACTTTAATTTGCTGCCTAGCTTTGGCTTTACCCAGCAAGGAGTTCAGGCGGTCTTCAGCAGCAACACCGCTTGGTTTATGCGAGAAAAGCCAGCGATCAGCTACCGCGGGAAGCCGGACAGGTTGTAACAAACACGGTGAAAGTGAGTGCTCTTTTTCATTACTGCTATACCTTTTGGAAGTCTTGAAATGTTTTCCAATAGACCTTCTTTCTTTCTGAATGTCGAACTTCCGTGCACTATGAAAATGTACATATTTTCTTTAAATTCTAAGCTTGGCGCTGGGGAGCAACAAAAAAAGTTTTTAAATGTGTAGTACGAACACAAAAGACTATTTATAATTTCAATATTTAGTATATTACAAATAGAAAGCATTTATTGTTCTTAATATTGTTAAACATCTTCTATGACATAAGTTTCAAAAAGTGTTTCTTTGTCATGTTGTGCTGTTTCTTATGCTCAGCTTATGACGCACATACTTCTTTGTTTTCCCTTTAGCCTATAAGTCCGGTACCACCACCACTTGATCTAATTTATCCTTCGGCAGGCACGCATCTAGAAATATATGTCGGGGGAGGGTGTCTGAGCCAAGTGTTTCAGAAAAAATGATAATAATAACATTAACGACAACAATTAAGCAAATATTTAAATTAATGCATTAATATAATTCATAGGTCTATTCACTTGAATATGTAAATTAATCAATTCTATTATTGCTTTGCATGACATGTTACTAAGATGGTAGAAGAATAGTAATATAACAGCACGAATATTAGCTAATATCTAGCTTACGTGTAGTTAAGATCGTCAAAATCTGCATAAAAACAGCTGTCCTGGCAAGAAAATTAATGTCAAAAAAGGTGATGAATTGAATATTTGCTGAATAACAAAAAAATATGTTACATCCAGTTGACGAAAAATAAAGTTCCTGATTAATATTTTATGCTCACTATTATAAGTAGTAGCGTACATAAAACTTCATTGATACTGTCATTCAAAGCAGTATGATCCCAATAGAATCATGTTTTCTAGTATGTTCGGCAGGAATATGTAACCCTCGATTATGCTAAACAAATATATTTTATGTTTAGCTAGAGCAAGGCCCCAGGAGGATGCAAGAAGCCTTTCCTGCAAAAGTGTATGTTTTACGAAGCGAAGAAACTTGACAAAACCACCACGTATGGAAGGCAAACCTGCGTTAATTTTATATCGCACGTTTACTGAGCCGTGCCTCCTGAAGTTATAAAAAGCCCAACTTCAATGATTCTTTTAGACATGCTATAGTTGAAAAAAATATGTTTAGATGCACCCAAAGTGCATCATTATCAGATTATGCATATAATGTGTTATTGGAATCAACATATTTGCAACATATCTGTGTAAATTGGGTGCCTCCCCGATGGCGTAGTAATAACGTCGAGGTCTTGTTATGAAGGGTCCTCGCGTCGATACCCAATGGAGGCACAAAGTGGATCGGATCGCAGTTTAAACTGTAGGTCGGTTCGCGATTTAGCCTATTTGCGAATCAAGTGGACTTAAAAAAAACAACAAAAAAACCCAACAATATCAACCTTAAGAATATTAGAATAAACTAATTCACCCGCACGTAAGTCAAATTTCGCATATCCTTCTTCATCCTCGTTCATAGACTTCCTGCAATACTCTTGTGTTGCATCCCACCAGGTGCGAAAAATGTGAAGTTATTATTTCCCCGTACTGCGTTATTTCTTTTCAGGCAGTGAAAGCGAGTGGACGTGTTTTCGTTTGTCTCCAGCGGCCAGTCAAGTGGAACGAGATGGGGATCTCAGTGATGCAGTGGCGGCAGGCGATCGGCCTCTTCCGAGCTGTTTGGCGATCAGGCTCCCAAGGCAAAGTAGGAAGTGATTTTCGGAGAAATACGTGCTATGTCGCATATGGATTGGTGGTGTTAAAGCTATTGCTTATAGGCGGAATTGAGCAGAATCCAGGTCAACGTAACAACGTTGATGTCCAGAGCGAACTTTTCGAACTGAAGCAAGTTATGCTCCAGGTAAAAAGCTCGAATGAAGCTATTATGTGTGAAGTGAAGCAACTATCTGTCACTGTGAGCAGACTGGCAGGAAGAATGGAAAAAATCGAGGCCGAAACAGATCAACTCAAGTTAGATGTAAGTGAAGTGCAGTCTTATGTTCGATCTCTGGAGGATCATATAGATGACCTTGAGAACAGGTCACGGCGGCAGAACCTTGTTTTTCATGGTGTTCCGGAAAAAGCACGCGAAACGTGGGATGAATCAGGAAACGCGGTGAGAGACTTAATAACAAACAGACTCCATCTCTCCTTACCGTCGGACTTAATCCAAAGAGCCCTTCGTACAAGGAGCGCGCACTCAGGAAAACCCAGGCCCATCGTGTGTAAGTTTCTGCGGGATACAACCAAGGAGGAAGTTCTAAAACATATCAACAAACTCTAAGGCACCAACATTTATATCGAACAGGACTACTCCTTTGCTGTTCGTCAACAGAGGCAGCGACTGAAGAAGCATCTCTTTAAAGCCAGGCAACAAGGATGCAAAGCCCATCTCACGTACAAGTACCTCAATGTAAACGGTAAAAAGTATTCCATATGGGACCTGGAAGACAACCAGAGCGATTATGTAGGAGTTCCTGAGACACAAATTTCTTCGGACACTTCGTTTTCCAAGAAACAGGCTCTCCCCTCCCCTCTCAACATTGGAAATCTGACAACATCGGAAGAAGCAAGAGCAACAGCGTCCACACTTCCGTCTGCAAACCAGTGCGAGCAACAGGCTCCCCCCTCCACTAATCACCTACCTGTGACAAGAAAGGAAGAGGACAATGGCCATCTTCGACAAATAGGTCAAGATTCCACCCCTCCTCTAGCTCATCGGTACCCCAGGCGCCAAGGCAACAACCTACAGAGAATTTGAAGGGAGGAACGCGGACTCGGAAAATGTAAACAAGCAAGTGCACGTGCCAGTTTTGACCAGGTAGGATGTTTTGACGTAGTGTATCAAAATGTTAGGGGGCTGCGCACTAAAATGCAGTTATTTCTTAATAATATATTGTGTAACGACTATAATGCCGTGGCTATTACTGAAACATGGCTCACCGACAAACACGCCAATGCTGAAATATTTGACGATCGATACAATGTGTTTAGAAGCGATAGAAGTGCTTGTAACTCAGGGAAAAATTTGGGTGGGGGCGTGCTCTTTGCTGTTTAGAAGCAATACACGGCAACGCTTATATGTAAATATGATGAAAATCCTGATATTGATTCTGTGATCGTGAAAATTAAAATTCAGGGACTGCCATCGCTATACGTCTGTGTAGTTTATATCACACCATGCTGCAATAGTAATTCGTACGATTTATTCTATGCTTTTATTGAAAGACATTGTGGACCCGCGCATAACATTCTCCTTATAGGTGATTTTAACATTCCATGCAAAACAAACAATAACTACAATCTTATTGAGTCAACTCCCATTTGTCGCGACCTGTATAATTTTATTTGTTTCCATCAATTGCATAGTATAAACGATATTCAAAATAGCAACAACAAAACCCTAGATCTCGTACTTACAAACGTTCCCAACCTTCAACTGACACGAGAGCCGGACCCCCTGGTACCCGAGGACAAACACCACCCGTGTCTCATTTTAGAAGCGAAACATGTAAAGCAAACACGCTGTAAACACTCACAGGGCAATCTATCTTACAACTTTAAAAAGGCTGATTTTCAGAAACTGTACCATAAATTATCTGCTGTTGACTGGGAGATCTTAAAGCTTTCCAATGATGTTAATAGAATGGTAGACATGTTTTATGATATAATGTACGAATCTCTCGATGAATGCGTCCCTTTAAGACACGTTAAAGCGCCTAAATATCCTAACTGGTTTACGACTCGTATAATTAAGAAAATTAAATCAAAGGCGTACCACCACAAAAAGTGGAAACAAAGTGTAGGCGACCCAACTTACCATGCTAATAAATTTAGAGGAATTAGATCACTAGTAAAAAAAGAAATATCAGTTGCATATGATAACTATGTATTAAATGTTGAAAAGAATATGCAGGATGACGCTTCTCTCTTTTGGACGTATATAAATAGTAAAAAACGCGACAAACCAAAACACCCTGTTTCTGAGGATGGTGAGCCCCTACCGAACATAAACGCGGTTGCAGAAGAATTTGCGAGACACTTTCAGTCTGTGTACACAGGCAATGGGTCCACGTATAATATTGAAATTATGACAGAGCATCCACAAAGTAGAGTGCTAGATATACTGAATATTCAAGAAATTAGTAGAAATGAAATCGAAAATGCTATCAAAAAGTTAAAACCAAAGAAGTCCGCTGGACCTGATAAAATCCCACCATACATTTTCAAAGGTTGCGCTGATGTTTTAAAGGTTCCTCTGTCTATCATCTTCAACTTTGTCCTATCATCTATGCAGTTTCCTGATAGATGGAAAGTGACTGCTATATGTCCAATTCAAAAGTCGGGTGAAAACAATACGATACAAAATTACCGTCCTATTTCTATTTTATCCACTCCTGCGAAAATACTAGAACAAATACTATACATGCATATTTTTAACCATGTGAAAAATTCCATATCCGAATTTCAGCATGGATTCCTACCTAACAGCTCAATTGAAACAAATCTTGGACAGAAATTGCATTATACAAGTACAGTATTAGACGAAGGGGGGCAAGTAGATGTGATATATACTGATTTCTCAAAAGCTTTCGACACAGTAGACCATGACGTACTACTGAGTAAACTAGGTAGCTTTAATTTGTCACACTCCCTAAGAAAACTCATGGCGTCGTACCTAATGAACAGACGACAGTATGTCACCTACAAAGGCTCCTCATCCGATGAATTTGTGGTGAGCTCGGGCGTCCCTCAGGGATCCAATATAGGGCCTCTTCTATTTTTGTTGTTAATTAATGATTTGCCCGAACATCTGATTGATTCTCGCAAACTCTTGTTTGCTGACGATTTAAAGTTCTACAAAAGAATAACAAGTGTAGACGATTGTGCCTCCTTACAACGCGACATAAATAGGTTGAGTGCGTGGTGTTCGTATAACAAACTTTCCCTAAATGTTAAAAAATGCTTCTCTGTTACGTACACCAAGCAAAAGACGCCTATAGATTTTCAGTATAAAATAAATAATGTTAACCTTAAGAAAGCGGAAAAGGCAAGAGATCTAGGAATACTTTTTGATTCTAAATTAACGTTCACCTATCATCTGGACAAAGTAATAAGCGAAGCGTACAAGCTTGTTGGATTTATTATTCTCACGGGCAGGGGTTTCAGAAGTACACATACACTAAAGATATTATATTATTCTCTAGTGCGTACAAAACTCGAATTTGGCTCTGTCATATGGAACACAGAAGTTCAAAAACATACAGCAAATTTAGAACGTGTACAGTCAAAATTATTGCGATACATGAAATTCAAACTGGAAGGCGAATACCCCAGGTTCGAATCGTATACCAACTTAATAGAGCAATTCCATATGGACAGACTTGACCACAGAAGGACAGCCCGAGACCTTATGCTACTTTGGAAAATTTTTAACGGCAAACTTCGATCTCCTCTGTGGCTTTCACAATTCAAAATACGCATTCCAAACATAAAAACGCGACCCAAGCATGGAACCTTCTATGTGAGCAAAGCGCGAACAAATATCATGAAAAGGTCACCTATTTGGAGAATGAGTGCGGTCTACAATGCTATGGAGAAAGAGAATAAAAGCGTCGATTTATTCACAATGTCATATTCCCAACTCAAGAAAACAGTTACGAATACATTGGCTAGAAAAATAGATGGAAATATGTTATGAAACTCTACAATATAGTTATTCTATGTATTGTATAAGAAATTGTACTATTCTATTACAATGTGAACTCTGTAAATTGGTGTAAACCTGTTGAGTTCAATATAATAAATAAATAAATAACAGTAAGGCTAAATTCTCGTTTTATCTGAACTCTTAAAAAATGTGCAAAATACGCCTCTATCTTTAAACAACCACCCTTTCCCATGTATGTGTAAAATAATCCCACTCTGTCTCAGAAAACCTCTTCCTAAGATCAAATGAAGGAAACAACTCTCAAGTCTCAACAATTATAAATTTTTGCTTAAATTTCCTATCATTTATACTAACAGTAGCACACATCACGTCCTTTGGTGCAACACTGTCAACAGCGAATGTTACTTTCCTCGTCCTAATAAATTTACTTCCAACCAGTGACGGCGCCAGGGAAATTTGACGGGGGGGGGAAGGCTGGCAACAAAATATTGTAAGGGGGCAGTCACATTAAAACGCCCGAAAACACTACACACATATATATACTTATATAATAATAATTTTTATTATTATTATAATTATTATTATATTCATGTATGGTGTTTTGTGTGTGTCTTTTATTTAGAGTGGACGTTTACTGTCTAAATTTACTTCTTGATTACGAGTTTATCTCCACATGATTCGTTTTAATAAAGACATTAATTCTTTTTTATTGGTAAGTTGCGTTGTCTCTAGTGGCCTATTTCAGTATTGAAAGACATTCATAATTTTATAATTCATCGTCTTTCTTGAGATGAAACTACTGATATAAATATTTAAGTTGTAAGATAATAATATAAATGATGAAAATAATGCTTCTAAGAGTTTAATTTTCTTGCAAAATAAACGTGACGTTGGAAGAAATTAATCTTCTTAAGTATTAGAAACAATGTGAGGCACTTAGTGAAGTGCAATTCTCCTGTAGGAGAATTCTGCTCTATGTGCTTTGGAGAACACATTGCCCACCTTTGGTACGTCCAGGACTTGACATTTCTTCTCAATGGCAAGAACAGCTAAATGAGGCAGTATGAATCCAGCATCCTGTTTCGAGCAAGCCTTTTCAAAGATTTTAAGGACAACCATCTTCGTAACGCTGAAGAATTTTGGGCAAAATTTGTGTTTCACCTTTCAGGCAAATGTTATCACAGGATAAAAAATCAGACAAAGGTTACAGTTATCTCATAATTCAAGAAATATTCTGACCCTGGCAATACTTACTCTTACTCTACCACTCCAACGTATGTCTGTGCTACCCAATTACAGGCACCTATGGAGTTTGTGGGAAGAAGTTCTTCGATTTTGATATGTACGAGAAAGAGCGAACCTGCATCTAATGATTGAAGAGTGGCAAATCCTAATAAGCGTTCTTTTACCTGCCCGTGATATGTTTTGAATCGAATTTTAAGTGTAATTTGCATTTTAAGGTTCACGTTCAATACATTTCCAAATAATATCCTCTCATTAGCTTCAAGAGTATCGAAGAAATCCCCTTTGTTAAGGTTTCCTCAGACTCATCATCCCGAAATTCAAGTCCCTGAATAGTAAGAAACCGCGATGAATCCACAACAACTGACATGTAGTGTCGGCTTTCTTGGATCACTTTTGGTCCCGGGTTCGATGCCCGGTGGAGGCACTTTAAACTATAAGTCCAGTCCCGATTAGCCTTACTGTGCATAAAGTGGACTTCAAACGCCAAATAAACCAACCAACCAAATCTTGAATCAACTTTGAATGTCTTTTAATAATTAGCGTTGTCACTAACGACCACGATTAGAATAATTTGCCTGTACTACAGATGATGTCTTGTGGTCCTCAAAATATTCGTGATGTTTTAAAATCATCCACATTCAACACTTTTTCCCAGTTCTTAAGACTGGTTAAAACGTAGGTTAATCTCGGCTATTACAGGACATAAATGAATGAGAAATCACCTATGCCCAGGTCGGCGCTCGAATCTTGCACGAAGCAAATTAATATTTGTTAATCAAGTTGGTATTATAAGCAGGAAAGTGATATCATGCAGAATACACCAATTTGAAAAGGTGAAAATCGTCATACTCTTATAAATTAACTCCCTTATTATTCGATATTTAATTAACTTCAGTTGGGGGCCCGGGTGGGGGGGGGCGAAGTGTCTGACATGGGGCGTCCCCCTGCCCCCTCTGGCGTCGTCACTGCTTCCAACCCTCTAATAACTTCGCTGCTGATAGCCTCACCTTCGAAATGGAAGCTTGTGTGTCGGCGAATAATACAAAGAATTTGTGTTCACTGTCCCTCTTTCACTCAAAGTCTGCCGTTTTCCTTTTCAGCTTTTCCTGCAAAACTTCCTGTCAGCAAGCAAACCAAATTACAGAATTTTTATTGCCCCTCCCTTGCATCAACTTTCATTCCTACTTTAGGCCTGAATTTATGGCACGTACCCGCTACTGCAGGTCAACCTCGCCCTATGTTTGGTGTTTGCCCCCTGAAGCAACGGTGTCCATTGTTCAAAGCGAAACCTCTTACAGTGGGGAAAGGCGAAAAATAGTCTCGGAATACACCCTGGTCGTAAACAAGCTCCCGCCACCCTGACATTGCTGTCAGCTTCCCTCTGAAGTTCGATAAAACTACTTTGTGAAATGTGTTTAATAACGAGTGAAAATGTAGACAGTAGATACTACATGTATTTTCTCATAAACTTGAAGGCTAAATTTACAAAATAAAAAGAACAGCTACAACATTCCTTCATCTGATTTACAGAAAGGCTAATCGGGACTGGACCCACAGTTTAAAGTGGGGTTCAAATCACAATGTTCCTTCACCGGGTATCGAACCCGGGACCCTTTGATTGCAAGGCGACGACGCTACCACTGTACCATCGGGGAGTCCCCTCATAGAACAAAGTTTCCTTCTACGACGATTATACAGAACTTAGTGCACTTCCTTCATTTGAAATCTATTCTATATCAGCCTCAGTATTTCGTTATTACAATCCAAGGAATAGTATTCTCCTTAAATAAGAAATAAAAAAATAAAAAAAGAACATTGGAAATAATCTTCAAACGGACGTAAAAAAATCGAATCCAACCACCTGCAGAATGCCTGAGGGAAACAACAAGAATTTTCTCAACAAAGACATATCCGAAATTTCCATAACATTCTAATAATTTCGCAACCCGTGCAAATAAGCGTGTGGTAAAATCTTGTCGTGGTTCCCTGTAAACTCTAAAATCACCAAATTACTTCTTTCCATATTTCCCGTATTTTCTCCTCCTCTTTAGCTCTCACCTTTTCGGAGTGGGATAATGCAAGATTATTTGTCCCTAATTATCTCCTTCTCTTAGTCTTGCTTATATATTGGACTCCTTAATAACTTTCCCAACAACTCCTTATCAATTTGTACTGCCATGTTTCCTACAGTGCTTTTCCTACTTCCTAATAAAAATCACTTCTGTACACCCTTTGATGTAAAAATTAAATAATAAAAATAAACCATATCCGTCGGTCCGTTTATCTTTCCAAACTATAGAACTGAGACTATTTTTACAAGATAAACCTCGGACGCAGACATTCCACGATCTTTTGGCCCCTCCTTCCACCTTCTCTACCTCCCCTTTTACTTGATGTTATTCAGAATTGTATTAGTATCTGGAGTACTATCGTAACATAATGTTATTAATCTGGAATATTTTTAAAAAAAAAAAATGGGGAGTAACGCTGTGTTTCGAAAGAGTATAGAAAATAAGTTTAGGTATTCATTCATGCCTCTCTCTAGAATAGTCTTCTTATTTTGACTTAATACACGCTTATAAACGTTTCTAATTGAAATACTTTATTCCAAGCAAACAAGTATTTGCAACTGATTAAAAATTTTGCTTTTATTTTTTCGAGACGAGACGAGACTTTTCGAAAACGAGACGAAAAAGGGATTCCGTCTCGTCCCGTCTCGAATTTCAAAAGGCTTGTCCCGTCTCGTGTCTCGTCTCGTTTTCGAGACGAGACACGAGACGAGACGGGACATGTCCCGTCCCGTGAGCAACACTACTTGGCACATTATTCTATGTTCAGTGATGATAACATTGTTGCTTTTACGGCAAATTTCGGCACTTCCTATTCAAAGAAAAATCTCTCTCAATAACATACAAATCATGTTTTGTAATCAGGTGTTTTCGCTTCAGTTCGTCTTTGCTCACGGCAGACCGCACATTTGCTAAAATGTCGTCATATGGAACTTTCATTGCAAATGAAAGCGTACTGTGCCTTGAGCGTAGATGTGAATCAAGCCTTAGGCCGTCTTTAGACGAAAGCATCTCCTTTAACATTTTTGTTAGAATAAATGCTCTGTAAATTCTTTCAAAAATCTTACAAGAGATAGTACTTTACACGAAAGCATTTCATGGAATATTTCGCTTAGCTTTTCCGATTACAATGTATAATACATACAGCACAAAAGGTACATGGAGTTACACCATCTATGGTTAGTGCACGGTTGCTTGCAATTGAAAAAAATAAATATTCTTCCATAAGTGTATGGTAAACGTTGTAAAGTATGTATTTAAACAGAGCCATTCTTTTGTGCCTAAAGCCATTTAATATACAAAGCGATATCCCTCTGTGTTGAATAGTTACCGGCTTTTAAAAATGTGAAGTGATACATTGTTTACATCTCACGTGGCCGCCATTACAGCTGCACTCGTGACCTAGAGCATAGGCGTAGTTACGGGGTGTGCCGGGTGTGCCTAGGCACACCCTAATGGGCTGCTTTATCAAAGAGAATTAAAGACATATTTCAATAAGAGAGAAAATAAGCTGCATCTTTCTTTTTCCAAGACAAAATTATTAAGAGTAGAGATTATTCGAAATATTGAACTCGCTGAGTTTATCCCCGAATACCAACCCCTTCCTCAATATTGGTCTAAAACTTACCTACAGCGAGTCACATAATTATTCGGACACACAGTAAATTTCTAACGTTTAAGAGCGGGAAGGAAGTGAAATCTGTGTACAGCGTTGAAGTTGATTTTCGTTTAAAACATGTAATGTTTAGCACAAAATTGGACGATAAAAAGTTAAAAAACGAACATCAGCAACAATATAACGAAGGATGAATCCCTACCGTTGCAAAAATAGTGCCACAAAATTATTCGGACACATAGTAAATGTTAACATAAGTTTGCGATTCAATGACAATTTTGATTTACGGATTGATTGATGTATGTATACTCTGTTCATATATATTAACTCTGGTTTCCTGTAGGTTTCTATAGCAATTACGATCGCGTTTTGTTTAACAAAGTTGTGATGTAAGAACATTTTCTATGTAGAAATGGGGCGAAGAGGAAAGGAAAGTTCATTTGAACAACGTCAGTTAATGATATTGCACCACGCTAAGGGTAAAACTTACCGTGCAATTGCCTCAATGTTGAAAATGAAAAAAAGTACAGTTGCAGATATTATTAAGCGATTTAAAGATGAAGACAGGATCGAGTCCCACGGTCATACAGGGAGACCAAGAATTTTTTCCCCCAGAGAAGAGACAGTAATCGTGAGGAAAATTTAAAAAAACCAAAGATGAGTGCTCCAATGGTGTGTGCTGAGGTAGCTGAGGAGTGTGGCAAGCATAGTCATCCTGAAACTACGAAGAGTGCTCAGAAGGGCAAACTATCATGGCCGTGTAGCCAGGAGAAAGCCATTTGTAAGTAAGCCAAACAGAACAAAGAGACTGGTGTTCGCAAAGGAACACTTAGGAAAGGATCAGACATGGTGGAATCGGGTAATTTTCACTGACGAGAGTAAATTCAATATTTGTGAGTCAGATGGGAGGGTAACAGTGTAGCGTAAACCAAATGAGGAGCTCCGAGGGAAAAATTTGCAAGCAACAGGGAAGCACGGGGGTGGTCACGTAATGGTTTGGGGCTGCATGTCGGCCCAAGGCGTTGGTAAATTGGCTTTCATCGAACAGTCAATGGACCTTGCATTCTGAAGTCAAATCTAAAGACTAGTGTTGAAATGATGGGCATTCTTTGTAACTTTATGTTTTATCAAGATAATGACCCGAAGCACACTTCCCGCGTAGTACAAGAATGGTTATTGTACAACTGCCCAAAAGTTCTCCATCCTCCACCGCAGTCTCCAGACTTGAACGTCGTTGAGCACCTCTGGTGTAAGTTGGAAAAAGAAGTGAGGAAAACACCTATAACCTCGAAGACAGACCTCAAGGAGAGACTTCAACATGAATGGGCCAACATATCGCCAGTGTACACCAGAAAATTGGTAGAAAGAATGCCAAATCGTTTATCCGAGGTGTTAAAAATGAAAGGGATGCCTACCAGATACTGACATTTCTGTTCGTTGGTTTTGAAGCGTGTTTTCCTGTTTCTCCTTCCATGTGTCCGAATAATTTTGTTTAACCCACAAAAAATGTTTGTTTTGTTTAATGAAAATATTATATTATATTAAACATAATTGAAGATAATTAACAGTGTGCTCATATTGTGTTTTGTTTGTTAAATAAATATTAAACATTTATCATCGTATTATATCACGACTACGTCAGTAAATATTCAGAAATCTTATCTGTCCGAATAATTATGTGACTCACCGTATATTTGTGGAAATAGGTTATTTTCTTTACTGAACGCTCGAAATAAAAAACTGATATAATACAGGGATACAATATGTATAACAATAACAACAATGTCACAGTAACATATTTGCTGCCAACAATCGCCTTCCCCTCCATTCTCACAATCAACTAATTATTGTATGCTTTCTGTGAGGCAGAAAGCTTATCAGTAAACATTTTGACAATGCAACTATATTGTTGGAAGTTTATTTATCAATGTCGCTGGTGGCTGGTACGTATTTAAATATATTTCCTGAACCGACTAAGCCAAGCGTCAGGTTAACCTTGCAGCAGGTTTTATGTATCAATCCGCGCGAGAACTGAGCTCAGAATCTTCCGTGTCAGTCTTTCCTCAACCGCCGAGCTGCTTACATCGGAGACACTGAGAAAATCTACAGTATTGCCAACCGCACAACACATCAAAACCCGCATGCATGTCAAGTGGATTGTATTTTTGCTTCTCTTTGTCTCCTGAAACATAACATTTTAAAAGTACTTTCTGCGCATATATTATTTAATAAATGTGTCATTAATATAAGAGCGAAACAACTTCTAAACATGAGAGCATGTGTGTATATTTCGAGCACGCAAAAATAAAAATAAACAAAGATAAAAGTAAACAACGATAGGCCCCTCTTGAATTTAATGACAAATTATTGTTTTTGGTTTAGAAAGAAATAGATTTATGAAAAACTTGGTTGCTTCGTTCGCAATACATCCGTTACTGTAAGACACACGCACTTCAAGTTGTACCACCAAAAAAGCATGATTTGTTATTGGTGATATATACAATCAGGTGCTTAGTCTGTCGCTATTACTCTGGTTTCAATTTATGAATCACTTCACTAAACCAGGATTCAAATCTTGGTCTGTCTATTTGTTGCTGATAATCACCCTTCCCTTTCTTTGCGCTGAAAAGTAAATATGCGCCTTCAACAAAGCTTTCATTGCCGCCAGTGGGTGAAACAATAAGCCTCCCCCTTCCCCTCATCGTCGGTTTCTTCAGCCCTGGCGGTGGTTTTGCATGGTGGTATCCTTCCATGGTTTATTCCCCCTTCCCCCACTCACCGAGTTGAAGGACGTCTCGTCCAAATAATAAACATGTTTCTTCTCACTGATATATATTTTAATACCGCGGAGATTCTTTTGTCGTCAAACAACAAACAATCGTTTCCTCTTGCTAAATTCAAACCGCAAATCATTCAACACCCGTGATACAATTCGTGTGCACATTGACGGCAAATCACCTCACGCCCTGTTTTACTTTGATCTTGTTGCCGCAAGGAGGATTATGCATTTAAAACAACTTGCTTGACTTTGAAGAACATTTCCTTTCGGATGAAGCCCAAAATAACATTCGGGTAAAACCGCGCGCTGAACAGGAGATTCAGCCATTCTCGCCGCTCTACAATAAACATAGGGTTAAAATAGTGGGATGTGCAACACTGGTATCAGCGATTTCACGCGCTCTGCAACGCATTCGGTCTCGCTCGACTCGCTCTAAAGTTTCAATGTCTCTTCAACGCAATACAGATTCGAGTTGGCGAATCTGCGGTTCTAAGTTCGTCTGCACAGTGATTGCAACCAATTAAGTCCATACCTGCTAATCAATGTATTATTTTGTCTGTATATTACAAATTAAATAACTGTTTTCTTGCAAGTATGCAGTTGTGTCGGAATAGAACCCGTCTCAGTGGAACTATATTCTTGCGCGCACGT
This sequence comes from Lepisma saccharinum, assembly GCF_977018435.1. Lineage (NCBI taxonomy): Eukaryota > Metazoa > Arthropoda > Insecta > Zygentoma > Lepismatidae > Lepisma > Lepisma saccharinum. The sequence goes on along the minus strand of NW_028142959.1, from coordinate 262,038 downwards.
TTGGATCTACATATGCTAAAACCTGCTGCAAGGTTGACCTGACGCTTAGCTTAGTTTACTTCGTTGTAACTGTCGTTGTACTTGCTTTTTCGGATTCTGTTGCAAATTCGTCTCTCGGAATGATCGAAGGACCCATTATTTGATGAAAATTGACGCTTGTGAACGTGATATTTCGTTCGTGTAAACTTACCGTACTTTTTTTAACTAGTGAGTTTATGCTCTAAAAGAAGATGGATCTTCTTTTCGTAAGACTGAAAAGAAACGAAGGTGGTCCCGATCGAAAGCAGACAGTTGAAAGTTCAAACGCCTGGGATAGTGCCAGTTGTAGTGATATCGATGAACTTGTAAATGACAAACCATCCTGTTTCGATGCTCCTGATGCTGAACAAACACCAGGTAAGCCTACTGACATATCAGTACATCCTTGTGACCCTGTGAATGCAATGCCACGTAACAGAACAGAATGTGATGTAAGGTTGAAATTAGGACCGTACCAACCAAACCTGCTGGTCCCAGTCTTTGCAGCAGCGTGTAACTGCTTCGCTCCGCCCACTCGATCTCTCCCCTTCTCTACTGTTATGCGCGGTCTTGCTCCAGAGTTTCCAGGGATAGAGTATAGTTGAAAAAAAAAGTGGCCTAATGTAAAATACACTGTAGAACATCATTCTTATCTTCAATTTTCCAACGATAAAATGGGGTTTGTAACAAAACACACAAAAAATCATAAACACGATTCATATTCCTCTTAAAACGACACGGGAAACAATACGCACTCAGTTCAACCCCTCGAAGGCAAGTGCAGTAGGTCGCTTTGTCTGCCCATAGTTCTTCATTCTCGTAATGGCAACGACGACTCGGTTGTCATAGCAACCAATATAACAGAGCTACCTTTGTGTGCATAGATACCGCTTCCTCAGCTAGAGCTCTGCACTTGTGATGGTTGTGTGCCGTAAAAGCTGTTTTCCGAGGGCGAGTGCTTCGTAACAGAATACAGTGCACAAGTACGTTTCCTATAATGCTAATATAGCCTACGTTATAAGGATGATTTAATCAATTTGTACATTAATATATAGTGAAGTGCCCTGCGCCTACTTCACCTGAATAGCCGCCGCCACTGCCCAAAATATATAGTATATGAACGACAAGCCCGTGCCACTGATTGTGGATCAGGTTATTTTATTTGAACGTTTCCTGGCAACGCTGACTTGGGAGGGACCGACAACCACTCCCTTCTCGCCCCTTGCGGCAAATGGCGTCACATCTGTTCCGTAGGCATCCAGGAGGCAAGCCAATCACATTGTATTCACGCCGTGCTTGAACTTTAGTGGTGTTATCATGAGCGAGATATTCAAGGGCGTTCGTTGCCACTTGGCGGTGGGGACGACCCTAGCAGGGACGTATCTAGAAATTTATTTCGACAGATGGTTCGTACCGAGTCTCAATAATTATAATAATGACACAATAATAATAAATTAAAATAATTATAATTATTTTAAATTAAGATAATATTAATATGTAAATTAATTTATATAGTAATTGTATTATTACATCAATAGGTAAGGCTGTTTAAGAATAGAGATATAACCGCACGTATCCATTATCATAGCTTACGTGTTAATATCATTAAAATTTGTATAAAGCCAACTGCTTGCCAACCAAATTAATGTCAAATAGATTTTATAAGTCACATCGGAGCGGGGGCACTGAAAAATTTCTCTCTTCGCTCCGAAGCGGAGGTCGAGTAATAACTGCAAGGGGTAAAGGCACGGGAGCGCTCCGTGCTTGGAGAATAGGAGTATGTACGAAAACTACAGCTGTGCCGTCGTACGGACCGGTCCTCAATCACAGCGCAGAACGTCTATTTTGACAAAAGCCTGTTTCCCTACTGGCTGCTTCGGGAGGAGTGTCTGAAAGGTTGCCGCTTGTTGCCCAAAGAGGGGGTCTAATTGGCTCTTTGACCGCAAGTTCGTTCGTAGGAAAACAGAGGGTAACAGAGGGTAACAGAGGGTAACAGAGAGTAACTGCCATAAAGGCGTGTCCCCGCGCCGGCTATAAGGGCGGCGAGACTGTAAAGACACGTTTTCCTAGAACTGTCGCCCGACGCAGCATACTGCGGCCGCGCACCGTGCCGAATGACCTTGACACATCTACAAAGACGTAACTTCGAATTTGTGTCTGGGTGGCAAGTACCAGGATAAACATAGGAACAACAACAACAACAACAACAACAACAACGTTATTATTATTATTATAGTAGTAGTAGTAGCAGCAGTAGTAATATCAAAGACGTTATTATCCTCGTGAATCACGTACAAGGAGGTAAAGTCGGTGTTAAAGCATTTGTGTTGACACAAATTATTTGAATTTTATTTTGAAAACGTTCATGTTCATATTAATAATGTGCAAAACAAGCACACAAACTGTACTTTTAAAAGACAGAAAATGCATGATAAATGCATTCCGAACAAAATTCTTCTTTTACACGTAACTGTATAACTTGCAGGTACAACATGTGTTTTACACATATGGAACATGGAATGCAATAGCCCCTTGTATCTAACCTTTATTGATTTCGCTAAAGCATTTAATTCAGTAAATAGCAATAGAATGTGGAAGAGACTGGCCAAGTTGGGCGTACCAAATAAATAATATCCATCACCAGAAAATGTATGAAAACTACTCCTGCCGTGTTCTGCACAAAGCGAAAACATCAGAACCTTTTCCTTGTCTTGAGGGATGTAGGACAAGACCACTCCTGTTCGTTTTAGTTCTGGATGAGGTTATGGAAGCAGCAAGAAGAAATAGAAAATGAGGAATTCAATGGAATTTTTCAGGAAGATTGGAAGATTTAGAGTTTGCAGATGATGTATGCCTATTAGTCCATAGATTTACAGATATTCAGAGTAAATTACAGGACCTAAATAAGGCAGCAAAGAAGTAGGTCTATAGATAAATATAAACGAAACAAAAGCAATTAGGATCCACAATAAGGTTGAAACTAAGTTGAAAGTTGGAGATAAGGACATCCAAGAGCAAGAAGTTAAAAAATGGTATATCTAGGTAGTACTATTTCCACATCAGGTGGGTCAGAAGATGTGGATTCCAGAACAATGAGAGCAAGAACAGCTTTCTCAATCGATATGGACATCCAACCAAATAACAATCAAAACAAAAATCAGACTATTTAATACAAATGTATAATCTGTTTTTCTCTATGGATGTGAAACATGGAAAGAAACTCAAAGTACAAGAAATAAGCTTCAAGTATACACAAATAGATGTTTGAGATTAATCCTAAGAATTAGATGGCCAGAAGTAATAACCATCCAGGAGTTATGGAAGAGAACAAATCAAAAAGAAGTGCAGAAAGAAATCAGATACAGGAAATGGAAATGGATAGGACACACCTTATGACAAGATAACGAAAGCATAGAAAAAAGGCCTTAGACTGGAACCCACAAGGTGCAAAAAGAGGAAGACCCAGAAATGCCTGGAGGAGTAAAGTACAAGGAGAGGCAGAGAGACAAGGGAAGGGCTGGATCGAGATCAAAGAGATGGCAAACAACAGAATCCGCTGGCGTGCATTTATGAAGGCCCTATTCTTCCAAGACCCCTGAAGCCCCTCCCCCCCCCCTTACGTCCTTGAATCTCGTATACTCTTCATAACTCTTTCTTAATCAGACTTATTAAACCTTATTCTTCTACTTCTTCCTTCACTTTCCTCCTCTTTTTTCCATTGTTTTCTGTACTGTACTATTTTCTTCTGCCTCTCCCTCTCCCTTGATGTTCTTTTATTTATCTATCATACATATGACAATCCCGGTTGTATTTTAGATTTTTTATACTACTTTTCCGTTATTTATTGAATGCATCTTGTGTGTGTGTATATATATATATATATATATATATATATATATATATATATATATATATATATATATATATATATATATACAGTAAAAACTGCATATCCCGGAACCTCTATAAGAAGAAAACCTGTAAATACGGGGAAAATAGTCCTCAGAACGGACCGATTTTATACCTGAAAATGACCTGCTTAAGGCGGAAACCTCCTTAACGCGGAAACTGAACACAATTTAAAGACCAACGAGATGTTTTTATTCTCAGTAAGACGGAAATTTCTTCCTTTATTTCTTCCCTCGCAAGAAAACAATGTAATACTGTAAGCGTAAGTGGAACACCCCTCTGTTGCCACTCGCTTATCGGTAACATTGTCGATATCACTACTATACTCATAGCTGTTACTATTCCGTTTTTCTTTCTTTCATCTCTTACCCTCTTTCTCCACCTTTGTTTGTCTATTTCTCCTATGTTTTTTCGTCATCTTTCTATTTTTCTTGTTATCTCCCTTTGTTTCTTTTTATTTTTCTTCACTTGTATCTCAATCTTTCTTCACCTCTCTTATTCCATCTTTCAATCTTTCTCTCTCCCTCTATGCACATCGCGCTACGACGACAGGGGTCCCGGGTTCGAAAAGATGCATAAGTACGTACTGTACGTTCTTACAATACTGTAAAAAGTGTACCAACATGTTGTGTAGTTACATAATTGTAATCTCTGCTATGCTTATTGCGACTGTATCGCATTTTTATTCATGTACGTACATGCATTAGTACTCTACATTAGTACTCTACATTATAAGTAATGCGAATTTATTTACAAATAAATTAGCGATTATTTGGCTTTTGTACTATTGAGTTAATTTTATTGCATGTTTTGTATAAATCTGTCTTTCCATTATTTCCTGCAGCGCTCTATACTGTATTTAAAGTCAACCCTGTATAAGAAGGAAAACTGTTAAGTCGGAAAATTTTGCTCGGAACCATCATGTTCAGGGATAGACAGGTTTTACTGTGTGTGTGTGTGTGTGTGTGTGTGTGTGTCTATATATATATATATATATATATATATATATATATATATATATATATATATATAGAGAGAGAGAGAGAGAGAGAGAGAGAGAAAAACAAAAAGAGGGAGTGGGTGAGAGACACAGAGAAAGAGGTAGATAGAAGAACAAATTCATGATAATTGAAAGAATACGTACAATGTATCGATATTTCAAAAGAGAGTATTTTCATTAATTTCTTCACTCTGTCATCCTTCGTTGCATTTAGTTTTCCTCGGTTTACAGACACTGTATACTCAATGAGAAAAGCACTAACTGCAGCCGAAGTATACACAAACAAAGAAGTCTGAATATATCTATTTGTTACGGGCACTTTGTAGCTGCGTAATTCTTTTTAATACAAAATACCGTTTCATAAACGTATCACAAGGAAATAAAATCGGCTTCTCAAATTCTTGGCAATGTAGTAATATACGCTGACATTTTTTCTTCTTCTCACTTTAACCTTTCATTTTTATGGTATCGGCACCCCTTTTATCCGTTCCTCGAGCATTGTGTCCGGAGTTTTCCAAAAGTATCGAACACTAATGTCCATGGACGTCAGGGGGGAGGGGGACAGAGGGAATTTTCCCCATAATAGTGTTGCTTCCTCAAAAAACATTCCTTCAATTTGAAGTTGTCATGTTCCTGTAGCGTCCTCGTAATAATTAACAGAAATTACTGTAAGTGATATGAAATTACAAGTGTGAAATACATAATTGTAGTTGAACATTCATTTTCCAGGGGATGCGTGGCTCAGTTTGCTACCCCCCTTCCTTCAAGATGTTCATCCCTCTTCGTCAAATCTCTGTCAGAGCATGATAAACGGCAGGATAGTAGTGTTGCTCACGAGACGAGACTTTGGCCTGTCTCGTCTCGTGGAAATGCCGTGAAATGCTGTCTCGTCTCGAAAATATTCGTTTGTTTCGGGACACATGATCAATCTCGTCTCGTCTCGAATTTTTAAAAGCCTGTCGCGTCTCGTCCCGTGGGCAACACTACAGGATAGTTAAAAAAAGCCCAATAATAACTACACGTGACGTCAGTGACGTGCACTGAGGAGTAGCTAGTCTAGCAGAGATAGATCAATAAATCTCACATCTCTGTAACGGGGAATTTGGACTCCGTAGAAAAGTGACTGTACAGTCAATTTTCTACGCAGTCCAAATTCCCCGTTTTCGTGACGGGGAATCTGGACTCCGTAGAAAAATGACTGTACAGTCAATTTTCTACAGAGAAAAATGACTGCCCTTTTCAGTTCCCGTCAATTAAGCAGGGGGAAAAATATCCCCGTAGAAAAATGACTGCCTGTCAATTCCCACTTAAAAGAGGGGGTACAAATTCCCCGGAGAAAAGTGACTGCCCAATTAAATCATGCTTATATTAGGAGGGGGTACAATTTCCCCGCAGAAAAGTGACTGCCCCTTTAAATCCTGCTTATATTAGGAGGGGGTACAATTTCCCCGTAGAAAAGTGACTGCCCTATTAAATCCTGCTAATATTAGGAGGGGGTACAATTTCCCCGGAGAAAAGTGACTGCCCCCTTATATCCTGCTTATATTAGGAGGGGGTACAAATTCCCCGTAGAAAAGTGACTGCCCCCTTAAATACTGCTTATATTAGGAGGGGGTACAATTTCCCCGTAGAAAAGTGACTGCCCCCTTATATCCTGCTTATATTAGGAGGGGGTACAATTTCCCCGTAGAAAAGTGACTGCCCTATTAAATCCTGCTAATATTAGAAGGGGGTACAATTTCCACGGAGAAAAGTGACTGCCCCCTTATATCCTGCTTATATTAGGAGGGGGTACAATTTCCCCGTAGAAAAGTGACTGCCCTATTAAATCCTGCTAATATTACGAGGGGGTACAATTTCCACGGAGAAAAGTGACTGCCCCCTTATATCCTGCTTATATTAGGAGGGGGTACAAATTCCCCGTAGAAAAGTGACTGCCCCCTTAAATCCTGCTTATATTAGGAGGGGGTAAAATTTCCCCGTAGAAAAGTGACTGCCCCCTTAAATCCTGCTTACATCAGGAGGGGGTATAATTTCCCCGTAGAAAAGTGACTGCCCTATTAAATCCTGCTAATATTAGAAGGGGGTTCAATTTCCCCGTAGAAAAGTGACTGCCCCTTATATCCTGCTTATATTAGGAGGGGGTACAATTTCCCCGTAGAAAAGTGACTGCCCTATTAAATCCTGCTAATATTAGAAGGGGGAACAATTTCCCCGGAGAAAAGTGACTGCCCCTTTAAATCCAGCTTATATTAGGAGGGGGTACAAATTCCCCGTAGAAAAGTGACTGCCCCTTTAAATCCTGCTTATATTAGGAGGGGGTACAATTTCGCCGTAGAAAAGTGACTGCCCTATTAAATCCTGCTAATATTAGGAGGGGGTACAATTTCCCCGGAGAAAAGTGACTGCCCCCTTATATCCTGCTTATATTAGGAGGGGGTACAAATTCCCCGTAGAATAGTGACTGCCCCCTTAAATACTGCTTATATTAGGAGGGGGTACAATTTCCCCGTAGAAAAGTGACTGCCCCCTTATATCCTGCTTATATTAGGAGGGGGTACAATTTCCCCGTAGAAAAGTGACTGCCCTATTAAATCCTGCTAATATTAGAAGGGGGTACAATTTCCCCGGAGAAAAGTGACTGCCCCCTTATATCCTGCTTATATTGGGAGGGGGTACAAATTCCCCGTAGAAAAGTGACTGCCCCCTTAAATCCTGCTTATATTAGGAGGGGGTAAAATTTCCCCGTAGAAAAGTGACTGTCCCCTTAAATCCTGCTTACATTAGGAGGGGGTATAATTTCCCCGTAGAAAAGTGACTGCCCTATTAAATCATGCTAATATTAGAAGGGGGTTCAATTTCCCCGTAGAAAAGTGACTGCCCCCTTATATCCTGCTAATATTAGGAGGGGGTACAAATTCCCCGTAGAAAAGTGACTGCCCCCTTTATTCCTCCTTATATTAGGAGTGGGTATAATTTCCCTGTAGAAAAGTGACTGCCCCTTTAAATCCTGCTTATATTAGGAGGGGGTATAATTTCCCCGTAGAAAAGTGACTGCCCTATTAAATCCTGCTAATATGAGAAGGGGGTACAATTTCCCCGTAGAAAAGTGACTGCCCTATTAAATCCTGCTAATATTGGAAGGGGGTACAATTTCCCCGTAGAAAAGTGACTGCCCCCTTATATCCTGCTTATATTAGGAGGGGGTACAAATTCCCCGTAGAAAAGTGACTGCCCCCTTAAATACTGCTTATATTAGGAGGGGGTATAATTTCCCCGTAGAAAAGTGACTGCCCGTTAAAATCCTGCTTATATTAGGAGGGGGTATAATTTCCCCGTAGAAAAGTGACTGCCCTATTAAATCCTGCTAATATGAGAACGGTGTACAATTTCCCCGTAGAAAAGTGACTGCCCCCTTATATCCAGCTTATATTAGGAGGGGGTACAAATTCCCCGTAGAAAAGTGACTGCCCCCTTCAACCCTGCTTATATTAGGAGGGGGTACAATTTCCCCGTAGAAAAGTGACTGCCCCTTTAAATCCTGCTTATATTAGGAGGGGGTATAATTTCCCCGTAGAAAAGTGACTGCCCTTTTATGTCCTGCTAATATGAGAAGGGGGTACAATTTCCCCGTAGAAAAGTGACTGCCCTATTAAATCCTGCTAATATGAGAAGGGGGTACAATTTCCCCGTAGAAAAGTGACTGCCCCCTTATATCCTGCTTATATTAGGAGGGGTACAAATTCCCCGTAGAAAAGTGACTGCCCTATTAAATCCTGCAAATATGAGAAGGGGGTACAATTTCCCCGTAGAAAAGTGACTGCCCTATTAAATTCTGCTAATATGAGAAGGGGGTACAATGTTCCCGTAGAAAAGTGACTGCCCCCTTATATCCTGCTTATATTAGGAGGGGGTACAAATTCCCCGTAGAAAAGTGACTGCCCCCTTAAATCCTGCTAATATGAGAAGGGGGTATAATTTCCCCGTAGAAAAGTGACTGCCCCCTTATATCCTGCTTATATTAGGAGGGGGTACAAATTCCCCGTAGAAAAGTGACTGCCCCCTTAAATCCTGCTTATATTAGGAGGGGGTATAATTTCCCCGTAGAAAAGTGACTGCCCGTTAAAATCCTGCTTATATTAGGAGGGGGTATAATTTCCCCGTAGAAAAGTGACTGCCCTATTAAATCCTGCTAATATGAGAAGGGGGTACAATTTCCCCGTAGAAAAGTGACTGCCCCCTTATATCCAGCTTACATTAGGAGGGGGTACAAATTCCCGTAGAAAAGTGACTGCCCCCTTAAACCCTGCTTATATTAGGAGGGGGTACAATTTCCCCGTAGAAAAGTGACTGCCCCTATAAATCCTGCTTATATTAGGAGGGGGTATAATTTTCCCGTAGAAAAGTGACTGCCCTTTTATATCCTGCTAATATGAGAAGGGGGCCAATTTCCCCGTAGAAAAGTGACTGCCCTATTAAATCCTGCTAATATGAGAAGGGGGTACAATTTCCCCGTAGAAAAGTGACTGCCCTATTAAATCCTGCTAATATTAGAAGGGGGTACAATTTCCCCGTAGAAAAGTGACTGCCCCCTTATATCCTGCTTATATTAGGAGGGGGTACAAATTCCCCGTAGAAAAGTGACTGCCCCCTTAAATCCTGCTTATATTAGGAGGGGGTAAAATTTCCCCGTAGAAAAGTGACTGCCCCCTTAAATCCTGCTTACATCAGGAGGGGGTATAATTTCCCCGTAGAAAAGTGACTGCCCTATTAAATCCTGCTAATATTAGAAGGGGGTTCAATTTCCCCGTAGAAAAGTGACTGCCCCCTTATATCCTGCTTATATTAGGAGGGGGTACAATTTCCCCGTAGAAAAGTGACTGCCCTATTAAATCCTGCTAATATTAGAAGGGGGTACAATTTCCCCGGAGAAAAGTGACTGCCCCTTTAAATCCAGCTTATATTAGGAGGGGGTACAAATTCCCCGTAGAAAAGTGACTGCCCCTTTAAATCCTGCTTATATTAGGAGGGGGTACAATTTCCCCGTAGAAAAGTGACTGCCCTATTAAATCCTGCTAATATTAGGAGGGGGTACAATTTCCCCGGAGAAAAGTGACTGCCCCCTTATATCCTGCTTATATTAGGAGGGGGTACAAATTCCCCGTAGAAAAGTGACTGCCCCCTTAAATACTGCTTATAGTAGGAGGGGGTACAATTTCCCCGTAGAAAAGTGACTGCCCCCTTATATCCTGCTTATATTAGGAGGGGGTACAATTTCCCCGTAGAAAAGTGACTGCCCTATTAAATCCTGCTAATATTAGAAGGGGGTACAATTTCCCCGGAGAAAAGTGACTGCCCCCTTATATCCTGCTTATATTAGGAGGGGGTACAAATTCCCCGTAGAAAAGTGACTACCCCCTTAAATCCTGCTTATATTAGGAGGGGGTAAAATTTCCCCGTAGAAAAGTGACTGTCCCCTTAAATCCTGCTTACATTAGGAGGGGGTATAATTTCCCCGTAGAAAAGTGACTGCCCTATTAAATCCTGCTAATATTAGAAGGGGGTTCAATTTCCCCGTAGAAAAGTGACTGCCCCCTTATATCCTGCTAATATTAGGAGGGAGTACAAATTCCCCGTAGAAAAGTGACTGCCCCCTTTATTCCTCCTTATATTAGGAGTGGGTATAATTTCCCTGTAGAAAAGTGACTGCCCCTTTAAATCCTGCTTATATTAGGAGGGGGTATAATTTCCCCGTAGAAAAGTGACTGCCCTATTAAATCCTGCTAATATGAGAAGGGGGTACAATTTCCCCGTAGAAAAGTGACTGCCCTATTAAATCCTGCTAATATTGGAAGGGGGTACAATTTCCCCGTAGAAAAGTGACTGCCCCCTTATATCCTGCTTATATTAGGAGGGGGTACAAATTCCCCGTAGAAAAGTGACTGCCCCCTTAAATACTGCTTATATTAGGAGGGGGTATAATTTCCCCGTAGAAAAGTGACTGCCCGTTAAAATCCTGCTTATATTAGGAGGGGGTATAATTTCCCCGTAGAAAAGTGACTGCCCTATTAAATCCTGCTAATATGAGAACGGGGTACAATTTCCCCGTAGAAAAGTGACTGCCCCCTTATATCCAGCTTATATTAGGAGGGGGTACAAATTCCCCGTAGAAAAGTGACTGCCCCCTTCAACCCTGCTTATATTAGGAGGGGGTACAATCTCCCCGTAGAAAAGTGACTGCCCCTTTAAATCCTGCTTATATTAAGAGGGGGTATAATTTCCCCGTAGAAAAGTGACTGCCCTTTTATGTCCTGCTAATATGAGAAGGGGGTACAATTTCCCCGTAGGAAAGTGACTGCCCTATTAAATCCTGCTAATATGAGAAGGGGGGTACAATTTCCCCGTAGAAAAGTGACTGCCCCCTTATATCCTGCTTATATTAGGAGGGGTACAAATTCCCCGTAGAAAAGTGACTGCCCTATTAAATCCTGCTAATATGAGAAGGGGGTAAAATTTCCCCGTAGAAAAGTGACTGCCCCCTTATATCCAGCTTATATTAGGAGGGGGTACAAATTCCCGTAGAAAAGTGACTGCCCCCTTAAACCCTGCTTATATTAGGAGGGGGTACAATTTCCCCGTAGAAAAGTGACTGCCCCTATAAATCCTGCTTATATTAGGAGGGGGTATAATTTTCCCGTAGAAAAGTGACTGCCCTTTTATATCCTGCTAATATGAGAAGGGGGCCAATTTCCCCGTAGAAAAGTGACTGCCCTATTAAATCCTGCTAATATGAGAAGGGGGTACAATTTCCCCGTAGAAAAGTGACTGCCCCCTTATATCCTGCTTATATTAGGAGGGGGTACAAATTCCCCGTAGAAAAGTGACTGCCCCCTTAAATCCTGCTAATATGAGAAGGGGGTATAATTTCCCCGTAGAAAATTGACTGCCCTTTTAAATCCTGCTTATATTAGGAGGGGGTATAATTTCCCCGTAGAAAAGTGACTGCCCCCTTATATCCTGCTTATATTAGGAGGGGGTGCAAATTCCCCGTAGAAAAGTGACTGCCCCCATAAATCCTGCTAATATGAGAAGGGGGTACAATTTCCCCGTAGAAAAGTGACTGCCCCCTTAAATCCTGCTTATATTAGGAGGGGGTATAATTTCCCCGTTGAAAAGTGACTGCCCCTTTAAATCCTGCTTATATTAGGAGGGGGTATAATTTCCCCGTAGAAAAGTAACTGCCTCCTTAAATTCTGCTTATATTGGGAGGAGGTATAATTTCCCCGTAGAAAAGTGACTGCCCCCTTAAATCCTGCTTATATTATCAGGGGGTACAATTTCCCCGTAGAAAAGTGACTGCCCCCTTAAATCCTGCTTATATTATAAGGGGGTATAATTTCTCCGTAGAAAAGTGACTGCCCCATTAAATCCTGCTAATATTAGAAGGGGGTACAATTTCCCCGTAGAAAAGTGACTGCCCCTTTTATCTTTAATACATATGGAGGGGGTTAAAATTTCCCCCTCGAAAAGTTACTGTTCTAATAATTAGTTCTTACATGAGAAATTGCATACAAAATGCTACGGAGAAAAGTTGCTGCTTACTTAATTTACTTCACAAAACAGTAGGGAAATTAGATGTACTATATTGTCGTATAAAGCCTTTATAACTCTGGTATCTGGCTCATAATTGACTTAATTATTACGTACAACTTTCTCATTTGAATGTTCATCAAAACATTTGAATGAGTCTACCATTTGAGTAGGGTGATAAAGGTGTCCTGGGTTCAATACCCGGTGGAGGCACATGGTAATTCGGATCCAACTTTAAACTGTGGGTCCATTCTTGATTAGACTTAGTGTGCATAAATTAAAACGCTAACTCAATCAATCCATCAATCAAGACATTTGAATTGCATTTTCTTGAAACATTTTGGACAACAAATTTGTACACAATGTGTGCATGTACTGTCACAAATAAATAGGTTTCTCATCATAAAAATACTTCTTATATAATCTATGCATAACTAACAAAAAGTAAAACACTTTGTCCCTTGTGGTAATTATATTTATTTGAAAAGCACGACGAGAGCCCGTAGAAGCGATATTTTAACATGGAAATATTTTATAACTTGTAAAATATAATTGAAAGTGGTTGCTTCCACATATCCGTAGTAACTCTCGAATTTAAAAATTACATTGATGCATTTTATGATAGAACCTTTGATCAATTTTTAAAATAATCGAATACACACGTTATTCGTGTTATGAGGTTGATAAATCATAATTTTGTTACACAGAAACATATATTACATATAAACATACTTACACACACCAACATATTTATGTACACACTAATCATATTTTCATAGGAACAAATAACAAGATACATCTACACACAGACTATAGTTTTAATTGTAACATTTTTATCAGAATCAATACGATTCAGAAACACCAGGAGTACACAAGTCAAATAAAACAATTGTTTTAACTTCAAAAAAATTGAACAAAAAAATAATATACAATGCATATAGCATGAGAATTATGATTTATCACTTTTCACTAAATATGTATTTCAATAATGCTGTAGTGCATTTTAATATAATATGTGATGTATTTCAATTTATACAAAAACTTTATCAAATACAGACATTTATAATTTCGTTGTGGTTTGCAACTAACCTATTACCTATTATTCACCATGTTTAACACATGAAGGAGTCAGTGGATGATATTCTTAAGCCACATGTTTGATTTTTATGTTGTTGTTGTTGAACATACCATCATGCACAATAAGCAACCCACTGTCCAAAAAGTGCGAGACATTGTCATTTTTCTTTTCGAATGGCAGTATAATATGTACATCACTGAAGTTTTTGGCTCTCCAACCAGGTGGTCATCTGTGTAGTGATATAGTCATAAGCCACACTTTCCCGCTACGTAGGCTGTACATGCACCGTTAGAAAACATGGATTTTGGAGACAATAATGAAGGAAGTGACGAGTCACATCTTTTTGATAGTAATAGTGGAAATTTCTGGCACACGTCAGCTAGCAGTTCAGTGTGGAACTCATCCTTCTGTACGTGTAATTATGAAATAGAGTTGTGGTTATGTTCGCTGTGGCTTGTGACTATCCGTTGAAAGTTTATATGCTGCATAAAACATTGTTACTACAATCCTCTGATCACAGTAACTAAATATAAAGTATTTTTTCTTTCAAGCTAGTAAATATCTATGTCAAACGTGATTAATTAAGGCAGACGTCCCATTAACTTGAGCCGACCAGCTGAAGCATTGCCACAAAAATCCACACTTTCAAGGAAAAGGCAGCTGAATCGCCCACGATAGAACAGAGAGAAAGCAAAACGGAGACGTAATAGCGGATGCCAATAAGTACCCGATAAAACAAAGAGTACGGGACATGCTGTTAGTTTAAGACATTCCTTCGCTTGTTCCTCAGCATTTTGTCGTACATTTCGTGTGTATTCGATTATTTTAAAAATTGATCAAAGGTTCTATCATAAAATGCATCAATGTAATTTTTAAATTCGAGAGTTACTACGGATATGTGGAAGCAACCACTTTCAATTATATTTTACAAGTTATAAAATATTTCCATGTTAAAATATCGCTTCTACGGGCTCTCGTCGTGCTTTTCAAATAAATATAATTACCACAAGGGACAAAGTGTTTTACTTTTTGTTAGTTATGCATAGATTATATAAGAAGTATTTTTATGATGAGAAACCTATTTATTTGTGACAGTACACGCACACATTGTGTACAAATTTGTTGTCCAAAATGTTTCAAGAAAATGCAATTCAAATGTCTTGATTGATGGATTGATTGAGTTAGCGTTTTAATTTATGCACACTAAGTCTAATCAAGAATGGACCCACAGTTTAAAGTTGGATCCGAATTACCATGTGCCTCCACCGGGTATTGAACCCAGGACACCTTTATCACCCTACTCAAATGGTAGACTCATTCAAATGTTTTGATGAACATTCAAATGAGAAAGTTGTACGTAATAATTAAGTCAATTATGAGCCAGATACCAGAGTTATAAAGGCTTTATACGACAATATAGTACATCTAATTTCCCTACTGTTTTGTGAAGTAAATTAAGTAAGCAGCAACTTTTCTCCGTAGCATTTTGTATGCAATTTCTCATGTAAGAACTAATTATTAGAACAGTAACTTTTCGAGGGGGAAATTTGTACCCCCTCCATATGTATTAAAGATAAAAGGGGCAGTCACTTTTCTACGGGGAAATTGTACCCCCTTCTAATATTAGCAGGATTTAATGGGGCAGTCACTTTTCTACGGAGAAATTATACCCCCTTATAATATAAGCAGGATTTAAGGGGGCAGTCACTTTTCTACGGGGAAATTGTACCCCCTGATAATATAAGCAGGATTTAAGGGGGCAGTCACTTTTCTACGGGGAAATTATACCCCTCCCAATATAAGCAGAATTTAAGGAGGCAGTTACTTTTCTACAGGGAATTTGTACCCCCTCCTAATATTAGCAGGATTTAAGGGGCAGTCACTTTTCTACGGGGAAATTGTACCCCCTTCTAATATAAGCAGGATTTAAGGGGGCAGTCACTTTTCTACGGGAAAATTGTACCCCCTCCTAATATAAGCAGGATTTAAAGGGGCAGTCACTTTTCTACGGGGAAATTATACCCCCTCCTAATATAAGCAGGATTTAAGGGGGCAGTCACTTTTCTACGGGGAAATTATACCCCCTCCTAATATAAGCAGCATTTAAGGGGGCAGTCACTTTTCTACGGGGAAATTATACCCCCTCCTAATATAAGCAGGATTTAAGGGGGCAGTCAGTTTTCTACGGGGAAATTATACCCCCTCCTAATATAAGCAGGATTTAAAAGGGCAGTCACTTTTCAACGGGGAAATTATACCCCCTCCTAATATAAGGAGGATTTAAGGTGGCAGTAACTTTTCTACGGGGAAACTATACCCCCTACTAATATAAGCAGGATTTAAAGGGGCAGTCACTTTTCTACGGGGAAATTATACCCCCTCCTAATATAAGCAGGATTTAAAGGGGCAGTCACTTTTCTACGGGGAAATTATACCCCTCCTAATATAAGCAGGATTTAAGGTGGCAGTCACTTTTCTACGGGGAATTTGTACCCCCTCCCAATAAAAGCAGGATATAAGGGGGCAGTCACTTTTCTACGGGGAAATTGTACCCCCTTCTCATATTATCAGGATTTAATAGGGCAGTCACTTTTCTACGGGGAAATTGTACCCCCTTCTCATATTAGAAGGATTTAATAGGGCAGTCACTTTTCTACGGGGAATTTGTACCCCCTCCTAATATAAGCAGGATATAAGGGGGCAGTCACTTTTCTACCGGGAAATTGTACCCCCTTCTCATATTAGCAGGATATAATAGGGCAGTCACTTTTCTACGGGGAAATTATACCCCCTCCTAATATAAGCAGGATTTAAAGGGGCAGTCACTTTTCTACGGGGAAATTATACCCCCTCCTAATATAAGCAGGATTTAAAAGGGCAGTCAATTTTCTACGGGGAAATTATACCCCCTCCTAATATAAGCAGGATTTAAGGGGGCAGTCACTTTTCTACGGGGAATTTGTACCCCCTTCTAATATTAGCAGAATTTAATAGGGCAGTCACTTTTCTACGGGGAAATTGTACCCCCTTCTCATATTAGCAGGATTTAATAGGGCAGTCACTTTTCTACGGGGAAATTGTACCCCCTTCTCATATTAGTAGGATTTAATAGGGCAGTCACTTTTCTACGGGGAAATTATACCCCCTCCTAATATAAGCAGGATTTAAAGGGGCAGTCACTTTTCTACGGGGAAATTATACCCACTCCTAATATAAGCAGGAATAAAGGGGGCAGTCACTTTTCTACGGGGAATTTGTACCCCCTCCTAATATAAGCAGGATTTAAGGGGGCAGTCACTTTTCTACGGGGAAATTGTACCCCCTTCTAATATTAGCAGGATTTAATAGGGCAGTCACTTTTCTACGGGGAAATTGTACCCCCTTCTCATATTAGTAGGATTTAATAGGACAGTCACTTTTCTACGGGGAAATTATACCCCCTCCTAATATAAGCAGGATTTATAGGGGCAGTCACTTTTCTACGGGCAAATTGTACCCCCTCCTAATATAAGCAGGGTTTAAGGGGGCAGTCACTTTTCTACGGGGAATTTGTACCCCCTCCTAATATAAGCTGGATATAAGGGGGCAGTCACTTTTCTACGGGGAAATTGTACCCCCTTCTCATATTAGCAGGATTTAATAGGGCAGTCACTTTTCTACGGGGAAATTATACCCCCTCCTAATATAAGCAGGATTTTAACGGGCAGTCACTTTTCTACGGGGAAATTATACCCCCTCCTAATATAAGCAGGATTTAAGGGGGCAGTCACTTTTCTACGGGGAATTTGTACCCCCTCCTAATATAAGCAGGATATAAGGGGGCAGTCACTTTTCTACGGGGAAATTATACCCCCTCCTAATATAAGCAGGATTTAAAAGGGCAGTCAATTTTCTACGGGGAAATTATACCCCCTCCTAATATAAGCAGGATTTAAGGGGGCAGTCATTTTTCTACGGGGAATTTGTACCCCCTTCTTATTTAAGCAGTAATAAGGGGGCAGTCACTTTTCTACGGGGAAATTGTACCCCCTTCTCATATTAGCAGGATTTAATAGGGCAGTCACTTTTCTACGGGGAATTTGTACCCCCTCCTAATATAAGCAGGATATAAGGGGGCAGTCACTTTTCTACGGGGAAATTGTACCCCCTTCTCATATTAGCAGGATTTAATAGGGCAGTCACTTTTCTACGGGGAAATTGTACCCCCTTCTCATATTAGCAGGATATAAAAGGGCAGTCACTTTTATACGGGGAAATTATACCCCCTCCTAATATAAGCAGGATTTAAAGGGGCAGTCACTTTTCTACGGGGAAATTGTACCCCCTCCTAATATAAGCAGGGTTTAAGGGGGCAGTCACTTTTCTACGGGGAATTTGTACCCCCTCCTAATATAAGCTGGATATAAGGGGGCAGTCACTTTTCTACGGGGAAA
Organism: Lepisma saccharinum; assembly: GCF_977018435.1. Taxonomy (NCBI): domain Eukaryota; kingdom Metazoa; phylum Arthropoda; class Insecta; order Zygentoma; family Lepismatidae; genus Lepisma; species Lepisma saccharinum. The sequence goes on along the minus strand of NW_028142959.1, from coordinate 244,010 downwards.
TTGTACCCCCTTCTCATATTAGCAGGATTTAATAGGGCAGTCACTTTTCTACGGGGAAATTATACCCCCTCCTAATATAAGCAGGATTTTAACGGGCAGTCACTTTTCTACGGGGAAATTATACCCCCTCCTAATATAAGCAGTATTTAAGTGGGCAGTCACTTTTCTACGGGGAATTTGTACCCCCTCCTAATATAAGCAGGATATAAGGGGGCAGTCACTTTTCTCCGGGGAAATTGTACCCCCTTCTAATATTAGCAGGATTTAATAGGGCAGTCACTTTTCTACGGGGAAATTGTACCCCCTCCTAATATAAGCAGGATATAAGGGTGCAGTCACTTTTCTACGGGGAAATTGTACCCCCTCCTAATATAAGAAGTATTTAAGGGGGCAGTCACTTTTCTACGGGGAATTTGTACCCCCTCTTAATATAAGCAGGATATAAGGGGGCTGTCACTTTTCTCCGGGGAAATTGTACCCCCTTCTAATATTAGCAGGATTTAATAGGGCAGTCACTTTTCTACGGGGAAATTGTACCCCCTCCTAATATAAGCAGGATATAAGGGGGCAGTCAATTTTCTACGGGGAAATTGTACCCCCTCCTAATATAAGCAGTATTTAAGGGGGCAGTCACTTTTCTACGGGGAATTTGTACCCCCTCCTAATATAAGCAGGATATAAGGGGGCAGTCACTTTTCTCCGGGGAAATTGTACCCCCTTCTAATATTAGCAGGATTTAATAGGGCAGTCACTTTTCTACGGGGAAATTGTACCCCCTCCTAATATAAGCAGGATTTAAAGGGGCAGTCACTTTTCTACGGGGAAATTGTACCCGCTCCTAATATAAGCATGATTTAATTGGGCAGTCACTTTTCTACGGGGAATTTGTACCCCCTCTTTTAAGTGGGAATTGACAGGCAGTCATTTTTCTACGGGGATATTTTACCCCCTGCTTAATTGACGGGAACTGAAAAGGGCAGTCATTTTTCTCTGTAGAAAATTGACTGTACAGTCATTTTTCTACGGAGTCCAGATTCCCCGTCACGAAAACGGGGAATTTGGACTGCGTAGAAAATTGACTGTACAGTCACTTTTCTACGGAGTCCAAATTCCCCGTTACACCGGCCCAAGGAAAAGGAAGATTTCGACCTCTACTTCCCTTGCCCACACGCCCCCCGCTGCAATGGTTGAAAGCCCAGGCTTTCAGGTCCCCCAGTCTATCTCCTATAGGACAGATAAGGGATTGGTTTCTCATATATTTTTTTGTAAATCCTCTAAAGAACACAGGGTAAAATTTTCTGCAGTACTTATGTTCTCTGTATTTACACAACCTTTTACACGTTGTACAATATGTGTGTATGTATAATATGGGATGTAGTTTTATTATTTATGAAATGGGAACGTGTTATGTGCAGACAATAATGTTATGCTTTCTTTCTTTTTTTTCTTTTTCAAATATGGAATATATAATGATTAAATTACAAATATGTGCTCAGGCTCTCTCTGACTCTCGTTTTAGTAGTGTTTTATTTAAATATACTAATATATTGGCCTGTAACAGTCATAAATACGGATGTATTTATTTGGGCAAGAGAACGCGTGTTCATATTGTTGTTGGTTTGGTTTATTTTACTTCGCTTTTCTGCCACATTTGGTTATCGCGAAAATGAGGATTGAGTGATGATATGATGAAATTGGTGAAGGGACCTCATATGAACAATCCAGGCCAGGATTCGAACCCGTGATGAGTGCGCATTCTTGTCCTATGTGTTGCAGTGAATAATGAAATAATTTGGAATGAAAAATGTATCTCAGAACTCAAAAAGTCAAATGAATATCATTGAAGAAACTACAAAAAAGTGTGTTGTGTTTTGTTTCCTGTCACCAAATCAACCAAGCGCGGGGGAGTGGTTATCACAGCGCGCTACGACACCAGGCGTTCCGGGTTCGAAACCCGACCCGGGCATGGGCGTGGGCGTTCCTTATGCTCGTCCCTTCATCAGTTTCATCGCATCATCTTCACAATTAACCAAATGTGACAAAAAAGCGACGCTAAGTAACAAAAATGAAATCAAATCATTGATTGATTGCTCAAATTGGTTTATTTTACTTCGCTTTTCCGCCACCTTTGGTACAACAAAATAGATGAAGGAACACACACAAAGAACACAAATAGCCAACCCAGGATCTCCGGCTTAGAGTCAAATCAAATAGTTTTTTATTTTCGAATGTGGGTGGGGGTTACGTGTACTTTTTTCTAGTACTCATTCATAATTTTGCAATCTTTTCCTGTTATTGACATTCTTCTTTTTTGAAGGAACACTGGCCCTAAAGAGAGGAGGGGTGTGGCTCACACCAACCCCCCCCCCCTTGAGCACGCCACTGACTGCTACCCCAAGTGTCGACGTCACCGCACGTCACTGCGTGACGTCAACGTCATCATCAAATTCTCGATCGTGTTGACTCCCGATAGTGCGTGCGTGTTTACGAGTATGAACACGCATCACTTTCTTTCATTGATTACTAGAGACATTATTATTCTTGACCTAGAAATACAGCACCGAATGGGGCTATGACCTTTGCATAGTGCTTGCAATGTAGATTTACCATCTAAAAGTTGTTTTTTTCTTTCGTTTCCGAAAAAAAATTGTTGCAGGTTGCTACTAATAGGGCGCATGTATTAATTTGATGGAAGGTATAATTCACAACTAAGCATAGATTACCAGGTTCAGGGCCACGTTATTACAAGTAAAAATATAGTGACAAGCAGGGGCGATTTCTCCATATATGAAGTGAGTAACTTCCTACAGTTCATTTAAACTTATTTCCAGTCTTCTACATTTTTTGGAGTTTAATGCGCGTTATTAAACTATGAGCGCAATGTGCGTACATTTGACTATAAGTTCGCTACTGTTCTCTATCACTCGCTTGCTCCTGCTTACAACCAAAAACGACAGTCTAGTCAAAAACGACAGTCTTCCCTGCTGCTGAGTATAAATCTTCCACCTACAGCGGGATCTGTGGAAGGGAGGAGTGTGGAAGGGAGGGGAAGGGAGTTGTTAGGTTAAATGGCCAGCGAGGAAGCATCAGGAGTTTCCTCATTTAGTGATGCCAATCCCTAGCATTATGGTTCTAAACCTAGCATAATTTGAACTTCGCTGACACCTATACCCTGTATTTGGCTCCAAGGCGTCATATCTTATATCTTATTTGTACTTCTCTAGCGAACTTGTTTCAAAGAAGAGAAAGTATACCGACTAAAGGACAAGCTTTTACACTCAGATCCCGGTCCATCATCTTCTTGTTTTAATCTTTTCTTTTTCCTCCCCGAAATGAACATTTTATGAAAGGAAATCGGTAGAAAGTTGGAGGTCACAAATAAAACATATGGCTCGCCGTTTCAATCGTCAAATTTTCTCCAAAAATTTCAAGCACACAATACTGAACACATTTCATTCTTACGGAACCTCCCTTTCCCAACCAGACAAACAATCAGCAACACAATGGTTTACAGACCAAGGTTGTCACACAGAGTACAGTTTCGTGCTTCTTGTTTACACTCCTTTCTCGGAAGTATTCGAATAGTGCTGTATTCCGCAAATTACCATGTTTTTCAAATTTCCTTTAATTTTATCATTGAACAGTCATGATAATTCTATGTTTAGAAAATAATATATTTATAAATTAAACGATACGTGTTAGCAATGATTCTTGTAATGAATTTAAATCGGGTATGGGGACGTCTGGTAGCCCATTGGCAAAATTCGCTACAACACACTCCTTGAGGAATTCCACTTTCGAGTACACAACACGCAACACAAGCTTATTTTACACAAAAAAATCTGGACTAGAAATTCAAAAAAGATATCTCTCTCTTACAGACTTGCCACACAATACAATGACCTCCTATCAAGTTTCGATATATTTTCCTCCGAATTTGCCTTTCGGTCTCCTATTAGAAGAAATGTTTGTAAATAATATATATTTTACTTATTTTTTGTTGATTTGCTATTCATTTTTGTGTTATTTTCTTACTTTTAATTATTTTTATTTTGCTTTTTCATTGTTGACAATTTCAATGTGAAATGGCCACCTGTGCTGCATCTGGAATTTTCTCAATAAATAAATAAATAAATTTTCTCAATAAATAAATAAAACTACCAAATATTGCAGACTGCAGTTTTGAGGAGCTTGCCTATCTCCACAAACAACCCATTCATTCACGCAAGAGAAAAATCGAAATTCTATCACAATCTTTAAAATTGTTTATGTTATTTTGGTATGTATTTTCAGGATCGCATATAAATCTTTCATTGTTAGAGGGGCATGGTCCCTTTGGGTACAGCGTTGCAGCTAAAAATTCCAAATGCAATGGATAGTACAAGTGATCCGTGTGCCTCTTTAATTGAACGTACTTTCAAGGCCTTTCCTTGGTCTGTTTACCATAGCTTCCTACACATAAAAAAAGCCACTAGTCGCCACTGGTGATAAGGTATAATCAGACATTTGAAATTTGTGGTCATTTTGCATCCTCTTTCTACCTTGCTATGTTAATCGTGGTGAAATAAATTACACATAGGCCTGCACAATGAAATGTCAAAGCCTTCACGAAAATTCGACCCAATCTATGCTAACTAATCCACATTCTGATGGCACATAAATGTCAATCTCTGTTCGACGTAGTTCAGTGGTGGAAAAAAAAGTACGTCCTTCAAAAGCAGGGTTCTTCAAGATCCAGGAATTTTCAAGAAATTCAATTCCGGTCCAGGAGAGAAAATCAGCAAGCATAAATTGGTTCTGGACAGTAAAGAACCTTTTTATCTGTAAAGTATTTCAATTCTGTCCAGGAACATTTATTCCGGATCAATTTAAATACGGTCAAGGAATCTTTTTTCCAGAATTTAATTACAGTCCAGGAACCTATTTCCGGCTGAAATACCGTGCACGAACCTTTATTCCGGATGAATTTAAATACGGTCCAGGAACCTTTTTGCGGATACATTTAAATATCGTCCAGGAACCTTCTTTCAACAAAACAATACGCAACTTGGACCGAATATAAATTGCGCAAGAAAAAATGTTCCGGTCCTGTACCGAAATCCAATAGAACCCATTAGAATTTATGGATTCCTGTACCTTTAACAACCGTGCCCAAAAGACTTCATCGACGGTAAGTAATGCAGAAGTGTAGGCAACACACGTTGCATCTCTCCATGATATGATTCTGTCTGTCTCAACAGCAACCCGTCTTCCATGCAAAGGCCAGCAGGTCAGGAACTAAAGGAAAGTCGCCCGATATACAAACTTCTTCAGTCGAGTTAGGTACAAAACGGAAACACGTCATATCAGATCCTAGGCAAGGAAAAGCAATGATGTTGGGTACCTCAAATGTCTCCAACCTGACTATCCTACTCTCTTGCTTAGCGACGGCTCTGATTCTTTGTCGTCTGCTAGAGCAGCGATTCTCAAACTTTTTTTCTCATTGTACCCTTTAGTCGTAACCAAACGTACAATGTACCCCCACCATAGGATTTCTCCCAAGAGTGTGTTTTGGGGATTTTTGGCTGCCTGATCGGTGGGAAGTTATAAATATGTTGGAGGCGTGTATCTGCAAGAGAGGAGAGCAAAATCGCATTCTGGCTGATTGTGGAAAGATGGGATACAAATAAACATTAGAATCCTACGTTCATTATTTTATTGTGAGTTCCTACGATTACAATCTTTATGTTTAATTACAAAAATTAAAATGTGAAACATGTATGCTAAGAAATACGTTTTAAAAAATCTTTAATTTTCAAGTATTTTTTCCAGGGTTATTCAAAAAATTAAGAACAAAAATAAGTTTATAAACAAACTGCCAGGCACGATTTTCAAGTTTTGTTGTAAATCCTCAGTTTCTATTGAGAAGGATGTGTCTGCATATCCTGACACAGTTTCTTGATGCCTGGTAGTGCATTTAAAACTTTCAAGCGGATTCGAACGAGTATTTTATTTCAAAACGTATAAAAGAATTAGAGTGTCAGTTACATAAACAGAGTTATTTTCCTGTTGAATGTTAAAGCTATGAAGTTTGAAACAATGAAGTCTGCTCTACAGACCTGCAGCAAGAAAATGTCGTGTGGTTATTCTGAACATTTCTCTTCCGAACTGTTCGCGTACCCCCTTCAAGTCGTAAATGTACCTCTGCGGGTACGAGTACCACAATTTGAGAACCACTGTGCTAGAGCATAGAGGTGGTGCAGCATTGCAACTCTTTTCTCGTTCTGTGAATTTTAACGTGTTGATATTATAATATAATAATAATCTTGGGCGCAACAGCCCTTGAGAGACAGAGAATACCAACCAACTGTTGGCTTCACTCTCACATGACTCATGCCCGTTTGCACCAACGTCGAGTTACTCGCGAGTAAGAATTAACTCAGAATTAACCTATGAATCGGCTGAATATCTGTTGCACCAACAGAAACAAGGGGTAAGTTGGGAGTAAAAAGAGGCTCAACTTTACCCTCCGAGATCGTCTAGTAAAATCGGAGTTTACCCACGCTCATCGTAGTAATGGCTGCAATCTGCAACATGTAGGCCTACTGTATCACTTCAGAATTTCAAAACTAAAACGGGAAGTAACAGACTCAAGCTGCGTACATAAAAAGCGAGAAATATACAGTCTGTTATTAAATATACAGGGTAGTCCAAAATTATGGAGACACCCGAATAAAACTTGAATGGCATACTGTTCCACAAAACTAACATTGTAGGTTTGTAATAGGGGTGCAAGGGAAATGGTATAGAGTATATGACGATGACGGCAGCCATCTTGAATTCAACTTCAAAATTCTAAATGGAAACCATAGCTTGTGACAAATCTATTGAATAGAATAGTTTAGGATCTATAGAAGCTGAGACAGAAATCGTTCACATTTTTGTGTTAGGGAAACCTGAGATGTAGTGGTAAGGGCTTCTATCTGACTGCACCCACAGCCGAATTAGGGGCGCATTTTTCCCGCGTCGTCTGATGGACATTAAGTTGTTGACTATCGATCTCGTTCAGCATAATTGATTTTTGTGTGTGTCGCTTCATCAATTTCATCTAATCCTCGGCCATCCTCGTCATTGCGATTAGCCAGAAGGTGCAGAAAAGAGACGAAAACAATATAAATTCAAAATAGATAACACTGTGCGAATTAAGTTTCTTGCATTGGGGGAGGTGCCCGCTTAATTCCGTAGCCTGCTTGTAATTTCATTTTGGGAGGTGGTTTTTTTTGTATGTAAATTTGTATGCATGTTACTAGTCAGTAAACTAAACTACTGCCTTGCGGTTTTAAGTACCTTAGAACATTGCTTCTAATCCAGGGCATTAAATCTTGTGCAAACATATAATTTAGAAGCAATGTATTTACATTCTAAGAAAAACCAAACTCATCCGTAAAAAAGAGCTATAACTAACTAACTAACTCTCTAGCCTTCTTAAACCCGAAGGTTCATGGCTGCAGCAACACAGGTCTTCCATCTGTCCCTATCCTGAGCAAGACCTATATACTCTTTTCCATCCCTACCGATTTCCTTTAGGTCCATCTCAACGTTGTCCTTCCATCTTCGTCTTGGCCTTCCTACAGGTCTCTTACCATTAGGTTTCCCAACAAGAATCCTGTAAACTCCTCTTTCCTCTCCCATTCGTGCCACATGGCCTGCCCACCTAAGTCTTCTTGATTTAATTACTCTAATGATATCTGGACATAAATTATGTAGTTCTAAATTATGTAACCTTCTCCACTCACCTGTCTCCTCATCCCTTTTAGGTCCAAAGATTTTCCTAAGGATCTTATTTTCAAATATTCTCAATTTATGTTCTTTTTTTAATGTAAGGGACCAAGTTTCACACCCATATAATACTACAGGCAAAATTACTGTTTTGTATATTTTAACTTTTAGTTTCTTAGATATTAAACGAGAAGACAAAAGTTTATGAATAGAAAAGTAATATCCATTTCCTGAATTAAGCCTGCTTTTTATTTCCCCCTTAATGTAATTTTCCTTTCTTAATATTACTCCTAAGTATTTGAATTTGGAAACTGGTTCAAACGAGTTGTTATCAATAATTAGATTTTGATTATTACCTAACACTTGGTTTCGGCCTGTAAGCACAGCTATATTTAGTTCTCTCTTTGCTAACTTCCAAACCTATCTCTTTAGCAGTTTTGAAAAATATTTTATCATTATTCTTAATTGTATTTATATCATCCCCTAATAAGTCTACATCATCCGCATATCCTAACAACTGAGTCACACCATTTAATTTTAGTCCTCCGTTAGTTTCTTTTACCTTCCTAACAGCATATTCTAAGGCGAAATTAAAGAGCAATGGAGATAATGCATCTCCTTGTTTTAACCCATCATGAATTGTAAATTTGTCAGACACATTTATACCCACACGAATTTTAATTTCTGTTTCACTGGTGCATATTTTTATCATATTAACAAGCTTCTTAGGTATTCCAAACTCTACTAATATATTATATAATTTATCTCTTTTGAGCGTATCATATGCTTTTTTGAAATCAATGAATAGCTGATGGACATTTTGATTATATTCCCATTTTTTTCTCAAGTGTCTGTCTGATGAGAAAAAATTTATATGTAGTTGATCTGTTACGTTTAATTCAACACTAATAAAACGAGCTATATAACTAATAATAACGAAAAGTTGACCAAATCTCTATTGCCAAGTTAGAACTTAACGTCCATCTAAAACCTACTTACAAGTTTATTGTGAACACATTAATACATGTAAAACATCAAACTATGCCATGATATCTTAAGCGTAAAATACCCGGTGAGGTTCGTCTGGTGCAGGACGGTGTCTTTCTTTAATGCACAAAGCTGCATACTTTTCGGCAGAGAAATCTTTGATGACTAATGGACACGAATGATTTTTCAATAGCGTTTGTTACAGAGTTAAGAATTGTTATGCTACGAGATGCTTCCGATTCCATTGTTTTAGGGGGATAAAAAAACATCCTTGGTAGGGATAAAAATAATTTTATTTTGCCGGCGATAAAATTCTTTGTGTTGTGGAAATCACCGGCATCCACCCCGTTAATTCGGACACAGGATAAAACAATTTCAAAGTGATGTAATTAATAACTTAATTTTTAAGCTGTCAATTCTTCAACATCTTAGCAAGATATAGTTAGTTGCATAAGCTTTCTCTTGTGTTGCCCTTCTGAAACAATCCCATTCAGATTAAGCAATACAATGAGGTAACAAAAACAAGAACATAATCTTAGGATTCGAACCTATGACCTCATGCCTTGCAGCACTGGTTTAATATTGAAGGCTTCCTCTCTTCAATTGAAAGACTATAATGGTTTCCATAGCCTTATGTTCATGATCACGAAACATTTAGTTTTGTTACAATATGATGCATGTCATATCACGCGAAATTTATTCACTAATTTCGAACACGATCAAACGTCAGATTCCGATATTATTCATACAAATTCAACAACAAAATTTTAAAACGTAACCAGACTGAGAATGTAACCAAGAATACTCATCGAGAGTAACCTCGTCAGATAGAAAACAATGGGGAAAATGTCCAAAATAGAAAATAGAAATAGAAATCTTTCTTCCTTTCATTCCTTTCTGTGTGTTAATAACCGGAAAAAAAACTAATAAAGTGCGATGTGCGAATCGATTTTTCAGAATCAAGCAACACGCGGTCGGATTTCTTATTGCGTATAAGCTTAAAAACAACTTACCGTAATGACTGCTGGGAATTAACAAGCTACACTTTCTCACTCTTTAAATCAGGTAAAGAAATTACTGCCGGGTCCACTCTATAACACACTCTTAATGGCATACATCAACGAAACGACTTTGTCACCTTTTCGTCTGAGACATCTGGTGGCGAACCTTCCGAATCACTCGACGATATACACACGTGATTTATTCAGCAATGGAATATAGTTCCCAGTTTCATTTGCTATGTCGCTGCTGTTATTCCTCTAAAATTACCTATCGGTAATGCAACACATATAACGAAGAAGTACTTTAGCTTTATGTTATGCATCGAATACTGTGTTTTCTATTCCCGAAAACATTTTACTTTAATGCAAGGCGGAACATTTTATACTGAATCACGCATCACGAGGTCCGATTTCTTGCGTGTTGGACTTGAAGCATTTACTCTTGTGTGTAAGCACGTATTACGAAATGCATGAAATCAAGGTTGGATACATTAATCGGCACAGTAAAAGGTGTAATTTTGGTTTCTTTGAAATGATTGTCTCTGATCATGCATTTTAGTGTCATCCGGGACAGCAGATGATGAAAATACTTGTTGTTGCATTTGTGTGCATTCTGATGCATCATAAGCAGAGGTGTTCATTTTGAGTCAACCTCTCCTCACTTTCACCCTCCGAGATCGCAGTCGCCCTCGCCCTCGCCCTCGCCCTCCACCGCCCTCACCCTCCGAGATCGCAGTCGCTCTCGCCGTCCACCGCCCTCACCCTCCGAGATCGCTCTCGCCCACGCCCTCCACCGCCCTCACCCTCCGAGATCGCTCTCGCCCTCGCCGTCCACCGCCCTCACCCTCCGAGATTGCTCTCGCCCTCGCCCTCCACCGCCCTCACCCTCCAAGATCGCAGTCGCCCTCGCCTCCACCGCCTTCACCCTCCAAGATCGCTCTCGCCCTCGCCCTCGCCCTCCACCGCCCTCACCCTCCACCAACCCTAACGTTATTACTAGTGGGTGGATTTTTGCATATTTGCATTTGTACATTGAGGAAAATTCATATGCTTTCAACGGTTTCATTCATATATATATATATCTTGATTTGGGATACTCTGGCAACGTTTTAGAGTTCTATCACAGGTGTTAGTGTATATTTGAGCTTACTGTGCTTATTATTGCATATACGTATTGGCAGTATGCAAATACTTTGTTGCTGATTTTCTGCAGTGGTAAATAAATGGCTACTGCTCGAAAATAAAAATCCGCGAATGAACATAGCAACACCTACAGGCATGTTGTCAACGTGGATCTTAAATAGTTTTTTATTATTTCGATTTCCTTTTGGAAGTTATAATTGTTCGTCTACACGCAGTGTATGCTTGCTTGTAGACTGAAGGGGCCTGTGTTGCTTGTCGCTTCGATAGCGAAGAGACAGGCAACGAGCGACACGGAAGTTTCAAGCCGAAACGACAAGCGACACTTCAGTCAATCTGCATGTACTCGCCACCAGACAAACTGGGGCAAGACGGTATTCAGTCCGAGCATCAGACGTCAGTTCGAAAGGTTTCATGTATTATTAAGGGTTCGTTTCCAGTGACACGCATTGCTTGTCGTCTGTGAAGGGACAAACGATAAGAAAGCATTCATCGCCTATTCCAATAGACCGAGCGACACGTATAAGCGATAAGCGACACCTGTAGCTTCTCGTGTCGCCTCAGTTCGAAAGACTGTGTTTATTTCTGAAGATTGCTTTCCAAAAGTTACATGCTACATGTCGCTTCGGTCTGAAAGTTCAATAAATGAGTGTTTTTTTTTTTCATTACTGCTATTGAATTCTTATAAGAACTTCTTTGCACTGTGGAAATGGATTGTTTTCTTTAAATTCTAATCTTGCCGCTGTGAAGCAACAAAAAATAGATTTTTAAATGTGTGTAGTGCGAACACAAAACCTATCCAGAACTGCAATACTTAGTACAATACACAAAAGAAAGGATTTCCTAAATGCTTCATAAAATAAGCAAATAATATATTTTTTAAAGAAGCAAAGCCCTCAATTTTCTTTATACAGTTCACAATATTTTCTTGAACTGCCCATTCCCTATCACAATTATTGTCACAAAAACTGAATCTGTATTGTAGGAATTGCATTTGTATTTGGAGTTTTAACACAACATACATTTAATAACCTTGAATAAATTGAAAAATGGGAAATAACGATGGGTTACTTCCCAATATTAAAGAGTATTAAAAATATTTATAGATATTCGTTCATTACTCTTTGTACGTTATCCTTTTTTAGACGTAATAAACGCTGGTCTGGGTTTCCAAGGAAACTACGTTTTTCCAAATAAATAAATATTTGCAAATGTTTAATGTTTTTTGTTTGTAATTCTTCTAGAGTTTCTAGACGGGACGAGACTTTTCACGAGCCGTCTTGTATTGTCTCGTGTCTCATCGCAACAATGAGACGAGACAGGCATTCAGTTTCATGTCGAATTTCAAAAAGCCTGTACCGTATCGTGTTACATTTCGTGAGCAACACTATAGATCATGTATATATTTTATTTATCGCAATTGCAAAGTTAATCCGTCAGTGGCAGACATGACCTTGTGCAGCTCAATTTTATAAATTCAGGATAAAATTATCCTTTTCCGAGGATTAGTTGTGTCGAAATGTACAAAAATGTTGTTATGAAAATTTGTTTGTCTCGTCCTCTACACGCTGCAAAAGTTTGTGCATTGACATGCTGTGTATGTTTCTTATGCTACAGACTTGAGACGATACCAAAATTTGCCCCTTGAGATCGAAGTTGGTGCTTACAACTAGAGCCGAGACCGAGACTATGCTAAGTCTTGTCTCATCTCGATACCAGTTTATAAGATTCCTAATTCCAATAAAAAAATTACAATGAGTTTGTAGTATATTGAAGAAAATTATTATGACATGTTATTTATTGTTGTTATGGGGAATTCGAAAAGAGGTTTTCTTATTTGAGACTCAATCCCCCCTCTCCACTAGAAATAATTGATAATTTGTCCCCTCCCTACAGGAATACTTTCCGCCTCTAATGAATAATATAAATATATGAAGACTTATACAATTAAGACTTATTAAAACTTTCGAACCAGCCAGAAGCATAAATAAAATGCATGTAAGTCTTCACATATTAGTTTATTCCAATTAATGATTTTTAAAACAAGTAACTCAGTTACTTTTTAACTGTAACTGTTTTAAAAAATTCACTTTCCGAACACTACATATGTCCCTGCGATATCCATTTAATAATAAACGCAAACGACTGTGTCAAATAAAATTATATATGTGAAATATATATTTTTAGGTTGACCTTCATTTTCCAAGGAAGGGACAGGCTCTCCTGTGCCCCACCTTCTGGGAATTATTTAAAATTTTATACTCTAAAAAATTTCTTCAATGATATTTTGAAGCTAAAATCTTATATTTTAAGTTAATTTTAATAATATATACTCCGGTAGCCATTTTTAAAAAATTTCAGAAATAAGTTGTCAAATTTTCAGGAGGAATGAAAAAGTTATCAATTTTATTTCTGGGTAAGTTAGATCATATAAGTTCATTATAAAAATACTTGTGTTTGTGTTGCACCTCTCCCTCTCAATGATAATTGAAATTTTAGTAAACCATGTTTTCGGTCCAAAGAAAAATAGAAAATACTATTTTATTAATTCATTAGTGTACAAAAACATAAATGTGAACTGGAATCCTTATTGTTTGGTTAACATTGTTGTAAAGTTTAAAAAAGATTGAATAATTTTTAAGAGGGATAGGATTATTTCTCCAAGACAGCGCAGTTCATACTTGGAGGCTATGTGAACGGCAGAAAGGATGAATCACTGAAAGTTCGAGGGGCTATAAATATGAAACCAGGCAAATAAGAGACAAAAGAAAAGGTCGTTTCTCACCACCATGAAAGGATTAAATTTGTCAAATTTCATCAAACTTTGAGATCATGGGTATCATGGTCTGGTTGAATTGACATGGAATGACCCATGAACCTTTCAAATTTACTCAGAAGGGATACAGATTTCTAGGCACTAAAACACATTTAAAACACGGATTTTAAGAGATGAAACAAATTTGGAAAAAAAATAATAAAACGAAGGCATGTGTTTTTTGAACATTGATTATTTTTGTTTCAAAATCATGGCTAGACGTTAGTAGGTACCTGTGTGTGGTTTTACTTTACATATGGATTCAAATATCTCCGAATATTACTACTGCCCCCACACACCCTATACGCCTTCATGGCGTGGTGCTATGCACAGGGGAGCACTTTACCTTTTTTTAAACTTTTTTTTGATAAGGTCTTTATCCATTAAGGGCTTTAAACCTATTGGATTGTTCTGTCTGTGTCTAAGTAAAGCTCTTCTAGTCAAGTGAAAATATCTGCCGTTAAATAAAGTACCAGCAGTCTTCCCTTCCCGCGGACGCTTTCTATGAATCATCCAGCACATTCTTCATGGTTCCATAGACACGCACACTGTCTAGAAGCAGCGTGGTATGTGCAGGTATTTCTTGGCATTAGGCTTCAATTTCATTAATGCCTTAATGCCTCAGAAATAGACATTTGACGCTCATAGAAATGTGTACGAGATCATCACGAATAAATCGTAATATCTCTTTTTGAGTTCCAATTCCATTCGATGTCAGGTCAAATAGTGTTCTATGTAAGTTACAACAGGAACAAAATATTATCGAAAAATTGATATATTATATTGGGTGAAGGAAGTTTATAATTATTCTTGAAAACAAAAAATAAATTAAATTTAATCCGATCTCCTCGTGTCTCGATCTGGCCCCGCCATAACCCTCACTCTCCATCGCCCTCCACCACCCTCCACTTGCCCTCACCGTCCAAGACCCTCCATCATCCACTTGCCCTCACTCCAAACGCCCTCACCCTCTGAGACTGCAGTCGCCCTCCACCGCCCTCACCCTCCGTGATCGCTTTTGCCTTCGACCTCCACCGCCCTCACCCTCCGAGATCGCAGTCGCCCTCACCCTCCAACGCCCTCACCCTCCGAGATCGCTCTCGCCCTCGCCCTCCACCGCCCTCACCCTCCGAGATCGCTCTCACCCTCGCCCTCCTACGCCCTCACCCTCCGAGACCGCAGTTGCCCTCACCCTCCGAGATCGCTCTCGCCCTCGCCCTCCACCGCACTCACCCTCCGAGATCGTTCTCGCCCTCGCCCTCCACCGCCCTCCGAGATCGCAGTTGCCCTCACCCTCCGAGATCGCTCTCGCCCTCGCCCTCCACCGCCCTCACCCTCCGAGATCGTTCTCGCCCTCGCCCTCCACCGCCCTCACCCTCCGAGACCGCAGTTGCCCTCACCCTCCGAGATCGCTCTCGCCCTCGCCCTCCACCGCACTCACCCTCCGAGATCGTTCTCGCCCTCGCCCTCCACCGCCCTCCGAGACCGCAGTTGCCCTCACCCTCCGAGATCGCTCTCGCCCTCGCCCTCCACCGCACTCACCCTCCGAGATCGTTCTCGCCCTCGCCCTCCACCGCCCTCCGAGATCGCAGTTGCCCTCACCCTCCGAGATCGCTCTCGCCCTCGCCCTCCACCGCCCTCACCCTCCGAGATCGTTCTCGCCCTCGCCCTCCACCGCCCTCACCCTCCGAGATCGCAGTCGCCCTCACCCTCCAACGCCCTCACCCTCCGAGATCGCTCTCGCCCTCACCCTCCGAGATCGTTCTCGCCCTCGCCCTCCACCGCCCTCACCTTCCGAGATCGCAGTTGCCCTCACCCTCCACCGCCCTCACCCTCACAAGTCTTCCGGAGGGTGAGGGTGAGGTCTGCCCTAACGAGGGTCGCCCTCCGGAGCGTGTACACCTCTGATTGGGACACACTTTTACTAAGCGTGTGAACCTCGAAAGGTTCGGGGATCGAAACTGGAACCCTTTAGATGAATGTAATTCTTACCATTGGGGGTTAGTGGTAGCTCGTAAGCTCTCGCTTGGCTGCATCTGCTAACTGCGGGAGGTAGTACCTTAATAAACTTAAATATACAGAACCCCTTAAAGAATGGCAACTCTCTTGAATTAGGTTTACAATGACCTTAAGTCTGCATTGGCAAAGGATGGCATTAGAAAAACATATTACCTGTCTCTCTGTCTAGAACCGTGGACCGAAGAGTTTCTAAATTAACTCTCACTCGACTGCTGTAGTTCGCCTCTTAAATTGTCTCTCAGTTTCGCTACACTCCTTCACTGTTCATAAGCCAGCCTGAATCTCCTCCAAAATCGTAGGAATCCCTTTCTCACTCTTGAAGAAAGATAAAGGAAATAACGAGAAATTATCCTGCCGGGAGCACTCTAATACAGTCTTTATGGTGTCAGATCACTTTTCACTTTGATGTATTATGAGCTGACATGCAAGCGACAGCGACGAAAATCACGAACTCCCGTCATCCATGAACAAGCAGTAGAGCTCGCGCACTTTCGGAAGTTCTCTGGCGTATGGATGAAAGCTGGTCAACGAGCCTCAGCAAAGGTTCGAGCTGGCGCAAGGTAGGGGAGGGGAGAGGAGAAGAGTCAGAATATTGTTGTCGTGGGCGGCCAGGCAGAAACAAGTTGGAAATCGGTTGTTTATCTTCACGCGGGTGCTGTTAATTTCACATTCGTTTGTTCGTTCGTTTCAAGGGAAACATGCGTCCCGTTCATTCTAAGGTTTTCCGCAGGACGATTCGTGGGCAAACACGGGAAGTTGTGGCAAACGTGCTGCAATTCATGCAAAGGGAAACCGATGAAAATGGATGTACCATTCCACTAAAGGAAGTATATGAACGTGTTTCTGCTGCTACCGGTGTGTCTTTGAAAATTATAAAATCTGTAAAAAAAGAAATGGAAAAGGTGGAAGAAGGCACATCAATCAGTTATGATACACCGTGCAGAAATCAGAACCGACCGCGACGGTGCACAAATTTGGACGAATTTGATCTCTGTGTAGTGCGAAGAACAATTAATGAATTTTATATTCAGGAAAAGAGAATTCCTACCTTGAAATCCGTGTTGCTGAAATTGCGCCAAGATATTGGATATGAAGGTCAATCATCTAGCTTAAGAAAAATATTTCGAAAACTGGAGTTTCGCTGGAAAAAGATTCAAAGCAACAGACGGATGCTCATTGAAAGAAGTGACATACGCAATACACGTATAGCTTACTTGAGAGCCATTGCCAGATTTCGTCGGTAAGGGAGACCGATAATATACAGTGATGAAACGTACATCCATAGTTCGCACGCAAATCCCAAAGCAAGGTGCGATGATAGTGTAAAAGGTATGAAAGTGCCTATTTCAAAGGGACAGCGTCTCATTATCGTACATGCCCGCAGTGAAAAAGGTTTCATTCCCAACGCGTTGTTGATTTTTAAATCGAATCAAGCAACCGGAGATTACCACAGAAATGAATTCTGAGAATGCTCCTACCCAATTTGCCACCTACCTCTGTTTTAGTAATAGATAATGCTTCTTACCACAATGTTCAGTACGAGAAATGCCC
Organism: Lepisma saccharinum; assembly: GCF_977018435.1. Taxonomy (NCBI): domain Eukaryota; kingdom Metazoa; phylum Arthropoda; class Insecta; order Zygentoma; family Lepismatidae; genus Lepisma; species Lepisma saccharinum. Next base: position 226,739 of record NW_028142959.1, on the reverse strand, counting down.
AACCTCAAATAGTAGGAAGCAAGACATGCAAAACTGGTTGTTACAAAACAATATTCCCTTCAGTGATGGTATGTATAAAACTGAACTCTACGAACTCATAAAGTTGCATAAGTTGCAAAGCCAAAAAGTTCGTTTTAGATCAAATTCTAGCTGAATATGGTCACACGGTCCTACGTTTACCACCTTATCATCCAGATTTGAACAGCATTGAGAAGATATGGGGCAACGTAAAACAATGGGTTGGACAACACAGTGTCACTTTCAAATTAATTGATGTGTGGGAGCTGTGTAAAAGAAGATTTTCGGAGATTGGGGAGAAAGAATGGAGTCATGTGCAAGATGTTGAACAATACTATATCAAAACTGAAGGTTTGTTGGAGCCTGAAATAAAGCGCCTCACTATCAGGGTTAACAGCAACAGCAGCAGTAGTGACAGTGAAATATGCAGTGATAGTTCGAAAGATTGGATTAAAGAGCCGCAATGTCGCCATCACACATCTGTTCCAGTTCCACCACGTAAGTTTCCACCTTTTACTAATTACTTATTCTCGTTAGAATATTCATTTTCGCATACGTCTCATACTGGATTACAAATGATTTGTTATCTTTAAATGCACTGCTTTATTACTAGTATTCTACTTCGTCCCTCTCCAACTCTCGCTGTTACAAGCATTCTAGCAGAACAGCTGATGATCGTATGCGCATGTGCCGAGGCACTTGGTGCTGATTGGCTATGACATTCGCGCCCACTCACTTCCCCTCTCCCGGTAACCTCCGTGCGGAGTGTTAGACTCGAAACGACGCTGCGCATTAGAAACGCCAGAGAACTTCCGAACGTGCGTGAGCTTCTACTTGTACAGAACCGCATCGCGCAGACACGTGTGGGAATTGGCAGCGACGCAGTGTTACCAGGCCTATTGATTTCTCGGGAGAATTCTTTTATAAACTATTGCTATGGAACCTCCAACGGCCTGCTCAAAAACACATTTTACTTGTACATGGAAGGGAGAGGTATAGTGAAACTTCACTCAGCCGTGAAAAGTGCTGTTTGAACTGTGAAATTATGCCAAACGCTACTCAATTGTGCTAGGACATAATCATTATTATTATTTTATTACTATTACTACATTACTATTTGTAGATGATTGTATTTTATATCACCCCAAAAATCTATTTCTATTTTGGTTATTTTACATCGCTTTTGTGCCTCTACGGGTAAGTACGACAATATGGATGAATGAAAAACTGATGGAATGGATGAATTGACACAGACACAGTGAAAAGTTCATGCCTTACTAGGTAGAACCTCTGACTTCGTAGCGTGGGCAAATTATTTTATACATGTATATATATATATATATATGTTTGTGTATGTGTGTATTTCTAGCAGATGGGGAGGATAGGTGACACGCTAGCATAAGCGTTGTTATCTTCAATTATTGAAGAAGACATCCTGTATAATTCACCAATATATTTCACATACGTAATGCATTTTCTCATTATGGTGCAGGACGCGTGCCCACCCCTGTAACCTGTTCACCAGCAGAAGGCAAATTGATTTGTTTGTTAGCATTCGACTTGAAAGATTGTGGAAAATCGCCGACAACGAAAGGCGGCAGGTTAACTTCATTTGTGATGTAAAGGGTTTGACCATTCGTCCTGGAGACCGAAGTCCCCAGTTCGAGGTGCCAAACTACTCTACCGCTGGTCCGTTGGTTCAGGGTTCCGCGGCCGCCCGATTGGACGGTCGTGGGTCCTTGGTTCGCGTCTCCGGTTAAGGAAACACGAATCCTACCACCAGTTAACGGTTTAATTCCAGGTTCGTGTCACCGGGTCGGTTATTTACACCTCCGGCGGTAAGCCACGTCGTGCATAAAGTGGTGCTGTTATTCATTTATAGCAATAATAATAATAATAATTGTTGTAATAATAGAAAACTATAACCCTTCTGGTCAATGGAGACAAGCTATACAGCTTCAAACTCAGGACTAAAACCAAAAATATCGACCATACGAGGATATACATCTATACATCTATACATATAAATGAATCAAGAACACGTGTAGGATAACGAATAAATACGTGTATTCGGCAAAAATAAACACAACAATGATAATATGACACATTACTTGTACATATCCCCTCGCTCTCATTCCATCATGCACTCACACACACACGCTGCAGGGGTGAACACAATATACCATTACATGATAAAATAATAACCGCCTCTTTGGTTTATTTCCCGTGTACCTTCGAACATTTGAGATTTCTATTAGCCCCTTAGGCTTGCTTTCAATGTAAATACGCGCGGCCAGCACTCTGTCACGTATGAGACGCGATTAGCTAGGCGTCATAGTTACCAAAAGTAAATAATAATTGACATTACACTTGTTGAGGCACTACTATACAAAAAGAATAAGCATACACTAAATGAGTGACAAGGGGAAATTAACTTGATTACAGGTACACGAGTGCTGATAATACAAACGACTGTAATATAAACTAGGATATATATTAAAAATGATGAAGTCGGCTATACTATTTAGTACCTAGTTTTCTACTACCTATATATATCAAAGAGCACGGTAAAAAGTTAAAACACACCTATAATTAATCATATAAATACTCGGCGCGAGAATAGGAAAACAATAACAAATAGTAGGTCTTTTACATTTATAGAATTTCGAAGGGTGAGCGAAATAGGTTCTTAATTTTGAAGATTTATAGTACTTTTGATTGGATTGGCCAAAATAATTAGTAATTGCCGGCAACATTGTTCGATTTCATCTCGCTTTGTCTTATGACGAACCAGTGGCGACGTAGGTGGACAAATGTTCACTCTCACACATAAAGATACAACTGGAGGATACTATACCGAGTCATTGGCGGTGTGGTCCTCGCTGATGTTAACGGTCCTTGTTGCGGCGTCCCGACGACACTCGTGGCTATGCCAGTCTGTCCTCCTGGCGGGCGAAAACTGTCTCTTCGACTTAGACGTAACATTAATTTTTCTTCCCTTTTTCCATCGTGGCGACGAAGATGGGCGGAAAAAGCACCTCGCTTCCATCTGTCTGCTCGGGGTGTTGCATCCGATCGTGGCTTCAATGGCCGTTCGGGGATACGCAGGGCGTCGGGTCGTCTAAGGGCGGACGTCGTTTCATCTCTCTCTTTTTCTCTATCTCTTCTCTTTTTCTCGACGTAACATCCGTCTCACCGTTGTCGTACTGTCTCTCACCTGGGTTGGCAATGCGAGTTGTCGCTGCGGCGTGGCTTTCATCTCAGACGCCGTTATGCAAGCGTCGTGGTGCGGTTCTCTTGACTTAAGGCGTCGTATAGTTAAGCAAGGGTCGTGGCTTCTTCTCTTGGCTTCATGGCAGCAGTAATCGGAAACCCGAAGGTCCCGTCCCTCTCGTAGTTTTCAACCGCCCATGTTTATTCAATGTCCCTCCTTACAAAAAAGGGAAAAACACAACTGGAGCACGTGAAACACGTAATTATCCTCAATTCCTGGCACTGTCACTGTGATCACACACTCACGACAATTAACACGACGCGGTCGGAAAGTTAAAACAAAGCAAAGTTCCGTATCTCGCGCAAAGTGACGCGGAGATGGTGTTCGGTCTGAATATGGCGCTAAACTGTGTCGGTCCTCTGGAGTCCAGGGGTATTTAAGGAAATCTTGAAACTTCAAAAATCAACCGCCTCGCAGTTCGTTAGCTTAGAAAAAATGCTGGACGGTGGTCTTTCTTCCAGGTTCGTTGTCCACTTGGGGGGTTTGGGGGTGAAGAAAAAAAACAGAGCAGCCCACACGTGTTGCGAAAGAACTCCCCCTCGGTCGGCAACTAGGACGTTCTTCCTTTCGCTGAACAAGTAAAAGTCACCCTTAGTGTCAAAAATTCCACAACTCGATATTGTTTTCCTACCCTCGCCGTCTAGAACCGAAAATCCAAGAAAAGCCAAAAAGCACAACTGGCTACAGAAAGTTGTTAAGAGTATTTACGAAATTCTAAAATACACTCACATAAACTACAAAAAGACTGGTGACAAAAGTAATTGTCACAGTGAACACAACTTTCTATGATTTCTTGTCATAAATATTCTTCGCGAAAATAGAGACATCGCCAGGCCCGTAGCCAGGAATTCTTTGTAGGGGGGCGAAGTCAATCCTAGAAAGGGCAATTTTTTATATATATATATATTGTGTCGCATTGGCAGATAAAGCAGGGTATACAGAGGCACTTGCCCACTCCAACAAAATAGATACGTAACAGAAAAGGGATGATATCTTGAAACTGCAACGAACAAAAAACAAAAAAACTTCGAGCAACATCAAATAGCAATATATTCGATAATGATCTTTCTAGATTGACAAAGAATATAAAGTTTAACATACGTAAATAGGCTAATAGGGACTGCATCTACTTGATATTTACAGGTCAATAATGTTAATAAATGATTAATATGCACCAACAGCTTTGGACCTTTCTGCAGAACTGATTAAGGGAGCCCTTTATAAATCATGCTTCATAATGATTCCCTCTAATTTCCAGCATGCAAGATTTTTACGCACAAAGGAATCTAACGAGAATCCAACAACACCATTGTGTTGTGTTATGCAAGAAAAATAGAATTAATTAAATAATAATGGTTACATATTGGGCCTCCCAATGGCGCAGTGGTAGCGTCATTGCCTTGTAATCAAGGGGTCCCGGGTTCGATACCCGGTGGAGGCACAAGTGGTTCGGATCCCACTTTAAACTGTAGGTCCAGTCCCGATTAGCCTTACTGCGCATAAAGTGGACTTAAAACACCAAACCAAATGGTTACATATCATATTATCTACAGTTTGATGAATTGTGTAACAATTTGTAAAACATTAAAACATGGGTCCTTTAGTCCACCACGGACTCTATTTCCTTCAAAGGGGAGACTCTTGCATCACTACAGACAATGTTTGCCTACTGGTTACGTTAACCATTTTGCAAAATATTGTGTGAATTGTATTATTTTATTGTTGAAATACATGTGTTTGAAACCTGACAAACAAATAGGAATCCCTTGATTGATCAATGGTTTCTCGGATTACAGTGTCATCATTAATATTTCAGATTACATTTCATAGAAAGCAATTGTTTTAATAGGGCGCAAATAATTTTATGGAGCGCCATGGCATTCTCTTTGACATTTTTTCATAGATCGTTTGGCTCCCAGGGTTGACTCCCGCCGCCCCATAGCTATGACTCTGAACGTGGACTATAAGAATAGCAGACATTGCGAGCGAAATGGGCAAGAAAATTTTACGAAATGTATTTTTATTTGTATTAAATTTGAAATCGAGGGGGGGGGGGCAATTGTCCCTCTGCGCCCCTTACAAGTGCTCTTGGCCGTCTGGAAGAAAAATGCAAGGAACACGTAAAAACTAATTCCATCATGAGTATCCAATTGCTTCCCCTGAATGGACTTCCGTCCAGGGTCTGGTGGGGGACAGGGACAATGCCCCTGCCCCCTGTGGTTGCGGCACTGTTTATGAGTGTATCTTCATCAATTTCACATCATCACTCATTGTTGCGATTAGCGAGAAGTGACAGAAAAGCAACGCTAAGTAACAAAAATCAAATATCCACCCCTCTCTCTACCACATGAATCACTATTACCAAAAGGTAGACTTGGGAAGCAAATAATTTAAGCAGTTCCAAGTTCATACCAAAACATCCAAGAGAAACATCCGAACACATTAGGCACCTTTAATACGACTACTCAAAATGTCACAACTGTTCTAGATTCTGAAAATTGCGAAATCATTTCCCGAAGTCTGAATCTGGAAGGGAATTTTTTTCCTCCCAATCCTAGTACGACATTATACGGAATCCCACACACCTGAATAAATCACAAAATTAATATGTGTCTTTGTTATGTTGCTAGAGTAACACATGATATAATTGTAAAGATTAGTGAGAATGTGTTCTGTATTTTCACAGGGGGAGCAAAGCAGGCTCTCGGGGAGGGGGGGCACTTGTCCCCCCTTCCCCTCTAGCTACGGGCCTGGACATCGCAAACCCCTTGCGTCGGTGCTGAGAAAGGGCAAACTTGAAGGTGTTTTCCACGCACCCTCACCATCGGAAGATGCGGAAGAAATGAAAGACTTTCGTCGGGTCCCTCGGGCGGTTTACTTTCTTTTGTTTGAAACACTTCCACTCCTGAAATGGAGATGTTCGGTTTCTTAGCACCATTGTTACAAAAGTATCTGTGACGTTTACACCGTAAACAACACACGCCACTGCAGCAGGAGGCTTTTATTGTGACCCTTTGCTTGGCGACTCTAGGTTATTCGCAATCTATCTCGTCCTCTCCCCTTCTAGAAAATGAATGTTGACATAAAAGTACCTACTATTTCAGACATATGACTTGATTTCAGTCACAGTAATTTACATCCATTATTATAATAGGGATGTAGGAACGTGATAATTTCAAACTCAAGTGATGTTTTCTGAGAGGGCAACATTATTACGGGGTAATATGCCTCGTTTACCCGCCTGATAAAAACACATTGTTTCCCTCTCGCTGGAAAATATCTGCGGATGCCAACTTGCCCCCCCCTCACCCAGTGCGCACGCCAATGCCGCCCCTCCCCTCCCTCGTTTAACCGCTACTATTAGATCATCGGATTTTGTAGCAGTTCTTCTGGATTCCCAAGGAACAATCTCCCGATTTTTTTCAAGTCTGACTTGGCACCACTGCCCCGAGCACCGATACGACTACGAGTAACTGTAGGGAAGATGCGCGAACGATTTTCACCGATTTTTTTTTTCCTTTTGGTCGAAACGTGACGACAGATTCGATTGGTGTTTGCGGCGAAGTTGCGTGTCGTCTGCAAGGAAATACCCACCACGTAGCGTTCGTATACACCTGTGCCAACTGTACGTTTGTTAGTACTGTGTAAAATGTCGGTAACATTGCATAAAATTAATGACAATGTCGTGTCATCTGGGAATAGCGTTAATTTCTCATATGTTCAAACTCTTTGCGCAATCGACAGAAAAATATATGGAGAAAAAGCGAAGTTTTGTGGTGTAGGACAATAACAAAATGAAAAGGGGCATAAACCTTTGCCCAACTGTAGTTCACGTGTGTTTATTTACTTGACCCAGCTACCTGGAATCAATTTGTTTCCGTATTTATTAGTGGTTAGGATTCTCATTGAAACATTTACATCCAGTAAAGATTAACTGTAAATTCCAAGGCTCCGCCATTATCGTCTCTGTTTCCTTTTAAGGTTTGTTGAAGCAATGTAATGTAAAATGTTGAGGTGCTCGAAAACAGTAATTTCACTCCTTGCTTTAACAATTTCAGATATAAAATACCGACCTCCGTGGCAGAGTGGTTAACACAGCGCGCTACGATGCCAGGGGTCCCGGGTTCGAATCCCAGCCTGAGCATGGGTGATCTTTGTAAGTTTCGCTTTATCAGTTTCAACATATCATCACTCAGCCTCGTCTTCACGATTAGCCAAAACTTTCATAAACGCGAAGTGAAATAAACTAAACGAATCAATCGATTTGGGATATCATAGACGGAACTGAAGGGATCCCGTCGCTTGTCACTTCTGCGTAAACCCCCGTGTGACTTGTCGCCTGTCGCGTGTTCCTTCCGTCTGAAAGCTCCCTGCGTGTACGATGGATAAAGAGTGGATGGGAGCTAGAAAAGCAAGGCAGATTCTATATATTATCTAGCTATTGATAATCAACAAACTTTATTTCATATACTCATGTTCTTATGATTAAGGAATCATATTTATTCTCACTATAACTACAGTGAGCAAAGTGATTACAGGTTTAACCCATTTTCGAGAATAATATTTTGTGATGTGTCCCAGTTATAACTTTTGTTGGCATAATATCCTGCATTACTTTTACGAGACGAGACGGGACAAACGAATATTTTCGAGACGAGACAGCATTTCCACGAGACGAGACGAGACAGACCAAAGTCTCGTCTCGTGGGCAACACTAAGCATTCGTCGCTGAACTTTAGCTACACTTTGTTTGTTGATAATGGAAAATGCCCGTACACATTTGACACGCTGCTCAATAGTTAGGCGACTTGCTGTTATTCTAAACAACATACACTTCTTCCGATATGTGTGTTAGATTTTACATACGTGTAAAGAATAGTGTTGCCCACGAGACGAGACGAGACGAGACGAGACTTTGGTCTGTCCCGTCCCGTCTCGTGAAAATGCTGTCTCGTCTCGTGTCTCGTCTCGAAAATATTCGTTTGTCCCATCTCGTGTCCCGTCTCGAAGGGTTCTGTCTCGTCTCGTCACGTCCCGTCTCGTTTTGTCCCGTCTCGTCTCGTAAAAGTGATCCGGGATATCATGCCAACAAAAGTCAAAAGTAGCAGAAACACGAAATATTTTTCCGGAAAGTGGGATAAAGCTCCAAATATTTTACCCATTGCATGGTGAGAATAAATAAGATTCGTTAATCATGAGGACATTAATATTAAAAATGCAGTTTGTTGGTTACTGATTGCTAGGTATCTTATGAAATCTACCTTGTGGTTTTTCTCGCTTCATACAACTGTCTATCCATCGTACATTTATACCAAGTTTGTTAGAACCTGTCCCGTTTCCCGCGCTAGCGATCGTTCGACAGTTTTGGTGCCAATGAGAAACGAGAAAAAAGTCGTCTGCTGGGCAGCGAGGAGCGAATGGAAGCCAGAAGAGAGGAGCTTAGGTAGACGCTGTTGTCACGTTGCGTATTTTAATTTGCTGCCTGGCTTTGGCTTTCCCCAGCACGGAGTTCAGGCGGTCTTCAGCAGCAACACCGCTTGGTTTATGCTAGAAAAGCCAGCGATCAGCTACCGCGGGAAGCCGGACAGCTTGTAACAAACACGGTATAAGTGAGTGCTCTTTTCCATTACTGCTATACCTTTTGGAAGTCTTGAAATGTTTTCCAATAGACCTTCTTTCTTTCTGAATGTCGAACTTCCGTGCACTATGAAAATGTACATTTTTTCTTTAAATTCTAAGCTTGGCGCTGGGGAGCAACAAAAAAGTTTTTAAATGTGTAGTACGAACACAAAAGACTATTTAAAATTTCAATATTTAGTATATTACAAATAGAAAGCATTTATTGTTCTTAGGTAGAACTCGCCCTTTAATAAAGGAAAGGAAAATTGAAAATTGAAAAAATTGAAAATATTGTTAAACATCTTCTATGACATAAGTTTCAAAAAGTGTTTCTTTGTGATATTGTGCTGTTTCTTATGCTCAGCTTATGACGCACATACTTTTTTGTTTTCCCTTTAGCCTCTAAGTCCGGTACCACCACCGCTTGATCTAATTTATCCTTCGGCAAGCACGCATCTAGAAATATATGTCGGGGGAGGGTGTCTGAGCCAAGTGTTTCAGAAAAAATGATAATAATATCATTAACGTCAACAATTAAGCAAATGTTTAAATTAATGCATTAATATACTTCATATGTCTATTCACTTGAATATGTAAATTAATCAATTCTATTATTGTAATTGCATGTTACAAAGATGGTAGAAGAATAGTAATATAACAGCACAAATATTAGCTAATATCTAGCTTACGTGTAGTTAAGATCGTCAAAATCTGCATAAAAACAGCTGTCCTGGCAAGAAAATTAATGTCAAAAAAGGTGATGAATTGAATTTTTTTCATAACAAAAAAAGATGTTACATCCAGTTGACGAAAAATAAAGTTCCTGATTAATATTTTATGCTCATTATTATAAGTAGTAGCGTACATAAAACTTCATTGATACTGTCATTCAAAGCAGTATGATCCCAATAGAATCCTTGTTTTCTAGTAAGTTCGGCAGGAATATATAACCCTCGATTATGCTAAACAAATATATTTTTTGTTTAGCTAGAGCAAGGCCCCAGGAGGATGCAAGAAGCCTTTCCTGCAAAAGTGTATGTTTTACGAAGCGAAGACACGTGACAAAACCACCACGTATGGAAGGCAAACCTGCATTAATTTTATATCGCACGTTTACAGAGCCGTGCCTCCTGAAGTTATAAAAATCCCAACTTCAATGATTCTTTTAGACATGCTATAGTTGAAAAAAATATGTTTAGATGTCACGGTATCTAGTGACATGTGAAACGCAGTTCGATATAAATTATTTTTTGTTTATTGATTCATTTTGTGCACAAACATGAAAGTGTGAGATTTTATTTTATTTTGTGAATAAACTTGTATCCGAGCCAGACGTCGGGAGTTGGAGCCGGGTCTTTCCTGAGTGACAGCCGCCGCTTAGAACATGACATATTTGCACCAACGCGAAGATAAGGAAAGATTATTTTCGTCGCTACCAGGCCTGAGTCGCAGCGGGCGGGCTAACCCATGTTCACGGATGACCAGAGAAATCAGCTGGAGCTCAAGCCTGCAAGGATCCAGGACGCGTCGCCGACCGCGTCTTTCAAGACAATGGACAGAGGTCATTTCCATCCCCTGAGAAAGCGAAGCGAAGTCACCTTAGCGTGGGTTTCAACGGACGAATTTGAATCTCTTATATATATGCGGTGCTACCACCCCAGAGACAGTTTTCACCCGGATTTCATAGAGAGAGCAGCTCCGCGCTACACTCTCGCGTGATTATTGTTTTGTGTCCGTGGACTTTGTTTCCTTACGTACCGTGAGCGAATCGCAGATAGAGAGGTACCAGTGTGCGCCTTATTTTGGTGAAGATTACGCGGTGATTTGTTTTTTGCCAAGCGTTAACTACATAATCATGGGCGGCTAAAGGAGATTGAGAAGGGAGTCTGTCGACTTCTCTGACCCCGCAACGATGCTTCGCCATCTTCCGATGAAGCCAGTCAGCCAACGCCAAAGACGACATCAAAGCCAAACACTGCCCAAAGCCCGAAGGACGTCTTCAGAACGACGCCGATCGAAGCCCGTCACCAGAGAGAGAGATTGAAGGACGACTCCAGAACGACGCCGATCGAAGCCAGAGGGAGAGATTGAAGGACGACTCCAGAACGACGCTTCCAGAACGACGCCGAATCGAAGCCCGTCACCAGAGAGATTCCGAACCGACGCGTGACCACGTACATCCGACGCTAGTGGCAAGAGGAACGCCCGAAGTACTAAGGAGGTGCAAGTACACCATATCGTCGCAATTATTCTTCGTCGCGATCGACCTCGGAGGACAATTTCGCCACAAAGGAACCGTGTGCAAGTCCCGCGTCCAGGAGAGATGAATGACCGCACCATGTAGCAGAGTCTGGTACAGTATACTTCAGAGGGTCTCATGTCAATGTAAACGTGCGTCGTTAGTATCGACACCGTACGTTTAACGCCGAAGTCTCACTTATTTGCAAAGTTACTCAGGAAACCCCGAACCTAATTTCCGCATCTGATAATTTTTGGTATTGTTGTAAAAAAGGGTTATTTCATGTTCAGATATTCTAATTTAATTGTCTGCATTCAGGATTAGAAGCTCCATTTCATTCCTTTAATATTTAGTGTAAATTGTCAAAGTGTGCTCCATTTCTTGTGTAACCGACCGCCCCGTCGCGCCATTTAACTTGTCAATAGTTGACTGATGAGTCCTTTTTAATTGTGGAAGGCGTAAATTTTATTGCAAGGTCGTGTGCGTGAAATAGTATTATTTGTTGCATAGTGGTTTTTAAGGTAATTTTTGCTCGCGCCGACGATTGATTAGTGTATTCCGGCAGCTGGAGCCAATTAAGTTTTTGCATCACTATGTAATTGAGTAGTTGTTCTCATTGGACGAGAGAGGCTTGTGTGTAAAACCCCCGTCCGAGAAACTTGTATAATGTCGTGCTTACGACTCGATGCACACGTTCATTCGAACGAAAGATTTAACCACGCCGACCCATTGTCTTAGTTAACCGCTTTCCGAGGGCTGGCACTTAAGTTAATTTAAAAGAGCACAGGAGCTGGCAGACAAATGCCCTAAATTCACATAAAGGTTTAAAAATTAAAAGGAATGATATGTTAATGAGATCCATGATTTGTATCCATACTTCACATGTAAAAATACCTCATGTGTGTGAAAGAGAGATAGAGTGAATGTTGTGAGAGTGAGGAGGCTTTGTAAACAGTTGTTGATTGCAATATTTTTGTTGTTACAATATATATATTCACTTTTTTACCGTTCGGCAGTGTTGTTATTTGACGTTTTTCAGGTATCAGATATTATGCTATTAGTGTTTTATGATTGTTCGAATCTACATATCAAAGGTAAACAAAACAGTGTAACATTTCAAGGTATTAATCTCCGCCTCGCAATAGTATGACAATAAATGACCGTCTCAGTACCGAACTTGAAAACTGGACCGTGAGTCACGACCGGTTTCCCGTACACATAACGACGTTTGGCCCCGTGCCGGGGTATGATTGACACGTCATTTCGGGGACCGTGAGTGCACTCGTTACATTTGGCGCCGCGACCATGGGACGGCAACTTTTGTCATTCCTTTCCAGGAAAGCCAGGTTGCGAGAGCGGTAGAAATTTCATTGTTGTATACGCCACGCATAAAATTCTTGTGTTAGGTTCCTGGTTATTTGTGTGTTTTTCGTTTTGTATTTCGAGGGTTATTTTGATGTATTTGTCGTAGGTTCACGTGTAAGGACACGTGATTGGGCGTAATTGGTAACAATAGGGCAGATATTTTTTCGGCGAAAGCAGCAAGGGCAGCTGCATAGGGCATTTTTTATGTACTTTTTGTGTACTTTTTTTTTGGTTTTTGGTGTAATTTATGGCATCTGGCTGAGTTGCGGGATAAGGGATTCCCGACGGACCTCCTTTTTCTTTTTATGTATCGATTTGTAATTCACATTTTGTGTGAGCTCGCGTAAGTTTGCGTAACTGTTCCCAAGTGCGACAGAAAATCGAGCAGATATTTAGCGAAAGGCCTTCATGAGATTAAGAAATCGTCGTATAGACTGTTTGAACAAGAGTGACGTCATGATGGTTTGCGAGGCTTGTGGAAAGGAATTTGCTGATTTCGAAATCGACAGCGAGGGGGCCAGACCGGTTTGTCTTCAGTGCAAGGGCCCGTTGGAAATGGAAAGGGAGATACCAAGTGCCCAAGGGGGTACATCGTCACGTGCGGACAGCGACCACAGCAAGGAAGAAGATGACGTAGGAAGTGGCAGTGGTGCCAACCAATTTCAGCTGGTCCTCCAGATGCTCCAAGGAATGGAAACCAGGATGCAGACCGAGATGCGGACCAACATCCAGGGATTGCAGGCTGAAATGCAAGGAGTGCAAATCAACATCCAGGGGTTGGAGACCAGGATGCAGACCGACGTACGAGGGATGGAAGAACGTCTCCAAGGGACGGTTCGCGCCTCAGGAGAAGAAGTGACGCAACAGCTCCTTCAGACGATCCAAGAATCCGAGGCTCGAATCGAATCCAGGATCGCCAGGACTGACGTTCGCCTCAATGAACAGGAAACCAAGGTGGCAACACTGGCGCAGAGCGTGCGTGAACAGGAAGGAGCTTTGCAACACATCGGCCAGCAGTGTGCACAGCTGGAGACGGCCTGCAATCGGAGCAACGATGCCCTCGAGCGACAAGTGCGGCGAGCAGCGAGCATAGCGGAAGGGAATTCCGAGAAGATAAAGGACATAGAGGAGAAACTGCAACGACTGAACGTAGCCGACGTTCCCGGATCATCGCGAGAGCCGGCAGCTATGACGTCACCACAGCCAGCTGCGGTCCCCTCGTCTTCAAGGCGCGCGAGTGACGCAAGGCCGACTACGCTTGTCAACGGAGGAAGCGAAGTGGAACCTGGACTACATTATCCATCGCCGCGACCGTTCGAAGCCCAAACTTCAAACCGGGAAGATATACGGTCTGAACCAGCACCGACGAGAAGGGCTCTGTTCCCGCCGGAATATAAGAAACATTTCAAGAAGTTCTCCGGGGCCGACAGGATTTTGCCGTCTGCCTTCATCGAGGAATTCGAAGCAACAGCGCGGGAGTTAGGACTTGCGGATGCGGAGCGATTACTCGTGCTGAAAGGCCTAATGCAAGATCGGGCAAAGAACTGGCTGGATCGGAATGAAAGACACTTTCATTCATACTCGGCATTTAGGGAAGCGTTCTTGACACACTTTCAGCGCCCCATGCAAGTGGAAAGGATGCTTATCCAACTGAGGAACGAGAGGTACGACAGGAACGGGGGGCTTACTTTTGCACAATATTTCTGGCGTAAGTTCAATGAGTTCCAGGCTCTCCAGCCACAGATGACCACGTCGGAGATAATTGCGGCCCTAATTTATCATTACCCGCAAGAGATAAGACGACATCTTAACGGGGCGTGCGTTTTCGACGCGGAAGCCATGTCGCTCACGCTCGAGAACCTAAACCAGTGCGAAGAGGAACGCGAGAGGATGCGGAGTGACAGATGGAACAAAAGGAGACGACCAGAGGATGAAGGAAACCGGGGAAACAAGCACCCACGCGTCCATTTCGTCCAGAGGAGGTACGATGGGCAGCAACGCGCTCCAGGAGCCGAAGTTCGCCAGTTTCTAGAAGATCCGCCTTCGCCACGACAGAGACGCCAGTATCGGGGACAGAGACGTCGAGGTGGTCAGACTCGCGGTTCGCCGGGTCACCATGGCAACAGCGGCGACAGCAACTTTTCCAACGGGCGAGTAAGCAATGGTTATTATCAGCGTCACCCCGACAGTAGACCGGAGAGCCCGCGTTCTGACAACGGGCACACAAGGCGCAGCCCGCCGAGGGTTCAAAGGAGCCTGACGCGAAACGCGAACGGGCCGAATCCCAGCAACACGTCTCCACAGCCGGGGCCGTCAGGTCGTCAGCGCCGAAGGGAGGAATGGGATGGCGAAACATGGTTAAGCGACATGGCGCCATGTTAGAAGTATAAAATAACATTGCGCCATACCCAGAGTGTATAAAATGTATATTTATTATGTAAATTGGAGGTATCATTTATATCATGTGTGTTGTGTTATCGAACTGGTTTACTTTTCTTGTACAGGGTGTTAAAAAATTTGTAGTCAAAATTTCATGCCCCTGATTAGTGAAAAATTTTATTCGCCTACAGAATTTTTTGATCGGAAGGAGGGCGAGATGTCACGGTATCTAGTGACATGTGAAACGCAGTTCGATATAAATTATTTTTTGTTTATTGATTCATTTTGTGCACAAACATGAAAGTGTGAGATTTTATTTTATTTTGTGAATAAACTTGTATCCGAGCCAGACGTCGGGAGTTGGAGCCGGGTCTTTCCTGAGTGACAGCCGCCGCTTAGAACATGACATATTTGCACCAACGCGAAGATAAGGAAAGATTATTTTCGTCGCTACCAGGCCTGAGTCGCAGCGGGCGGGCTAACCCATGTTCACGGATGACCAGAGAAATCAGCTGGAGCTCAAGCCTGCAAGGATCCAGGACGCGTCGCCGACCGCGTCTTTCAAGACAATGGACAGAGGTCATTTCCATCCCCTGAGAAAGCGAAGCGAAGTCACCTTAGCGTGGGTTTCAACGGACGAATTTGAATCTCTTATATATATGCGGTGCTACCACCCCAGAGACAGTTTTCACCCGGATTTCATAGAGAGAGCAGCTCCGCGCTACACTCTCGCGTGATTATTGTTTTGTGTCCGTGGACTTTGTTTCCTTACGTACCGTGAGCGAATCGCAGATAGAGAGGTACCAGTGTGCGCCTTATTTTGGTGAAGATTACGCGGTGATTTGTTTTTTGCCAAGCGTTAACTACATAATCATGGGCGGCTAAAGGAGATTGAGAAGGGAGTCTGTCGACTTCCATGACCCCGCAACGATGCATCGCCATCTTCCGATGAAGCCAGTCAGCCAACGCCAAAGACGACATCAAAGCCAAACACTGCCCAAAGCCCGAAGGACGTCTTCAGAACGACGCCGATCGAAGCCCGTCACCAGAGAGAGAGATTGAAGGACGACTCCAGAACGACGCCGATCGAAGCCAGAGGGAGAGATTGAAGGACGACTCCAGAACGACGCTTCCAGAACGACGCCGAATCGAAGCCCGTCACCAGAGAGATTCCGAACCGACGCGTGACCACGTACATCCGACGCTAGTGGCAAGAGGAACGCCCGAAGTACTAAGGAGGTGCAAGTACACCATATCGTCGCAATTATTCTTCGTCGCGATCGACCTCGGAGGACAATTTCGCCACAAAGGAACCGTGTGCAAGTCCCGCGTCCAGGAGAGATGAATGACCGCACCATGTAGCAGAGTCTGGTACAGTATACTTCAGAGGGTCTCATGTCAATGTAAACGTGCGTCGTTAGTATCGACACCGTACGTTTAACGCCGAAGTCTCACTTATTTGCAAAGTTACTCAGGAAACCCCGAACCTAATTTCCGCATCTGATAATTTTTGGTATTGTTGTAAAAAAGGGTTATTTCATGTTCAGATATTCTAATTTAATTGTCTGCATTCAGGATTAGAAGCTCCATTTCATTCCTTTAATATTTAGTGTAAATTGTCAAAGTGTGCTCCATTTCTTGTGTAACCGACCGCCCCGTCGCGCCATTTAACTTGTCAATAGTTGACTGATGAGTCCTTTTTAATTGTGGAAGGCGTAAATTTTATTGCAAGGTCGTGTGCGTGAAATAGTATTATTTGTTGCATAGTGGTTTTTAAGGTAATTTTTGCTCGCGCCGACGATTGATTAGTGTATTCCGGCAGCTGGAGCCAATTAAGTTTTTGCATCACTATGTAATTGAGTAGTTGTTCTCATTGGACGAGAGAGGCTTGTGTGTAAAACCCCCGTCCGAGAAACTTGTATAATGTCGTGCTTACGACTCGATGCACACGTTCATTCGAACGAAAGATTTAACCACGCCGACCCATTGTCTTAGTTAACCGCTTTCCGAGGGCTGGCACTTAAGTTAATTTAAAAGAGCACAGGAGCTGGCAGACAAATGCCCTAAATTCACATAAAGGTTTAAAAATTAAAAGGAATGATATGTTAATGAGATCCATGATTTGTATCCATACTTCACATGTAAAAATACCTCATGTGTGTGAAAGAGAGATAGAGTGAATGTTGTGAGAGTGAGGAGGCTTTGTAAACAGTTGTTGATTGCAATATTTTTGTTGTTACAATATATATATTCACTTTTTTACCGTTCGGCAGTGTTGTTATTTGACGTTTTTCAGGTATCAGATATTATGCTATTAGTGTTTTATGATTGTTCGAATCTACATATCAAAGGTAAACAAAACAGTGTAACATTTCAAGGTATTAATCTCCGCCTCGCAATAGTATGACAATAAATGACCGTCTCAGTACCGAACTTGAAAACTGGACCGTGAGTCACGACCGGTTTCCCGTACACATAACGACGTTTGGCCCCGTGCCGGGGTATGATTGACACGTCATTTCGGGGACCGTGAGTGCACTCGTTACATAGATGCACCCAAAGTGCATCATTATCAGATTATGCATATAACGTGTTTTTGGAATCAACATATTTGTGTAAATTGGGTGCCTCCCCGATGGCGTAGTAATAACGTCGAGGTCTTGTAATGAAGGGTCCTCGCGTCGATACTCAATGGAGTCACAAAGTGGATCGGATCTCGCACTTTAAACTGTAGGTTGGTTCGCGATTTAGCCTATTTGCGAATCAAGTGGACTTAAAAAAACAAAAAGAAACAATATCAACCTTAAGAATATTAGAATAAACTAATTCACCCGCAGGTAAGTCAAATTTCACATATCCTTCTTCATCCTCGTTCATAGACTTCCTGCAATACTCTTGTGTTGCATCCCACCAGGTGCGAAAAATGTGAAGTTATTATTTCCCCGTACTGCGTTATTTCTTTTCATAACAGTAAGGCTAAATTCTCGTTTTATCTGAACTTTTAAAAAATGTGCAAAATACGTCTCTATTGTTGTAAGCCCGTTTACCTGGGCTCTGAGAGGTCACAGGGAAGTTTCATTTAAACATTTAGGTAGAGCTTAATAATATCTGATGGCTGAACCTGCTCCGTAGGAGGGTAGAGATATGGAAAGTTGGTGTAAAAGGTTATTCACGCTTGTTCATACCTGGTAGATGTGTGTGATGTCTTGTCCTAATGCTTCTCGCAGACCGAATCGTGACAGTTCCAAGGTTCTATCCAGCGATCCTCAGTTCACCAAGCCAAGCGATCCCTTGCGCCTTGTAGCATGCTAGGCAGCGGTAACTCCGTGTTCCATCGTCGTAGTTAGCAGTGTAACGTGTTGTAATGTAATCGGACTAGTTCTCCATGTAGCGTCGATGAGTGTCAGAATCAAAAGAGAGCGAGCTCCGGGTAGGAGCTTGCTTTTATCATTCTAGGCGTCGAAAGGTTGTTAAACCTTTCAAACGCGGTAGATCCTGTTTAGATCCACGCGTTTGCCTTTCCAGTTCCTGGTTTTACGGAAGTTACAAGCTAGCGCATTCTTGAGATCACTCGCTGGTCGGACAAGTTCAGGAAATGAACAAGTGTGAATATTAACATGACGAGGTTTTCTCGGTCTAATAGTCTCCATATCTCTACATTCCCCTTGTTGAAATAATCGAACCACTCTGTGATGGTCGACTACCTCGTCCGGAGTAGGTTATATTTAAAAATTATGATTTATTAACAAATCAAAACTCGTAGAAAACCAATACAGTAAACCAATCAGTAGAAGAATCACATCACCGTAAAAAAAAATTGAAATCACCAGAAGAGTCATATCATCAAAAATATCGGAGCACCAAACACCGTTGAGAAAAATATAAAAACACGTAGAGAAAAAAAATGAAAACTGTAGGTCATAGCCTCATATATACTCAAAAAGTACGAGCACAATAACTAAGTCTTGAGGCATGGATAAAATTAATTACATAAGTGACACTGAACCAGTCTTGAATGAATGATGACAACACGATAATAAAAAAAAAAACACATGTCAGCACAGTGTGAAGAAACGCCGGGAACCGCACGCGGTTGTATTTACTGTTTGCTGAGTTCAAAGTACACTCGGCATACCACACGATGCTGGGGCGGAACCTTGAGGTAAGTTGCCATAGCAACGCTGGAAACTTCATGTCGCCATAGGCTGGACATTCTTTGCAGCTGACGAAAGAGAAAAAAAAAACACAAAAGAAAGACGTATCTCTAATCCAATATGGGCAGTACCCATGGGCACAAACTTTGGCACTGTAATGGACATGCGTGCGTACTAATAGCGTGTGCCTTACGGTAGTTGAAGTAGCTGAGCACCGGAACACTTTTAGCCGATGAAAAATAACATATGCATCATATGACGTAAGGAAACAGGAGCAGGATGCACTCAGTGGGAGGGGCCTTCTGGAAGTCAAATTTTCGATGGCGCTTCGGGGCAAGAAACGTCCTGGGTAAAGCGCTCCACATCTGGGTCGCGGCGTGGGAGATGGAAAAATCAGCCATGAGGTCCAGACGGGAACGGGTCCTTGTTGGGGCTGGAACTCCACAAAATCGTCGTCGGTCTCTGCGATGAGCCTTGGTCTGTCGCTCGATGGTACAAGCCAGTGGTCGTCATGGGTCCGGTAGCATCCGTGGCGATGAGAAAATGAAACAAGCGCAAAAAGGGAAAAATTAGGAAAAAGCAAAAGGTAGTGGAGCAGAGTTACAATAAATGATGACGGGTTATAAAATCGATTGAAAAGGGACTTTCAGTTAAAACTGGTGAATTATTTTGGGGGGGAGGGGAGGTAATGTCTAATTTGAATGACGGCGAAGGGGCGTTATTACTTATATGATGTAGAGTTTTTGAAGGGGGCCTGTTTATGATTAACAGGTTTACCTGAAGAAAAGTTCGCCGGGGCAACGGGGGGGGGGGAGTAGGTGGAATAATTCCATGTTGTAAGGAAAGTTCGCCGGGGCGCAACGGGGGGGGGGGGGGAGTTAGAATAGTCGGCTTAGCCGGGAATGAAATGAGAAAAGAAAGGAGAATTCAGCGATAATAGAACGAACTAAGTGATTACGAGACATTTCCTTCTGTAATATGTGTAAATGTCGTTTATAAAAACAATTGCAAGAATTTTACGTGTCTTGTGGACAAAGGTTTAAGCGCCTTCGATTCGCTGCTAATAAAAAAAAAATTGAAAAAGAAGTGAAAAAGAGTAAGTAATATATTTGTGTAATAGTTCATTGAAAAATAGAGTAGGTTGTAATTTCATGGGATATGAGCTATACCATGTTGTATGCTATCAATATTTGAACTATAAAATTAAAGGAGAGTGTGGGAACATTTGCCTATTTTATTATATGCTTTATTAACATATTTAGTGCATTGCAGCTTTCAAAGAAGCAGTTCGCGTTACACCTAAGCGTAAATAAAAAAAATTGCTATGGCCAAAAAGCCAATTGTTCAAGCAAGTTCTACGCAGTTCATTTGTTCTTTAAATCATTGATCTTGTTCTATCTTAGTTCATTCGTTCTTTATTTCTTTGTACTTTTTCTTCATTTGAGCGTATATGTACCAGCAAATGGGGAAAAAAAAATATTTGCTAGTTAGAATCATAAACACACTAAGTACTTATTAGTCAAATCAGCTAAGTGATATGTTCTGACTATTACTATGCGTTTAATCGCAAAATATAAAATAACATTAAAATATCTGTAAAAAAAATTAATTATTAGGCAAGAGATGTATTATAAATGTTCCGACGATTGAGATAGCATTCTATAATCCTGGTCTTGTTAAAAATAAAAATAATCATGTTGTATTAAAAATAAAAATGAGTTCGTTCTAACGCAGAAATGCAGTGCGAGCACTGGAAGTGGAAAGAGGGGGGAGGGGAGTCGATGAGCGTGAGAAAATGCTGAATCAGGGAATGCTAGCATGTGCAATGTACGGAGCGAGGAGGCTAAAGAGGAGGTTAACGTAGTGGCGTGTTAATGAATGTTAGTGGGGTTTTTATGGCACTAGTCGTAGCGGGCTTTGAGTCTAGAAATAGTAATAGTGTCAGTCTTTTGTTTATTCCTGCCGGCGATGTAAGTTACTTCGTAGGAATTCTCATTAACTTTGCGAAGAATAGTTCCTTTGTACTTATAAGAGGACGCAAAGGCTTTTGACACACCTGGAGTCGGAGTGGCATCTAGAATCCATACATGTTGTCCTGGTGAGTACTGTATTTGCCTAGAAGTGCTGTCTGCGTACTTTTTCTGCTGTTCGTAACGCTTATGCAGGTTGTCATGTGCTGTCTTACGTATGGAGGTCAGGAGTTCAAGTCTCTGTGCGTTCGTCTGGGAAACATTGTCGGGGTTCGAAGGAAGGACTGCGTCAGCTAAGATCCTTGGGTTGTAGCCAAACAAAGTAAAATACGGGCTCTGGAGGGATCCAGAATGGATTGTAACGTTGTGGCTGAACGCTGCGCTAGCTAAATAGTCACACCATGAAGCCTTCTTTTCTAACACAAAAACTCTCATAACTTTCTTTAAGTAACTAAATGAACTCTCAACTAAACCATTCGTGAAATGTGCACAAGTATCTACATATTTTAGTTGTACGCCTGTAATATTAGCTAACTCTCGTAAGAGTAAACTTGAATTGGGTGTGGAACGATCTAAATAGATCGTTTCCGGGATGCCATGGACTAAAAAGACTTTCTCAACTAGGGCTGTTGCTATGTTTTGTGCATCGTGATTAGCCAAAGGAGCTGTAATTACATACCTTGTACAACTATCTACTACCGATAGGAAATATTTGTATTTGTGCGTTTTAGAAGAGACTAAAGGACCACATACGTCAATATGAATTCGTTGGAAAGGAATTTGGGCTGGTTGAAATGTTTGCAGCGTATGCGGCTTAGAACCTTGTGGTTTCTTTGAAATCTGACAAGGGATGCAATGTCGAACCTTCTCGTACACAAATTTCTTCATATTGGGGAAAAAGTAACGCATAAGCATTAAATTATATGTCTTTTGTGCACCTTGGTGACTTCCATTCATTTTGTGTGCATGAATAAGGTCGAAAACTTGATTTCTTAATGCATGAGGAATACAAAGTCTATCCCGATTACCAGTTTTGATTTTATTAGTCCTGTATAAGACTCCATTTTTGAGTACATAAGAATACGAAAGCTTTTCTAGTTTAGGGTCACTAGCTTTGTCTTTGTTTTCTAATAAGTCAATAATGTCTCTGAAATAGGGGTCTTTACGTTGTTCTGAACTAATATCAAAATCTGCTGCTTGTGCATGAAATACTTGATGAAAGAATAGATCATCATCATCTTTCTTGTCAAGATTAGTCTTTTCTATAGGGTTGTCTTTGGGAATTACAGGTGACTGAGTGTTTACTGTATCATTGGGAAGGACTACTGGATGCTGGGCCATAAGGGAAGCAGATGGGGTAAAAAGTACAGGCTTATGGGTATTAGGTGTTGTAGTGATAATGTTCAAATTGATATAAGTCTTGGATCGAGGACTTAACTGAACTGTGTTTGAAAGGGTAGCTTTTCCCTCATACACATTTGCATTTTCAATCTGGGTAAATATGTCATGCGACAGCTGGTGAGTCTTGTACTTTGATCTTAAAATACTATAATTTGGAGTACGTCCTAAATGACAAAGAGTTATTGTGTTGTCTTTCAACGACATTTCGCACCTCTGCGTTCGTAAAAAGTCATTTCCTAAAAGGGGAGGGACGTTAGTTGAAGCTACTATTCTAAATGGGTGCGAATATTTACGCTTTCCAATTATGATAGGAAGAACTACAATTTCAGACACACTCAGTTTCGATCCGGACACACCTTGGATTGTGGATTGTACCTTGTATGTTTTTCTTTCAGTAGGGAGAAGGTGGGAAGGATAAATTGAGATTTGGGAACCCACGTCAATAAGTAAATCTACCTGTTTCCCTTGTATGCTACTATTAATAAAGTATAGGCCATTTCTCTCAATTATAGGAACTTTATCTAATCTGCTATTATCTTCGATTTCGTTCCTGCAAGTCGAAGACGATTTTAGTTTAAACTGCTCTCTCGTTGTGGCTTGTAAAAGCAATTGTCGCTCTCGTGATTATAACGACCGCAAAACCTGCAGGCTGAGGTATTTGCATCGTCGCGATTAGCCTGATCTCGACGTTGAAACCTCTTGTTACTATGACCTCTGAATTGGCCTCGGGAGTTCGATCTATAATTACCTCTGTGATTAGCTCTATGATTATTATTATTTCTGTAGAAAGAGGACTTATTATTCCCCTTGTTGAAATCTCTGTTCTGTGCGTTTTGATTAGCCGTTTTCGCAAATTCCAACACATTTGAACAAAAACTAAAAAGAGAACTTGCATTCATCTGTTCGTTCGAAAAGAGAGACATGCTCGACATTTGTGACGAGAGTTTGTTTATTTCATCACCAGAGGTAGCATTTTGAGCGTGTTCCACTGTGGCTATGGCTGGTTTCGCCGCGCAGCGGGCACTATCAGACCTCGGTACATGATACATTCCTTGATACACTGTGTGAGAATTATTTACGGGAGCCGGATTGGACTGTAGACTTTGGACTTGATGAGTCGATGGTGGGAGAAAAGGAGATGGACACTGGTTGTACGGTACAAAGTGCTGAGTCGGGTTGAGTGCATTACTGGGGAGGGGGGAATAGACCTGTGCATGCGAACAGCTGTGAAGTGGTGACGGGTTGAATGTCTGGGGCAAGCTTGCCTGAGCAATTGCCTGATCTATTTCCAATTTCTCTTCCAACATACGTGAATTAATTAATGACTGCTGGCGTTCGAAATTCTGTAGGTGGGCAATTAATTCTTCTGTTCTAGCAAAATGCTTGTTGGTTAAACAGCCAATGTATTTGGCTCGCAGTCCCGTGATGATATAAGAGAGAGTTTGTTCTTCAGTGGCGTTCGGGAAGTATTGCTGGACTAATGCCTTTTTAGCAATAACGTAGGTGTGAATGGGTTCGGTTACCACTTGTTTTCTCTGGAGTATTATCTGTACAGGATCTGCTGACAGGTATGATCCCTTAAATAGCGTACTTAGCTCGTCTTTGATATGGGTGTATGTCAAGTCTACAAAATTGGGTCGTTTCTGTATGTCATGAAAATAAGTTAAAGCGGTGTCCGTCAAAAATAAAGGTAACATCTCTTTACGCTTAGCTTCCGTCCATCCTGCGGCGTGTGCTACATTTTGGAACTTGAGGAAAAATGAGTCAATGTGCTTAGGGTCATTTCCGCTAAATGGTGCCGGGTACAATGCAGTGGGGATTGGGGTGGCCATGTTAGTGGTGGAAATTTGTACAGCTACGTTACCAGAACTATTAACAGTGTTAGAGGAAGTTGAAACGGGAGCTGGGGTACTTGCTAAGGGTTGGGGTCGGTTTTTGTCGGGTGTTTGTAGTCCAAGGACAAATTGAGGGTAATTTCTATTAGCAGACCTTAACCGTGTTAGTGGAGGGGAGGGAATTGGGGATAAAGGTCGTGAATTTATTGGATTTGCCGTGATTGCAGTTGCTAACTCTATGATTTGGTCGAGGGAGGAATCTAGGTGTTCGTGCAACGCTATCTGTGACGTGTTCATAAACGAAGGTTCGTCGTACTGACCAAAGAACAAATGAAAGTATGGGTATACAGTTATTTATGTCATTAATATATCGCTGGTCAAATAAGTATAAGCAAGTGTTCTCATTCCTGTGTGAATGATGCTTGAATACATGTTATGCAGAAGAACTAGATTTTTGTTGAAAAAGGGGGGGGGGCTCGGCATAAAAAAAGAGGGGTTGTTTTCCATAGGGTAATACTCATAATTGTCACTGGGTCTGACGCATCTTAAGCGTACTGTGGGAGTATGTGTTGGAATTACTAAAAACTTACTTTAAAAATGCTCCCAAAGTGGGAGGGAGGGGGGGAGGGAGACTAGTTTAATGTAAAGCAATTCGTACAGGAGGGTACTTAATTGCAAAAAGGGCCTGAAGCACCTCCACCATGTTGTAAGCCCGTTTACCTGGGCTCTGAGAGGTCACAGGGAAGTTTCATTTAAACATTTAGGTAGAGCTTAATAATATCTGATGGCTGAACCTGCTCCGTAGGAGGGTAGAGATATGGAAAGTTGGTGTAAAAGGTTATTCACGCTTGTTCATACCTGGTAGATGTGTGTGATGTCTTGTCCTAATGCTTCTCGCAGACCGAATCGTGACAGTTCCAAGGTTCTATCCAGCGATCCTCAGTTCACCAAGCCAAGCGATCCCTTGCGCCTTGTAGCATGCTAGGCAGCGGTAACTCCGTGTTCCATCGTCGTAGTTAGCAGTGTAACGTGTTGTAATGTAATCGGACTAGTTCTCCATGTAGCGTCGATGAGTGTCAGAATCAAAAGAGAGCGAGCTCCGGGTAGGAGCTTGCTTTTATCATTCTAGGCGTCGAAAGGTTGTTAAACCTTTCAAACGCGGTAGATCCTGTTTAGATCCACGCGTTTGCCTTTCCAGTTCCTGGTTTTACGGAAGTTACCAGCTAGCGCATTCTTGAGATCACTCGCTGGTCGGACAAGTTCAGGAAATGAACAAGTGTGAATATTAACATGACGAGGTTTTCTCGGTCTAATAGTCTCCATATCTCTACACTATCTTTAAACAACCACCCTTTCCCATGTATGTGTAAAATAATCCCACTCTGTCTCAGAAAACCTCTTCCTACGATCAAATGAAAGAAACAACTCTCAAGTCTCAACAATTATAAATTTTTGCTTAAATTTCCTATCATTTATACAAACAGTAGCACATATCACGTCCTTTGGTGCAACACTGTCAACAGCTAATGTTACTTTCCTCGTCCTAATAAATTTACTTCCAACCAGTGACGGCGCCAGGGAAATTTCACTGGGGGGGACGGGAGGCTGGCAACAAAATATTGTAAGGGGGCAGTCACATTAAAACGCCCGAAAACACTACACATATATATACTTATATAATAATTATTATAATAATAACTATTATTATATTCATGTATGATGTTTTGTGTGTGCCTTTTATTTAGAGTGGACGTTTACTGCCTAAATTTACCTCTTCATTACGAGTTTATCTCCACATGATTCGTTTTAATAAAGACATTAATTCTTTTTTATTGGTAAGTTGCGTTGTCTCTAGTGGCCTATTTCAGTATTGGAAGACATTCATAATTTTATAATTCATCGTCTTTCTTGAGATGAAACTACTGATATAAATATTTAAGTTATAAGATAATAGTATAAATGATGAAAATAATGCTTCTAAGAGTTTAATTTTTTTGAAAATAAACGTGACGTTGGAAGAAATGAATCTTCTTAAGTATTAGAAACAATGTGAGGCACTTAGTGAAGTGCAATTCTCCTGTAGGAGAATTCTGCTCTATGTGCTGAGAACACATTGCGCACCTTTGGTACGTCCAGGACTTGACATTTCTTCTCAATGGCAAGAACAGCCAAATGAGGCAGTTTGCATCCAGCATCCTGTTTCGAGCAAGCCTTTTCAAAGATTTTAAGGACAACCATCTTCGTAACGCTGAAGAGTTTTGGGCAAAATTTGTGTTTCACCTTTCAGGTAAACGTTATCACAGGATAAAAAATCAGACAAAGGTTACAGTTATCTCACAATTCAAGAAATATTCTGACCCTGGCATTACTTACTCTTACTCTACCACTCCAACGTATGTCTGTGCTACACAATTACAGACACCCATGGTATTCGTGGGAAGAAGTTCTTCGATTTTGATATGTACGAGAAAGAGCGAACCTGCATCGAATGATTGAAGAGTGGCAAATCCTAATAAGCGTTCTTTTACCTGACCACGATATGTTTTGAATCGAATTTTAAGTGTAATTTGCATTTTAAGGTTCACGTTCAATACATTTCCAAATAATATCCTCTCATTAGCTTCAAGAGTATCGAAGAAATTCCCATTGTTAAGGTTTCCTCAGACTCATAATCTCGAAATTCAAGTCCCTGAATAGTAAGAAACCGCGATGAATCCACAACTGACATGTAGTGACCGGTTTTCTTCGATCACCTTTGGTCCTGGGTTCGATACCCAGTGGAGGCACTTTAAACTATAAGTCCAGTCCCGATTAGCCTTACTGTGCATAAAGTGGACTTAACATCAAATCAACCAACCAACCAAATCTTGAATCAACTTTGAATGTCAATTAATAATTAGCGTTGTCACTAACGACCACGATTAGATTAATTTGCCCGTACTACAGATGATGTCTTGTGGTCCTGAAAATATTCGTGATGTTTTAAAATCATCCACATTCAACACTTTTTCCCAGTTCTTAAGACTGGTTAAAACTTAGGTTAATCTCGGCTATTACAGGACATAAATGAATGAGAAATCACCTATGCCCAGGTCGGCGCTCGAATCTTGGCCGAAACAAATTAATATTTGTTAATCAAGTTGGTATTATAAGCAGGAAAGTGATATCATGCAGAATACACCACTTTGAAAAGGTGAAAATCGTCATACTCTTATAAATGAACTCTCTTATTATTCGATATTTAATTAACTTCAGTTGGGGGGCCCGGGTGGGGGGGCGAAGTGTCTGACATGGGACGTCCCCCTGCCCCCTCTGGCGTCGTCACTGCTTCCAACCCTCTAATAACTTCGCTGCTGATAACCTCACCTTCGAAATGGAAGCTTGTGTGTCGGCGAATAATACAAAGAACTTGTGTTCACTGTCCCTCTTTCATTCAAAGTCTGCCGTTTTCCTTTTCAGCTTATCCTGCAAAACTTCCTGTCAGCAAGCAAGCCAAATTACAGAATTTTTATTGCCCCTCCCTTGCATCAACTTTCATTCCTACTTTAGACCTGAATTTATGGCACGTACCCGCTACTGCAGGTCAACCTCGCCCTATGTTTGGTGTTTGCCCCCTGAAGCAACGGTGTCCATTGTTCAAAGCGAAACCTTTGTCAGTGGGGAACAGCGAAATATAGTCTCGGAATACACCCTGGTCGTAAACAAGCTCCCGCCACCCTGAC
Source organism: Lepisma saccharinum (assembly GCF_977018435.1). NCBI lineage: Eukaryota > Metazoa > Arthropoda > Insecta > Zygentoma > Lepismatidae > Lepisma > Lepisma saccharinum. The sequence continues at coordinate 198,763 of NW_028142959.1, read as the reverse complement.
ATTGCTGTCAGCTTCCCTCTGAAGTTCGATAAAACTACTTTGTGAAATGTGTTTAATAACGATTGAAAATGTAGACACTAGATACTACATGTATTTTGCTCATAAACTTGAAGGCTAAATTTACAGAATAAAAAGAACAGCTACAACATTCCTTCATCTGATTTACAGAAAGGCTAATCGGGACTGGACCCACAGTTTAAAGTATTGTTCAAATCACAATGTGCCCTCACCGGGTATCGAACCCGGGACCCCTTGATTACAAGGCGACGATGCTACCACTGTACCATCAGGGAGTCCCCTCATAGAACAAAGTTTCCTTCTACGACGATTATACAGAACATAGTGCACTTCCTTCATTTGAAATCTATTCTATATCAGTCTCAGTATTTCGTTATTACAATCCAAGGAATAGTATTCTCCTTAAATAAGAAATAAAGAAATAAAAAAAAACATTGGAAATAATCTTCAAACGGACGTAAAAAAAATCGAATCCAACCACCTGCAGAATGCCTGAGGGAAACAACAAGAATTTTCTCAACAAAGACATATCAGAAATTTCCATAACATTCTAATAATTTCGCAACCCGTGCAAATAATCATGTGGTAAAATCTTGTCGTGGTTCCCTGTAAACACTAAAATCACCAAATTACTTCTTTCCATATTTCCCGTATTTTCTCCTCCTCTTTAGCTCTCAGCTGTTCGCAGTGGGATAATGCAAGGTTATTTGTCCCTAATTATCTCCTTCTCTTAGTCTTGCTAATATCTTGGATTCCTTAATAACTTTCCCAACAACTCCTTATCAATTTGTACTGCCATGTTTCCTACAATTCTTTTCCTACTTCCTAATAACAATCACTGCTGTACACCCTTTGATGTAAAAATTAAATAATAAAAATTTTACAAGATAAACCTCGGAAGCAGACATTCCACGATCTTTTGGCCCCTCCTTCCACCTTCTCTACCTGCCCTTTTACTTGATGTTATTCAGAATTGTATTAGTATCTGGAGTACTATCGTAACATAAAGTTATTAACCTGGAATATTTTTTTTAAAAAAATGGGGAGTAACGCTGTGTTTCGAAAGAGTATAGGAAATAAGTTTAGGTATTCATTCATGTCTCTCTCTAGAATAGTCTTCTTATTTTAACTTAATACACGCTTATCAACGTTTCTAATTGAAATACTTTATTCCAAGCAAACAAGTATTTGCAACTGATTAAAAATTTTGCTTTTATTTTTTCGAGACATTCGAGACGAGACGAGACTTTTCAAAAGCCGTCCCGTCCCGTCTCGAATTTCAAAAGGCTTGTCCCGTCTCGTGTCTCGTCTCGAAAACGAGACGAGACACGAGACGAGACGGGACATGTCCCGTCCCGTGAGCAACACTAGTAAAGAAAGATAAAATTGAAAGAAAAATACTAGCTCAATTAATATAAATGTTACAGAAGATCCCCCCTTAATATGTGGCCACCCTCTACAATATTTGTGATTTGTATTTGGGTTTTGGAATGTGTTTTTTGCTCATCTGGGTTTTGCAAATATTCCGATCGTGAAAGAAGTTCACATGAGCGTGAAACGGGTTTGACGAATTGCGTGCGAAAAGTCAAGTCAAGGACAATTTGAACAACCTGCAACAAAAGATGATACAAATGTCCATTATCACCCTCCAGGACCCTCCTTCTGTCAAATACAGAAATGCTAATTCCTAACGCCCCTAATCTAACAGAAGCGTCAACGTAACTAACAACATGGGCGTCTCCCGAAATTTCTGAAAAGGAGGGATCAAACCATCCATAAAATCATCATCATTATTATTATACAAGAATAACTATTATAAACTGTCAGGATTGAGGTAAGCTATTTCCCCATGCAAATAGCACCGTGCCATGAAGGCACATTTAGGAGATTGGGGGTAGGGCCACATACGTACTCGATCTCGGCCATTTTGGTGGTGATGTGATCAGCACCATGCTCCAGCCACCCTTACCTTCCCTCCCCCAGGGTTGCCCCCTACGTTTTCATTGATTTGAGGCTGGGTAAGCTCAAGAGCCTCTTTATTCCGGGACAAGGCCGGGAAAATTCCGATTTTAGATCACGCAGCCCGAGAATCGAACCCGAGTCTCCCGCGTGACAGTCAGACGCCCAACCTGTCAGGATTACAAATCGATAGGGACATTGAATTTTCGCGATGCTCGAAATCGCGAAATGTGGAAAAAAAAAAAGATGCAATCTTGAACATTCTGCACGTAACCACACCCCCAATGATGGAATATGCATGAGTTTTATTCGCAAAGTAATGCGAAATGTGTTCTTTTCCACGAAATGAAATTAAGTAGAAAACACGCAAAAACCGGCAATCGAGGTTGTGCGCGCAAACTGTCGATTTGTAACGAAACGTTTGCCTAAAGTTTCCTACCACTTGCACCTGAAGAACGTTTTATCTTTGATCACATCAGGAAGACGCTGCAAATTGGGATTTCCCATGCACATAATCTCAGTTCGAAAACTTCGCTCCCTGTCAAGTTGCATTCGTTTCTTCCCCCGAATATGCAATTTAGAAATGAAGTGATTTTGTGTTGATGTTTTATTTTTGGTCGACAGCTAAGTACTTGTGTATGTGTACAGTAAATAAAAATTAAGTAGTTTATCAATTTATATCTCTTTTGTATGTTGTTTCCTCTCATGATGAAAAAGTGTGTGCCAATTATTTTTTTTCCACCGCTGGTAGAAGCTCACGCACGTTCGGAAGTTCTCTGGCGTTTCTAATGAGCAGCGTCGTTTCGAGTGTAACACTCCGCACGGAGGTTACCGGGAGAGGGGAAGTGAGTGGGCGCGAATGTCATAGCCAATCAGCACCAAGTGCCTCGGCACATGCGCATACGATCATCAGCTGTTCTGCTAGAATGCTTGTAACAGCGAGAGTTGGAGAGGGACGAAGTAGAATACTAGTAATAAAGCAGTGCATTTAAAGATAACAAATCATTTGTAATCCAGTATGAGACGTATGCGAAAATGAATATCCTAACGAGAATAAGTAATTAGTAAAAGGTGGAAACTTACGTGGTGGAACTGGAACAGATGTGTGATGGCGACATTGCGGCTCTTTAATCCAATCTTTCGAACTATCACTGCATATTTCACTGTCACTATTGCTGCTGTTGCTGTTAACCCTGATAGTGAGGCGCTTTATTTCAGGCTCCAACAAACCTTCAGTTTTGATATAGTATTGTTCAACATCTTGCACATGACTCCATTCTTTCTCCCCAATCTCCGAAAATCTTCTTTTACACAGCTCCCACACATCAATTAATTTGAAAGTGACACTGTGTTGTCCAACCCATTGTTTTACGTTGCCCCATATCTTCTCAATGCTGTTCAAATCTGGATGATAAGGTGGTAAACGTAGGACCGTGTGACCATATTCAGCTAGAATTTGATCTAAAACGAACTTTTTGGCTTTGCAACTTATGCAACTTTATGAGTTCGTAGAGTTCAGTTTTATACATACCATCACTGAAGGGAATATTGTTTTGTAACAACCAGTTTTGCATGTCTTGCTTCCTACTATTTGAGGTTGGGCATTTCTCGTACTGAACATTGTGGTAAGAAGCATTATCTATTACTAAAACAGAGGTAGGTGGCAAATTGGGTAGGAGCATTCTCAGAATTCATTTCTGTGGTAATCTCCGGTTGCTTGATTCGATTTAAAAATCAACAACGCGTTGGGAATGAAACCTTTTTCACTGCCGGCATGTACGATAATGAGACGCTGTCCCTTTGAAATAGGCACTTTCATACCTTTTACACTATCATCGCACCTTGCTTTGGGATTTGCGTGCGAACTATGGATGTACGTTTCATCACTGTATATTATCGGTCTCCCTTACCGACGAAATCTGGCAATGGCTCTCAAGTAAGCTATACGTGTATTGCGTATGTCACTTCTTTCAATGAGCATCCGTCTGTTGCTTTGAATCTTTTTCCAGCGAAACTCCAGTTTTCGAAATATTTTTCTTAAGCTAGATGATTGACCTTCATATCCAATATCTTGGCGCAATTTCAGCAACACGGATTTCAAGGTAGGAATTCTCTTTTCCTGAATATAAAATTCATTAATTGTTCTTCGCACTACACAGAGATCAAATTCGTCCAAATTTGTGCACCGTCGCGGTCGGTTCTGATTTCTGCACGGTGTATCATAACTGATTGATGTGCCTTCTTCCACCTTTTCCATTTCTTTTTTTACAGATTTTATAATTTTCAAAGACACACCGGTAGCAGCAGAAACACGTTCATATACTTCCTTTAGTGGAATGGTACATCCATTTTCATCGGTTTCCCTTTGCATGAATTGCAGCACGTTTGCCACAACTTCCCGTGTTTGCCCACGAATCGTCCTGCGGAAAACCTTAGAATGAACGGGACGCATGTTTCCCTTGAAACGAACGAACAAACGAATGTGAAATTAACAGCACCCGCGTGAAGATAAACAACCGATTTCCAACTTGTTTCTGCCTGGCCGCCCACGACAACAATATTCTGACTCTTCTCCTCTCCCCTCCCCTACCTTGCGCCAGCTCGAACCTTTGCTGAGGCTCGTTGACCAGCTTTCATCCATACGCCAGAGAACTTCCGAAAGTGTGCGAGCTCTATATACCGCTGATCTAACATTTTATTTACCGCTCTCCTCAGTTTGATTTACCATAAATTTGTCTCCCTACAAATCGATAAATGTTCTAGGCCAGATTTGACGTAACTGGCTTATGTACATTTCGTGGCTTTCTCGTTATGTATTTTGTGAACCAGGCCACCACCTCCAACATCCAATATATAAAACCTTAACCGGACACATCTCTGCTCTTCAACCCCTGAGGATGAGAGTTGCGTTAGCTCTCGAAAGTTCGGAAGCCTATCCGGAAATCACTTGTTTGATATCCTGAGATAACCTCTTCACAATTTATTCTTTGCAATAAATTGCAGGATATGGAAAACGTAAATGGGTTCCTGAATTCTACACTCAATTTTTCCGACTTAACGTAGCTTTTACTTTGGTTCGAATACTAACTGAACTTTATGGCCTCTCCGGTGGCGTAGTGGCATCGTCGTCGCCTGGTTATCAAGATGGCCTGGGGCTTCGATATCCGGTGGAGGCACATAGCGATTTGGATCCCACTTCAAACTGTAGGTCCAGTCCCTATTAACCTTACTGTGCATAAAGTGAACTTAAAACACCAACTCAATAACTGAACTTTATTTCTGTTTGAACCTGCTAATAACAATTTCTTCTTCTTCCTGCCATATTGCCTTATATTGCAGTAGTGTATATTAGTTGTTTCAAAATAGTACTTAGTAGGTATGGTCTTTTTTTACCAATTGAATATCACTTTTTGACATACTTTGACAATTTTTTGTCGATGTTTTAGCGTTTAGCGATGTTTTAGTACAAATTTTCACTATACTCATTTTTCCCCCACTCGTACTTGGTAGGTATATCATGATGTTACGTGATACAACTTAACCTATCCTTTTTTTACGATTATTTAATTTTTTTACGATCCTAAGTGATATAACTTAACCTATCATTTTTTTTATTTAGGTACTGTTTGAACGTTATTATTTGAGGATCATATTTTGTAGGTATTTTTTTTTATCAATCGAATATCACTTTTTGACATACTTTGACAATTTTTTGTCGATGTTATAGCGTTTAGCGATGTTTTAGTACAAATTTTCACTATACTCATTTTTCCCCCACTCGTACTTGGTAGGTATATCACGATGTTACGTGATATAACTTAACCTATCTTTTTTTTACGATTTTTTAATTTTCTTACGATCCTAAGTGATATAACTTAACCTATCATTTTTTTTATTTACGCACCGAACTAACCTACAAGGGGGACTCCGTTTGTTTTAATATTTCAGTATTATAAGGTTTTCACAAATTTTATATAACCTAAAATGTGTTGGATGTTGATTTTTAGTATGTGGCAATTTTTTATGAATTTAAAACTGCTCTGTGACCCTCTCGTTCTTCACGTCGTGGACGAAGGACTTCTCCGCAATCAGGATGACGCTGCATAGAGTATCGGCAGGCAGCGCGTCGTGGAACTCGCAAACACCCACTCTACAAAAATTCTACTATATGATCTTTCACTGGCTAAGCTAACCTACAAATAGGAATTGGCAGCACTGACTTATAAACCCACTGGGTCTTCTTGGCATGTTTTTTCATGATGTGTTGCCAGGCTATTGCGCATCTTGGCGTATACAATGTATATATTTTGAGAGGGGGGTTATAGCTTTTTATGCTGTACGAATACTAAAAACTTGACAGTGACAACCAACAGAGTAAATAAACCTACATGCAGAAACTAACAACACTAGTTTCTGACAGTGAATTTGAAATAAAATATTAAACAAAATACATGAGTAAGCACTGTGATTACAAATAATACCAGTGTTATGCCCCCAACTCCAACTGGGCAACTGGGGGAAATAATTGTACAACAATTTGTACCTAATTGTACAATACTTGTACCTAATTGAGAGAGCCTTCTCGTAACTTACCTCATGCACAATTTATATGTTCTTACAACTATGAAAAGAAAGCATATGTGTTCTGTATGCACACATTCATTCTTATTTTTCGAAGTTGAATGAAGCACGTGTTTTTTACGTTCTCGTAATACTGACCTTGCCCCCAGTGATTTTAAATTACTTCCATCCGGTTTTTTTTTCTGTGCTATTTCCGCGTGCACGCAACATTCGCTTTCAATAGACAGGCTAGTATAGCAGGCTCCGAGTTTACAATTTATTAAATTAAACAATAATTTATGTAATAATATACTTGTACTTACCGAACACAAAATAATAAAAGCACATGTGAATTTTTGCGTGTGTTCATGTTATATGACGACTGAGTAAAAAATAATGTTGACTCCCCGAAAGATAAAAGTTCCTGGTTCGACATCAGATGCATGCAAATTTTATGTTTTGCTCTCCAAAATCTTGATTTTTATGTTTGTGCTATTTGTCATACAGCAGAGGAGAAGAGGGGAGAGGGGAGGGGAGGGGGTACTATTAGCGCCATCTATTAACAAACAATAGAAATAAAAAAGTAGGGTCAAACTTTTTCAACACCCAAAAATTTTAAACGTCCTCGTTTAGTAATACGATCAGCAGAAGATGTTTGAAAGAGTACTCTTAGTCGAGAAAGCTAATTGCTAGGGCCCATATATTGCTAAAATGTTCTTTGATTTACATATTTCTCATACCGCCATATGTTGTTCTAGTTGACTTCTTCCAAAAAAATGCTAATTAGCGAGAGTTAATTAAGCAAGGCAAGTAAAAGAAGCAAATAGGACAATATGTGGCGGCGTGGAAATATGTAAAAATTCGACTCGATTCGAATTAAAATTGGAGGATATTTTGCATTTTTTCCCTATAATGTACAAAACATTTACCGTACATAATCTTTTCTATTTACAACAGTATAAAATAAGAGGAGTGTGTGACAATATCCATATTAATTAGGAAGGTATGTTGTATGCTAGGTTAGCTAATTGTGTCTTTACTGTATAGAGGAAAGATGGAAAAAGAGAGCTCTACAAAAACTAACCTAACAAATTTAAAATGTGATCTATCGTGAATTAAACTAAGCTTTTTCACCCACCCACATATAGCCTTACAGGTGACTCAAAAGCAGAAATTGGTCATAGCGTGACAGGTCGATTTATTGTGAACTAAACTAACCTCCCCCTACTCATACATACACACTATGTCTTACAATAAGTAAAACTGCTATATCACATGTAAGGGCCGACGGTTGGCAAGACATACAAGATCTATTGCAAATTTTATTAACCTACGACATAAGCCATGGACACACACACCAAGCCTTCCAGATAGGCTATAAGCAACTCACCTTTTGCAATTGTATAACGGGGAAAATTAACCTACAGCTAGCAACACTGTTTGAGCTGCTTTTGACGAGTAGTGTTACCAAACTTATTTTTTGCAAATAGGCTCTACAGCTAGAGGCTTGAAACATATACCCTACCAGAGTATGTCAACTTACCTCATGTAAAAATATTACCTAGTACGGGTTAAGCTGTGACATACAACTAGCGAACGACACGACCACCTGACACACAGACAGAGAGAGTGTGATACAGCTTATACGCAGTTTTTTCCTACACACGTACTGGGTTTAAAAGGTAACTTACAACAACTATTTCACTCACCTCCTATCATATAATAAAATTACCACAGGTTTTTGATACTTGCTGCCAGAACATGGTAGTTTTAGACTGGAAATTCAGCCCGATTATTCTATTTGTGCAAGAGAAAAATGATGATGCCTGCATTTGGAATATATAATTCTTCTTACGGTATTTTGCGTGCCCCAGTAACCTTGCTTTCGATTCACGGAAGCTATGACGTGTATTTCCTGTTTCGCGAACATGCGAGAATCTTTCACAATGTCGCATCAGAGTTGGTTGTGTATATAAATCTAGTTTGGGGAATGGACATGAATATAATGTCAAAATTATTGCATAACTTAAAAAGAATATTTATTGCACTGCGTTTTCTAGCAAAGGTAAATGTGGAATGCCCCGGCCCCCTCAGAGATTTGAATACTGTTAGTTAAACAGCAAGCATTGTCATATGGACTGACGATTATTATTTTTAAAAAAAACAGACCTCGTAATAAATTATAACCTGAGCTGTCTTGCAAGTCTCTCGAGTTTGATATCTGGTGAAGGAATATGATGCCACTATAAACTGTACACAAGATATATACCCAGTCCCTGGCATGAGATGGGCGAGGATCTATACAGTTGTACAATGGTTGTTTTTTTTATTAAAGCATAGCGCTTATTTACATGTCAGCGCAACATGCATGCAAAGAAGGGAGGGAGACCATAACGGATAATTCTTATTTCGATTTTAATATTTTTGCTAGTCACGCTATCTAGACGAACACTGGAAGATGGGCAAAAGCGAGGGAAAGAGAGAAATGTTATTTTTTGCCCCTCTGCCTGTGTGTGATATACTAGTTTTACATGCATACGGCTGTATCGTGAAGCGAGGCTGAAAATAATTTTTGAAAGCAGTCTCGAGCATCTTCGCGTTCAGCCAACAAGAGAAATAAAATATTACACATGGGTGTGGGGCGCAACAGCCACAGTACGGTAATGTGCATGGATGTTAAAATTTTTGGGTTTTATGAATAGACATACATATCAGTTTTGCAGTCTCCAGATGGGACCGGAGCTTACTTTTTATTTGGACAAGAGGGTTCAGATCAACTATAATTTTTGTTTACATCAAAATGAAACAAAGGATTTTACTCTACTGCTTACTTATTCAATATTTTTATTATTGTAAAGAATGGGGCGGTGTGTTTTATTGTATATAGTCTTCCAACAACTACCTCGGGGGCGTAAATTTATGTTTCTGCATGTATGCAAAATGCACTTAACTTCAGTTGTGAAGTTTGTTTTGCTGTTGTGATTAAATACTAAACTAAAATCACTGATGTGATATGAACCCCCTTCACTTGTGTGTATTTGAATATGTGAACATGAGGTATTTTGAATAATCGAGGCGGACAATCACAAAAACAGCTTGCAACGGTATGGAGAGTTCAAACTTCAGACGATTTTTGTTAATCTACGAAAAGCCAAGGGGCGAACGGAGATCACTACGAAAATTGTAACGCGAGGCTATTTTGGCTAATGGCAACGATGAGGATGAATAATGGTTGTTTTGATGAAATTGAAAAAGTGGGGCACGTCTGCTTCGAAGTGCATTACACCAACAACTACAATTGTCCCTCTTCCCCACACGAGGCGATTAACAGAGGTGTACTTTTGCCGGTCTACGACTCTGAGGGCTCAAGTTACAATGTTTACCTATAGCTGTACATATTTAAAAATGACCTGAGCAATTAAATGTTACAATACCGATCCTGATTTTTGTCGGATGACGTAGGTTGCAATCCCACCCCCGATGGCGTATAGACTTAAATGTTTCCATAACATGAAATACTGTTAATGGAAATCTGTTGTTTCTAATGTAAAAATCATATAACAAGAAAAAGAAGAAAATAAATGTTGCGAGCAAATACGGAGCCTCAACCCAAACACATAAATAATTAGACAAGATGTCAACGGTGCGTTCATAACTAACAAGTGATTATTCAAAAATTGAAATGGTGCAGGGGGAAACAACCAACTAACTAACTAGGCTTCTTAAACCCCGAGGGACAGCAAATACACGCCTATCCTGATCTGAGAAAGATCTCTATCTATTTTTTTCCATCCCAACCGATTTTTTAGGTCTATTCAACTCCTCATGGTACACGAGCTCCTACTGCTCTGATGGTGGAGGAAGCGAATCTATTTGGACATGAAAGAGCATTATGTGTGGGAGACTATAATTTATACATGTGGTTGCTTGGATGCTTACAGAGGATGCCATAGCTTGTGCGATTGAGGCATTTTATTAAGCACATATTTTGATGAGTGTAAAGAATTAAATAAGTCACAAGGGGCTGAGGCATGGTTCGAATTTCTCGATCTAGGTATGGATGCAGACAGACACGAAGTTTTGTGTGTGGACACAAATGATAATGGAAAAATGCCGTTCACCCCGATAGATAGTGGTAATGTTGTTCTTGCCTCGTTTCCATCGACAACATAGTGGTTATACTGTCCAATATTAAGAAGTTCTCAAAATTATTCAATCATTTTTTTTTCTTCTTCTATCATCTCGGTAACCAAAAAAAAGGTTTTCTCAAACGTTTAGACGGCTACGAAAATGTTGAAATGTAAAATATTGTTGCATTGTAATCAAAAAAGAATTTGTTGAATATGCCTAACCTAAAATAAAATTCAAGAATTAATAGAGTTAAATATTTGCCACTCTGAAATGGCGACGGCTATCATAACATTATTTTCAGCAGGATAATAATGACAATATTATATATATTAAGGATTAGGCCCGAGGGATTCTTATTCACTACACTCGTTTCTAACCTGTCCACACTGGAAACCGAAAACACAAGTACGAGACACTAACTTGGGTGAGGACATGCAAAAACTCTGCGGGGGCTCATCTTAAAAACTTCAGTAGATGTTTGTCATGGAACTCCCTCCTTAAATTCGATTCGAAAGGCACAAATATTCCGGTTCTTGAATAAGAAGCGCGTATGCCTTCGGAAAGAGAGAAGAAGAAATAAATAAATCAACTCATGCATATTCTTCATGTACGTATGCTTGGTGACAAGAAACAGTATTTTTTTTTTCTCTTCAAGAAATTGTTTTCAACTTTTTGCTAGGTGACCCAACAGGAGTGGACGAAATAGCTTATTCATTCAAACTGGAAGCTTGCTTTTTTTTCAACAATAGAAAACATATTATTTCCAGTGAAATATCGACTCAACTACCTAGAATGGCTACCACGGGCTTGGTGACTGAATACTAAAAAACTATCGAGCGACTTACTTCACAGCAGTGTCACTTAGTTTCAACAAGAACAGTTCAAGGCTTCCCGGGTGTCCTGCAAGGTTCGGTATTTATTTTTTTAATAGCAAGCAGATGAACTGGCCTTACAATATGAAGACCCCTCTCACTGTGTCGGTTGCAGTTATTTTCTGGTAATTATGTCTTGCCGATGGCGCTGTCGCTTTGTAATCATACTTAGGAGTTATTTTTTTATTTTGCCTTTCGCGACATGTTCGACTAATCGTGACAATACGTTTCAACTTTTCTGCATAAACGTTGATCATCGTTTATCTTGTTCGCATCGATTAATCTTCTTATGTTTTTTTTTGTTTTTTCGTCGCGTCCATCTCTTCTGTTATCACAATCGAGACTTCTAGATTATTATTTTTTCTCCCTGCAATTTTAGAAATGTAATTTTTCATGATCATCCAGCGAACGTCTGAGACATTTCAGCAAAATGTCGATTATTCAATGGAAGTTGTAAGGTTCCATGTTTTTTTTTCACTATCTCTTGTTTGGTCGATTTTGAATTTGGGAGTTATTTTTTTTATTTTGCCTTTCGAGACATGTTCGACTAATCGTGACAATACGTTTCAACCTTTCTACATAAACGTTGAAACGTTTCAACGAACAAACGTTTGTTCGTTGAAACGTTTCAACGTTTATGTAGAAAGGTTGAAACGTATTGTCACGATTAGTCGAACATGTCTCGAAAGGCAAAATAAAAAAAATAACTCCCAAATTCAAAATCGACCAAACAAGAGATAGTGAAAAAAAAACATGGAACCTTACAACTTCCATTGAATAATCGACATTTTGCTGAAATGTCTCAGACGTTCGCTGGATGATCATGAAAAATTACATTTCTAAAATTGCAGGGAGAAAAAATAATAATCTATAAGTCTCGATTGTGATAACAGAAGAGATGGACGCGACGAAAAAACAAAAAAAAACATAAGAAGATTAATCGATGCGAACAAGATAAACGATGATCAACGTTTATGCAGAAAAGTTGAAACGTATTGTCACGATTAGTCGAACATGTCGCGAAAGGCAAAATAAAAAAATAACTCCTAAGTATGATTACAAAGCGACAGCGCCATCGGCAAGACATAATTACCAGAAAATAACTGCAACCGACACAGTGAGAGGGGTCTTCATATTGTAAGGCCAGTTCATCTGCTTGCTATTAAAAAAATAAATACCGAACCTTGCAGGACACCCGGGAAGCCTTGAACTGTTCTTGTTGAAACTAAGTGACACTGCTGTGAAGTAAGTCGCTCGATAGTTTTTTAGTATTCAGTCACCAAGCCCGTGGTAGCCATTCTAGGTAGTTGAGTCAATATTTCACTGGAAATAATATGTTTTCTATTGTTGAAAAAAAAGCAAGCTTCCAGTTTGAATGAATAAGCTATTTCGTCCACTCCTGTTGGGTCACCTAGCAAAAAGTTGAAAACAATTTCTTGAAGAGAAAAAAAAAATACTGTTTCTTGTCACCAAGCATACGTACATGAAGAATATGCATGAGTTGATTTATTTATTTCTTCTTCTCTCTTTCCGAAGGCATACGCGCTTCTTATTCAAGAACCGGAATATTTGTGCCTTTCGAATCGAATTTAAGGAGGGAGTTCCATGACAAACATCTACTGAAGTTTTTAAGATGAGCCCCCGCAGAGTTTTTGCATGTCCTCACCCAAGTTAGTGTCTCGTACTTGTGTTTTCGGTTTCCAGTGTGGACAGGTTAGAAACGAGTGTAGTGAATAAGAATCCCTCGGGCCTAATCCTTAATATATATAATATTGTCATTATTATCCTGCTGAAAATAATGTTATGATAGCCGTCGCCATTTCAGAGTGGCAAATATTTAACTCTATTAATTCTTGAATTTTATTTTAGGTTAGGCATATTCAACAAATTCTTTTTTGATTACAATGCAACAATATTTTACATTTCAACATTTTCGTAGCCGTCTAAACGTTTGAGAAAACCTTTTTTTTGGTTACCGAGATGATAGAAGAAGAAAAAAAAATGATTGAATAATTTTGAGAACTTCTTAATATTGGACAGTATAACCACTATGTTGTCGATGGAAACGAGGCAAGAACAACATTACCACTATGCTATCGGGGTGAACGGCATTTTTCCATTATCATTTGTGTCCACACACAAAACTTCGTGTCTGTCTGCATCCATACCTAGATCGAGAAATTCGAACCATGCCTCAGCCCCTTGTGACTTATTTAATTCTTTACACTCATCAAAATATGTGCTTAATAAAATGCCTCAATCGCACAAGCTATGGCATCCTCTGTAAGCATCCAAGCAACCACATGTATAAATTATAGTCTCCCACACATAATGCTCTTTCATGTCCAAATAGATTCGCTTCCTCCACCATCAGAGCAGTAGGAGCTCGTGTACCATGAGGAGTTGAATAGACCTAAAAAATCGGTTGGGATGGAAAAAAATAGATAGAGATCTTTCTCAGATCAGGATAGGCGTGTATTTGCTGTCCCTCGGGGTTTAAGAAGCCTAGTTAGTTAGTTGGTTGTTTCCCCCTGCACCATTTCAATTTTTGAATAATCACTTGTTAGTTATGAACGCACCGTTGACATCTTGTCTAATTATTTATGTGTTTGGGTTGAGGCTCCGTATTTGCTCGCAACATTTATTTTCTTCTTTTTCTTGTTATATGATTTTTACATTAGAAACAACAGATTTCCATTAACAGTATTTCATGTTATGGAAACATTTAAGTCTATACGCCATCGGGGGTGGGATTGCAACCTACGTCATCCGACAAAAATCAGGATCGGTATTGTAACATTTAATTGCTCAGGTCATTTTTAAATATGTACAGCTATAGGTAAACATTGTAACTTGAGCCCTCAGAGTCGTAGACCGGCAAAAGTACACCTCTGTTAATCGCCTCGTGTGGGGAAGAGGGACAATTGTAGTTGTTGGTGTAATGCACTTCGAAGCAGACGTGCCCCACTTTTTCAATTTCATCAAAACAACCATTATTCATCCTCATCGTTGCCATTAGCCAAAATAGCCTCGCGTTACAATTTTCGTAGTGATCTCCGTTCGCCCCTTGGCTTTTCGTAGATTAACAAAAATCGTCTGAAGTTTGAACTCTCCATACCGTTGCAAGCTGTTTTTGTGATTGTCCGCCTCGATTATTCAAAATACCTCATGTTCACATATTCAAATACACACAAGTGAAGGGGGTTCATATCACATCAGTGATTTTAGTTTAGTATTTAATCACAACAGCAAAACAAACTTCACAACTGAAGTTAAGTGCATTTTGCATACATGCAGAAACATAAATTTACGCCCCCGAGGTAGTTGTTGGAAGACTATATACAATAAAACACACCGCCCCATTCTTTACAATAATAAAAATATTGAATAAGTAAGCAGTAGAGTAAAATCCTTTGTTTCATTTTGATGTAAACAAAAATTATAGTTGATCTGAACCCTCTTGTCCAAATAAAAAGTAAGCTCCGGTCCCATCTGGAGACTGCAAAACTGATATGTATGTCTATTCATAAAACCCAAAAATTTTAACATCCATGCACATTACCGTACTGTGGCTGTTGCGCCCCACACCCATGTGTAATATTTTATTTCTCTTGTTGGCTGAACGCGAAGATGCTCGAGACTGCTTTCAAAAATTATTTTCAGCCTCGCTTCACGATACAGCCGTATGCATGTAAAACTAGTATATCACACACAGGCAGAGGGGCAAAAAATAACATTTCTCTCTTTCCCTCGCTTTTGCCCATCTTCCAGTGTTCGTCTAGATAGCGTGACTAGCAAAAATATTAAAATCGAAATAAGAATTATCCGTTATGGTCTCCCTCCCTTCTTTGCATGCATGTTGCGCTGACATGTAAATAAGCGCTATGCTTTAATAAAAAAAACAACCATTGTACAACTGTATAGATCCTCGCCCATCTCATGCCAGGGACTGGGTATATATCTTGTGTACAGTTTATAGTGGCATCATATTCCTTCACCAGATATCAAACTCGAGAGACTTGCAAGACAGCTCAGGTTATAATTTATTACGAGGTCTGTTTTTTTAAAAATAATAATCGTCAGTCCATATGACAATGCTTGCTGTTTAACTAACAGTATTCAAATCTCTGAGGGGGCCGGGGCATTCCACATTTACCTTTGCTAGAAAACGCAGTGCAATAAATATTCTTTTTAAGTTATGCAATAATTTTGACATTATATTCATGTCCATTCCCCAAACTAGATTTATATACACAACCAACTCTGATGCGACATTGTGAAAGATTCTCGCATGTTCGCGAAACAGGAAATACACGTCATAGCTTCCGTGAATCGAAAGCAAGGTTACTGGGGCACGCAAAATACCGTAAGAAGAATTATATATTCCAAATGCAGGCATCATCATTTTTCTCTTGCACAAATAGAATAATCGGGCTGAATTTCCAGTCTAAAACTACCATGTTCTGGCAGCAAGTATCAAAAACCTGTGGTAATTTTATTATATGATAGGAGGTGAGTGAAATAGTTGTTGTAAGTTACCTTTTAAACCCAGTACGTGTGTAGGAAAAAACTGCGTATAAGCTGTATCACACTCTCTCTGTCTGTGTGTCAGGTGGTCGTGTCGTTCGCTAGTTGTATGTCACAGCTTAACCCGTACTAGGTAATATTTTTACATGAGGTAAGTTGACATACTCTGGTAGGGTATATGTTTCAAGCCTCTAGCTGTAGAGCCTATTTGCAAAAAATAAGTTTGGTAACACTACTCGTCAAAAGCAGCTCAAACAGTGTTGCTAGCTGTAGGTTAATTTTCCCCGTTATACAATTGCAAAAGGTGAGTTGCTTATAGCCTATCTGGAAGGCTTGGTGTGTGTGTCCATGGCTTATGTCGTAGGTTAATAAAATTTGCAATAGATCTTGTATGTCTTGCCAACCGTCGGCCCTTACATGTGATATAGCAGTTTTACTTATTGTAAGACATAGTGTGTATGTATGAGTAGGGGGAGGTTAGTTTAGTTCACAATAAATCGACCTGTCACGCTATGACCAATTTCTGCTTTTGAGTCACCTGTAAGGCTATATGTGGGTGGGTGAAAAAGCTTAGTTTAATTCACGATAGATCACATTTTAAATTTGTTAGGTTAGTTTTTGTAGAGCTCTCTTTTTCCATCTTTCCTCTATACAGTAAAGACACAATTAGCTAACCTAGCATACAACATACCTTCCTAATTAATATGGATATTGTCACACACTCCTCTTATTTTATACTGTTGTAAATAGAAAAGATTATGTACGGTAAATGTTTTGTACATTATAGGGAAAAAATGCAAAATATCCTCCAATTTTAATTCGAATCGAGTCGAATTTTTACATATTTCCACGCCGCCACATATTGTCCTATTTGCTTCTTTTACTTGCCTTGCTTAATTAACTCTCGCTAATTAGCATTTTTTTGGAAGAAGTCAACTAGAACAACATATGGCGGTATGAGAAATATGTAAATCAAAGAACATTTTAGCAATATATGGGCCCTAGCAATTAGCTTTCTCGACTAAGAGTACTCTTTCAAACATCTTCTGCTGATCGTATTACTAAACGAGGACGTTTAAAATTTTTGGGTGTTGAAAAAGTTTGACCCTACTTTTTTATTTCTATTGTTTGTTAATAGATGGCGCTAATAGTACCCCCTCCCCTCCCCTCTCCCCTCTTCTCCTCTGCTGTATGACAAATAGCACAAACATAAAAATCAAGATTTTGGAGAGCAAAACATAAAATTTGCATGCATCTGATGTCGAACCAGGAACTTTTATCTTTCGGGGAGTCAACATTATTTTTTACTCAGTCGTCATATAACATGAACACACGCAAAAATTCACATGTGCTTTTATTATTTTGTGTTCGGTAAGTACAAGTATATTATTACATAAATTATTGTTTAATTTAATAAATTGTAAACTCGGAGCCTGCTATACTAGCCTGTCTATTGAAAGCGAATGTTGCGTGCACGCGGAAATAGCACAGAAAAAAAAACCGGATGGAAGTAATTTAAAATCACTGGGGGCAAGGTCAGTATTACGAGAACGTAAAAAACACGTGCTTCATTCAACTTCGAAAAATAAGAATGAATGTGTGCATACAGAACACATATGCTTTCTTTTCATAGTTGTAAGAACATATAAATTGTGCATGAGGTAAGTTACGAGAAGGCTCTCTCAATTAGGTACAAGTATTGTACAATTAGGTACAAATTGTTGTACAATTATTTCCCCCAGTTGCCCAGTTGGAGTTGGGGGCATAACACTGGTATTATTTGTAATCACAGTGCTTACTCATGTATTTTGTTTAATATTTTATTTCAAATTCACTGTCAGAAACTAGTGTTGTTAGTTTCTGCATGTAGGTTTATTTACTCTGTTGGTTGTCACTGTCAAGTTTTTAGTATTCGTACAGCATAAAAAGCTATAACCCCCCTCTCAAAATATATACATTGTATACGCCAAGATGCGCAATAGCCTGGCAACACATCATGAAAAAACATGCCAAGAAGACCCAGTGGGTTTATAAGTCAGTGCTGCCAATTCCTATTTGTAGGTTAGCTTAGCCAGTGAAAGATCATATAGTAGAATTTTTGTAGAGTGGGTGTTTGCGAGTTCCACGACGCGCTGCCTGCCGATACTCTATGCAGCGTCATCCTGATTGCGGAGAAGTCCTTCGTCCACGACGTGAAGAACGAGAGGGTCACAGAGCAGTTTTAAATTCATAAAAAATTGCCACATACTAAAAATCAACATCCAACACATTTTAGGTTATATAAAATTTGTGAAAACCTTATAATACTGAAATATTAAAACAAACGGAGTCCCCCTTGTAGGTTAGTTCGGTGCGTAAATAAAAAAAATGATAGGTTAAGTTATATCACTTAGGATCGTAAGAAAATTAAAAAATCGTAAAAAAAAGATAGGTTAAGTTATATCACGTAACATCGTGATATACCTACCAAGTACGAGTGGGGGAAAAATGAGTATAGTGAAAATTTGTACTAAAACATCGCTAAACGCTATAACATCGACAAAAAATTGTCAAAGTATGTCAAAAAGTGATATTCGATTGATAAAAAAAAATACCTACAAAATATGATCCTCAAATAATAACGTTCAAACAGTACCTAAATAAAAAAAATGATAGGTTAAGTTATATCACTTAGGATCGTAAAAAAATTAAATAATCGTAAAAAAAGGATAGGTTAAGTTGTATCACGTAACATCATGATATACCTACCAAGTACGAGTGGGGGAAAAATGAGTATAGTGAAAATTTGTACTAAAACATCGCTAAACGCTAAAACATCGACAAAAAATTGTCAAAGTATGTCAAAAAGTGATATTCAATTGGTAAAAAAAGACCATACCTACTAAGTACTATTTTGAAACAACTAATATACACTACTTATTGCAATGAATAGAATGATGCCAATTTCCGACGCATATGCTACAGGAGATGTGTGGAAAAGCTTGTTCTTCCCCAGCCTAAAAGAAAAAGTACATAAATCAAGATTATTTTAGCCAAAATATGTATTTTTATGCCATCTAGTAGCATGTTAATTGTGATTGGCACGCCAGAAAATAATGCCCCGCCCCTTTTCCCTCCCCATTCCCTTCTTTTTTTGCTGTAAGTCAATGCAACACGCCTAGCCTAACAAAGGCAGTTCAATTCTAACACAAAACATAGTGAAGAAATAGGTCATACATTCATACTTTGAAAATAGATACGTCATTTCCACAACGTTATTGTAAGAGACAAGGGGATATTTGAAGTTGATTCGATCGTCCAGGCGCCATGTTGAGAAGCCAGCGGTAGACTCGTCATCAAGAAGCTGGCTTGCTATTGGTTAGCTGGAGGAGCATCGATAGCTCCTCCCCCCATACCCACAGGTTGCCAACCTGGCTCCCCTACTGCTCGAAGGGACCGTACCAAGACCTCGATTCGAAAACCGAGGCGAGAACGAGACTTAATGCCCGAGAGCCTCGTCTCGTTGAAGACTTTAGTAAAATACACTGTGAATTTATGTGAAAATTTTGCCTAAAATTGCTTTACCGTGCGACTTCTTCAGTCACACTAAATGGTGCTAAATGGGTGGCTGCATATTTGTAGGTTATGCATATGTTCTTCAATGTACACATAGCTACTAATGTTTATAGTTACTTTAATATAACCTATAGCTATTTCAACAGTTTTGTATCCACTACATCCCTTAAATACGTCCTTGGCCACAGCGCTGGCACAGGAGAATGACCTCACTAAAATGGAGCTAATTTTGTTTGCTTTGACTTCCTCCTTTGTGAGCCACTGAAGGTCGCGTAACATCCTCTGATAGGGAAGAAGGCTATTGATCTGTCATGACGACACGATGTGACGTCACGAGCATAGCGTGCACACGGGGGGAAAGGATACAACAAAGCATACACTGAAAATTAATTATTTTGAAGAAGCGACAAACAACCCACTTTTCCAAAGCAAAACGACATATTGCCTCAACAATAAAAGTGTAACCCGCCCAGGGGAATTAGGGGAAGACTTGAAACCTCCAAAACGGATCTCAGCCCCCCCAGATTCTTATGGAAGAACTAGAAGTTTTCTTACATAATATTTTTTCATTATAAAAGTTCCATTCGGTCAAAGATCCATTATAATGTTAAAGTACATTTCCTGCTTTAGTAAAATCTAAAGATTACTTTGTTACGGTGGGTTTTAAAATTGTAGGGGTGTGACTGGATCAACAATGGCAGCTGATTATTTGATATGAAGTAACTGGCCGACCATAAGTTGCAAACATGTCACTAATTTGACATACTCTGCTGCCTGCTGTGGATGTATTCAGCGACTGGTTGTTGGAGGTTCAAACAGTGACGATGAATATATGCATAAGCTCCATTATAAATCAAATCACTGTTTTTAGGAATAGATGTAGCAGGTGTGAAAAATGAATTTTTATAATTAGGAGGACGTTCAACATAAGTTTCATTTCTGTTTGTTAGTTCCTTATTTAAGTAATCTGTAATTTGAAAGCTGTCACAACCAACACCTTACTTTTGTCACAACTAACCCCATATGTACTTTTTCACTTTTATCCCTTCAATCTCAACTTCAAGTTTAAATTTACTTGGATCAAAACCTCTCACATAATACTGACTATAAATAATATAATTCTCAGGATATATCACTGCTGTTTGAGGCTATATTGAAAACTGTAGAGAAGAAATAATATTTACCACAGAAATTAGATAAAAACCCACAAAAAGAAAACACCCACCTAACTCTTCTCTAGGGAGAAGCACACAAATGTGTGTGCCAATGAGCCACCAGTGTCAACAACAAACGAATATCACTAACAGTGCTTGTCACAACCAACCCCCGTCTCCTCTAACTCACACATCTCTTTTCCTCCACATGGAAAATTCTACCCGATGATCCCTGGGAATTTCAAATTGAAAGTGAAGCCTGAAGAAATGAAGTAATGGAGCCAAGATATTTTTTGTGTAGTAGGGGAGTGAAAACCATATTTTGAGCACTGAAATTGATGCGATGCGAGTGTTTTGATGTACCAACTGAGCCAGCTCTGGTTTCTTTACTTCTGCGATTTTACTTCTTGCTTTTTGAATGGCCGCGGTAGCTCAGTCGTTATGGCGCCTGACTACCATGCGAAAGACCCAGGTTCGATCCCCGGCGGGGGAGAACCGGGATTTTTTTCCACCTGTTGAAGCGGCTCTGGCGCCCACCTGGGTACCTGGAGGAAACTCTGGGGGTTAAAGGCAGCCAGGGGCGTGGTGTTGATCAAATCACCACCACCTTCGGCCGTGATCAAGAAAGTGTAGGGCCCTAACCCAACACCCCCTATAAGCCTTCACGGTGTGGTGCATAGAACTTTACCTTTACCTCTTTTGAAGTGAGAAATCAGGGGAAACCAGAGCTGGCTCAGTTGGTAGAGCAATGGCATGGTATACTAGAGATCAGGGTTTGAGTCCTGGTCAAGCCTGATTTTCTTACTTAACCTTCTATATAGTAGCTACATCGCCTGTGCTTGCCAAATTATAAGACAATGCCATGCTCATGTACTTTTAAACTAAGCTCAGGCAGTGGTATTAATGACTGTATCCCACATACTCGATCTAAACAACATATATCATATATCTATCATGTACAGGTACATACAATATTTCCTATCATTGCAGGAAAGAGCTAGATTTCCTTCAAGCGCACTAGATGGTTCTTCTGCATTTTCATGAAGCAAATGTTGCTGACACATGAAAAGATGTCAATGACGGATGTGATGGGAAAACCAGTTTCACAAATTAATGTGTTATCAAATAAAACTGTCTACTTAAAGTAACATTGTAATAAAGTTATAAAAATAAACACATGGATTGTTATTAAGTTCTTGACGGACCCATGCTTTTATTTGAGTTATTTTATGATCCTTTTCTATCATTCTATACAGCTCGCCAGATACGATGGCCAATGAACCTGTAGGTGTAGTACACAGTGGAGAATCATGTGACTACATTTCTTGCATTATAGCTCCTTCTGGCAAAGGCATGATTACCAGAAATTGTGTCAACTTCGTTGCCCTGTCTTCCACAGCAGGGTACGAAATCCTGGAGGGATGGGGGGATTTCCCCCCCACCAACAATCTTCGCCTCAACCGTCCCACCAAAAATTTCAGGGGGGAGGGGTTTTGTTATAACAAACAAAAGATAAGCATTTACTTTTAATTTCAAATATAGCTACTTTACTAAGAATAATATCGAAAACAAAGTTTAAGATGGCTGTCAGATCGCGCTCTGAAAATGACCAATAGCCTTAGTGAATGGAAATGCAGTGAGAGAAGTTTTGTTTTTCAGCGTCAGGCGTCTTCCCGGCGTTCTTCCCAGCCTCGCCGAGGGAGACACGTTGTACTGACAGCGGCCAAGGTAAGCCCTCGCCTCACCGGCTGTTGAACTTTCTCTTCCAATGTGACAACCAGCGTTGCCAGGTCAGATTTTTAAAAATCGGGAGATCGCCCCCTGAAAAATCAGGAGATCCGCTTAAAAAATCATAAGAACTAATAATAACGGATTATCAACGTTCTGGGGGGGGGGGGTAGAGTGAAAAAAGCTTCCCACTATCATTATTGAACGGTAATTATTAATTTTAGATGTCAAAAGATAAATTTATTATTGTTATGTCAATACAAATTTTATTATGAATTTGCACTTCAAGGGGTACGATAACCCAACCCCCTTCATTCACCTAAGGTAAAGGTACAATTTTCCCCAATCAGTGGCGACAATCGGGTGCCAAAACTGAGGAGGTGGAAGGATTGCCCCCCCCCCCTAATCGTCGGCACTGCCTTTACACATTGCAAGAAGCAGTGACATTACTGGAAAAAATCCGACCTCGATTTTCTGTTCATCTCTCAGAAATATTCTAAAATAAATGGTTGTAACTGTACGTGGATTTATGTACTTGGCGTTTAAAAGTCTATGGAAACATTTCGTGATTTTTGTGTTAACTGAGAACAGAGCTTCAGCCACTACGCATTCGGAGTTACACTGCCTGGTAACACCTTAGCTTGCTTTTATTTAGGAGTAGCCAAAGTTTACAGGATGTAAGAAGCCCACACCTTCTTTTTAACAACACATTGAAAGCATACTCGAATTAATATCTAATGGAGAAGGATGCCTAAACCCCCGAAATATCGTTGAACTAAAACTTTTTTTTTCTATAACGGAAGGTAACCAACCAGTATTATACAAAATGATCGATTGATTTTGTTTATTTTATTTCGCATCTGCCACTTTGGACTAATCGTGAAGATGTGAAATTGATGAAGGGACACTCACAAAGAGCATCCATGCCCTATCCGGGATTCGAACCCGGGACCCAGTATCAGACAAGTCGCAGGATTTTTCTTCAACATTTTTCCAATCACTCCAGACAATGTAAATGTTTTTTTGCATTCAACGATTACCTGGTATAAAATTGGGAAAGATAATTTCTACCGCCACAGCATTGATTGAGTATAAAGGGAAGACCAATTGTAGTAGTAATTACGCTCAGAAATAGCTTTAAAAAAACAACGCTAATAAAACATGAATTATTATTTCTAAGATAAGAGATGATTAAGAAAATATAAAACTGCGACGTATAAGTCCGCAACAGCAGTGTAATAAGCCGACCTCCGTGGCTGAGTGGTTAGCACAGCGCTATGACATCAGGAATCCTGTCTCGGGATCGAATCTTGGCCTGGGCATGGTTGTTCCTTCATCAATTTAATCATATCATCACTCATCCTCATCTTCTCGATTAGCCAAAAGTGGGTGGCAACATTGGTATTTAGTTGTAACCAGTTTCCAGTTACCTCCCCTTTGACAAAAACCGCAGGGGGAAAGTTCGGACACCCGTCTTCCCCATGCACAAAGGGCTCAAGAAGCCGCGCGTCTCTCCCAATGTCATAAAGCCTGGTATGACCCTACTCCCCCCCCTCTCTCTCTCTCTCTCTGCGGAATATTCATGTTCATGGGTCTTTGCATTCCACCAGCTGAATATGTAAATTTTAAATCAACTTTTGATTCTTGTAAATAATTGTTCATTATAAATATTTAAGGAAGCAAAAAATCAGATTTCCACATTTTCCTGAAACTTGTCAGGAGATCAGTAGATCGTGCTGAAAATCAGGAAATCTCCTGCGAAATCAGTAGACCTGGCAACACTGACAACACTTGCTGATAGAAGTGCCACACACGTAAATTTGCCGTTGCGTAGAAACGAATTTTCGTTTCGTCTCCCTCTCTCTTAGCATCACGTGTTCTACCCTGCTCGAAAACCTTCGCTATTGTTGCCATATTGTCATTCCATTCCTGGACACACTCGCGCAAACTTCATTGAAAACAATTGAACAGCGCTCCAGCTCGCGGTTCCCACCGGTCAGCAGGGACGGCAATGTGGCAATATAGCACGGCGTAGTCGTTGCTTCTTTTATGCAGTGCATGTTCATTGGCTAGCTAGTAACTAGTGTTGCCAACTGTAATAATGAAGCACTATTTCTGTCACGGAAGGGGAAAGCAGGTAAAGTGGCGGTGAGTTTTGTTGGATTGGAAGCACCATATTTTTATTTTATACTAAGTATTTGACCGGTTTGACGTTGTGTGCGTGTATTGCGTGTGTGTATGTAAAAGTGTGTGTTTGCTAATGAACGTTAAATTCCATAATGCCTCCAGTTCTGTCGAAGTTGAAATCAAAAACCTTGCATAGCCAAGCTCGGGAAATTCTAAGCAATTCAACTCTGGCTCCGGCAGGTGTTCTTGTAGAAATTGCATAGAGGAGGCTGTCATTTTTGCTGCTTAATGCGATACATATTGTTTTCTGTGTTAAAATTGCCATGCTTTGATGGGTGACCAAGTTCATAGCAGGGCCGGCGGAAGGGGAGGGCGAACCGAGCGGCAAAATTTGAAGAGAAGAAAAAAATAAGCCTATTGAAAACTGTGATCGAGCGAGATATTCTTTTGCGCTGAATAGTATTGAAATAGCATAAGAAGTCTCATTATTTATTTTATATTTGATGTTTTAGTTAGGAATATATTGATTTTCAATTTTCCGTTGCTGCGTAATGACCGGGGGGGGGGGGGTCGAAATAGAGCGGCATCTACTGCCACCTCCCAGGGAGGCAAAATGACTAGCGCCGGCCCTGGTTCATAACAAAAGAAAAAGCCGCGCAGCTTATCATCTAGTGGCAGTATATGTACTTGTTATTGTTGTCGAAGCCGGCATCCTTTGTAAATGTACAACAAAGGCAACCGACTGTCACAGATCTCAGAGAGGAAATAATAATACTGTTTGAGGAGGAGTGTTATGGTGCAATTGTAGCGGTTTAACACGTTGGCATGTTATTATCTGCCGTTGCAGTTCCATACCAGTGTATACGGGTTTTGGGAGTGAAAAGTTAGAACGCCACCAGTGCATTAATGCAATGAAAAATAATATATACGTATATATTTTTTTTATTTTGTTTGAAATCACTCAAATAAGGAATCGTATGAAGAAGTCTTCTTTGCAGAATTTTTGGTAATTGTACTTATGTGTTAGTTCATATTTTGCGAATTTTTAGTCCATATGTATGTAGCTACATACAAAGCCACTTGTTAGTACATATTAATCCTAGTCCTGGTATAATGCATGACGTTTAAAACTCAACGTTAGATAGACCTGAATTCTCTAATTTTATTGTTGTACGTAACAGCTGTGCATCGGCGCACCGCAGCGATTTTTCTATCTGCTCCATTAGCAACACTGCTTCTTTAGTTCTGTCGCGCATTGCACGGCAGAATTATCTGCGCTGGACTCTACGGTAGGCAGCGCCGGCGGTTGGCGGCGGCAAAGGCGGCAGCGGCAACAGGGCCCCTAAACAGGCATATGAATAACTCCGTAGCGGCGTGCAATCAGAACGCAGAACGGCAGAACGTGACCAAATTCTGTCTCCTCCTTGGCTGCCATGTGGCTGGGGGGTTTCTACGTTGCCACGTTCGCACAAACACACGGACAGGCTAGTCAGCTGTTGGCAAGCGACTAGCGGGAAAAAAGCGTCACGCGAAATTAAGCACGTATGTATCAGTATGCTAATATATATTATTTCCGTCGTAAAGTGATAATTTAACGAATCATAGCCTACATTCTGGCAAGCATGAAACATTTTATCTTCCTGCTCTACACAGCAACCGAAAACCTTCACTGAAAGAACCTTTGTTGAGTTTTTATTATGCTACATTGCAAGCATCAGCTACCGGCATCTTTTTACTTATGTTGTATCGTATCACAATTACCAACAAAAGAAAATGCGTCTTGTGTTATGAACAAAAAAAAAAAAAGTAAAGTGCTCCCCTGTGCATAGCACCATGCCATGAAGGCATATAGGGGTGTGGGGGTAACGCCCCACACTTTCTTGATCCGGTCGTGAGTGGGGGTGATGTGATCAGCATCACGCCCCTGACCGCCTTTACCCCCCAGGGTTTCCCCCAGGTACCCATGTTAATCGACGCTGGGTGGGCGCCACAACGCTGTGGCAAATTGTTCTCCTTTGATTTCATGCCGCCTCTCTTTGCCTTCTTTGTCACGCCGCGATTGTTGAAGCTTCAGAACTTACAAATGAAATGTATTTCTTGAAAATTAGGGCAAATTACGTATAAACAAATTACGTACAACTTCGTTTCGTTAACACGTTTTTAAATTATATTTTGAGGAACCTACAAAAATTCACCTCTAAAACAGAATTTTACAGAACTGAGTTACTGTATTACGAAGAAGAATTTATCAAGAACAAATAATTGTGTGTGAATTGATTGATTGAGTTGGTGTTTTAAAGTCCACTTTATGCACACTACGGCTAGTCTGGGATGAACCTACAGTTGGAAGTGGGATCCGAACCACTATGTGCCTTCGACAGGGTATCAAACCCAGGACTACTTGATTACAAGGCGACAACACAAGTGAGATAATTTGGAAAGCTATATGAGAATACAGGCTCTGGCAATACCGAGTTCAATAAATTACAACGAAACGCTTGGCAATTCCTCGATTTCCTTAACATTAATGATACATTTGGTACATGTGTTATTAATGCTTTGAGCTACCTGTATGTAAAAACGGAAAAAAATGAATGAAAGAACAGAGGCAGTAGTTAAAGAATCAGTTGTTTTTGCTTACCGGCTACCATTGCAGTGGCGCTATCTCAAGATCATCTTCATTGTTGGTTGGTAAAGGAACATCTTCGTCTGAGCTACTACCGTCACTGCTGTCTTCCCGCCCAAGTGAAATTACAAAATCCTGCATTTGCTGCTCAACTCCCTCCTTTTCCCATGCTTCGGAAATAATCTTCCTTGTGTGTTCTATAGGCGAACGCCACCTATTTGCTGTCACATCCCCGATAGCCTGTTCTGTCAATTGCAAAATTTTAGACGGTGTAAAAGGTGGCAAAGTGTTCCTCTGTGCTACCAGCCCTTTGACCTGTGCCCAAATACGTTCGATTGCATTGTATATACAATGATAAGGCGGGATACGGACCACCGTAAGTCCCGCTTCTTCTGCAAGCTTGTCTATTCGATATATGGGGAACTGGGGTTTGTGTAACATAAGGAGCTGCAGTAGTTCAGCCTTCCTCATGTTTCTGTGGGCTCGCGAAAATCCTGAAGTAGGTCAATCCGGCAACAGCGCGTCGCTACCAGAGTGCGTGGTTCCACGCCGCTTGCTAGCGCGTCTCGACAATAAGTCTTTCCCACATATATTTAGACAGCCCCCCCACCTTCTCCGATTTGCACCAAAATGGTGCCAAACGTTAGTGCATCGTTTGTGCACGAATGTGCACGCAAAAATTTCGTTTGTGCACAAACGGAAAACACCAAAATTAGCAAGTTAATTTGGGGGGGCTGTCTAAATGCCAGCCCCCCCCACCGTCTCTGATTTTCACTAAAATGGTGCCAAACGTTAGTGCATCGTTTGTGCACGAATGTGCACACAAAAATTTCGTTTGTGCACAAGGGGAAATCCGAGATATTAACACCTTAACTTTTGGGGTCAGCCCCCCCCCCACCTTCTCCGATTTGCACCAAAATGATGCCAAACGTTAGTGCATCGTTTGTGCACGAATGTGCACGCAAACATTTCGTTTGTGCACAACGGGAAATCCGAGATATTTACACCTTAACTTTTGGGGTCAGCCCCCCCACCTTCTCCGATTTGCACCAAAATGGTGCCAAACGTTAGTGCATCGTTTGTGCACGAATGTGCACGCAAACATTTCGTTTGTGCACAACGGGAAATCCGAGATATTTACACCTTAACTTTTGGGGTCAGCCCCCCCACCTTCTCCGATTTGCACCAAAATGGTGCCAAACGTCAGTGCATCGTTTGTGCACGAATGTGCACGCAAAAATTTCGTTTGTGCACAACGGGAAATCCGAGATATTAACACCTTAACTTTTGGGGTCAGCCCCCCCACCTTCTCCGATTTGCACCAAAATGGTGCCAAACGTTAGTGCATCGTTTGTGCACGAATGTGCACGCAAAAATTTCGTTTGTGCACAACGGGAAATCCGAGATATTAACACCTTAACTTTTGGGGTCAGCCCCCCCACCTTCTCCGATTTGCACCAAAATGGTGCCAAACGTTAGTGCATCGTTTGTGCACGAATGTGCACGCAAAAATTTCGTTTGTGCACAAGGGGAAATCCGAGATATTAACACCGGATGTGTAAGGCACAAAATACACCGAAAATTGATGTGATTATTTTCACACTTCAAAGTTTTGCCGACACAAACATGTCGGTCCAAATTCAAAGGTGCGGTGAATTCTCGGCGTATGGGCGATCACAGGGATAGTGCCTGGTTAACCAACCACTTCCAAACATTATATTGTTTACTCTTTAGCAAACAATGCTAGCCCCATTCAAAAAGCTGTACATATCAGTTACGACGGCGAGACCAAAGACGGAGACGGGAGTACGCAAAACCTCTCGAATGTTCGAAGTTAAAACAGTTTATTGTATGTGGTAATATTCAAGACATTACGCATATTAATCTTGGAAATAGCCTTTTTTGAAAACTTGCAGTTTACGTAGAGGACTGCCGCTTTATAGAGCCGCAGCTAACCCTTGCAATAATTTAGCTTCGCAACCAAGCTTTTAAGTGATTAAAACGGTCCTTTAGGCCAACTCTGTTATTAGTACAGTGAAAAATTGAAAGGGTAAATTTGTTGAAAATATGCTGGATTAAATATGAAGTGCTTGAATTTAAACATTTCACAATTGAGCTGTACAATGCTATGAGTCTCAATGGTAGTCCAAAATACAATTTTGCCACGTGCTTTATTTTCATCACTGTAGCTCAGGTGTTATGGCATCTAACTACCATGCGATAGTCGCGTGTTCGATCCCCGACGGGGAGAGGCAGGATTCTTTTCCACCTGTTCAAGGGGCTCCGGTGCCCACCCAGCGTCGTGTAAAGTGGAGGGAACTCTGTAGGGCAAAGGCAGCTAGGGGCGTGGTGCTGATGACATCACCCCCACGTTCGACCGTGATCCACACCCCCTATACGTCTTCACGGCGTCGTGAAAAACACAGGAGGGGGCACTTTACTTTTATTTCACTTTTTTGCCACGTGCTTTGTCCAGAATATCATATTTATTGCAATATACTGTACTGGCTAAATTAATAATTATTGACAATAAGCACAGGCACTGTAAAAAGTGAGAAATAAACATGTGACACGTGCATCCCCCTCCACTTCCCTC
The DNA here is from genome assembly GCF_977018435.1 of Lepisma saccharinum. NCBI lineage: Eukaryota > Metazoa > Arthropoda > Insecta > Zygentoma > Lepismatidae > Lepisma > Lepisma saccharinum. Next base: position 168,910 of record NW_028142959.1, on the reverse strand, counting down.
GTACGCTAGAAAAGACTAAACACGCACAAGTGATAATATGGGTACACCCGTGATAAATGGCTGACTCCATAAGTGTCTGCTTAATCGCAGAGAAAGACAGACGACGTCATGCAAAACTAAAAGTTGACGCCACAGGCATTCGTAAAATTACAACATGAAACACACTCCACCTTTTCTAATAGCGGTGGTGCAGGGAGGAGGGGTGGAGGATCTGCGCGTGTAACAGTTCAAGTAATCACGTTGTTTAATTTTTAACTTTGCCCATAATAATCGTCACCAATTCTTAATTTATCCAGTACGCTACTGCGACGATGCATGTGGCAACATGACATTTTCTGCTTCCATTAAAACTCGTACAAATATACAACCTCCACGCTGAACCAAAGTTGAAAATTCAATCACTTTAGACGAGTGGTGGAGACTGGGTTCCAAAACCGGGGTACAAGATGACAAAACTGGGGGGCAAAGACAGTATATTTCCCTTTTTAGATAAGGTTTAACATAGTGCGGGGGCAAAGGTGGCAAAATGTGGCGTAAGTCAATTGCACCCCTCAACCCCCTAATCGCCGCCACTGCTTTAGACTGAAAACAATATATTTCCGAACGACACGTTTTCCGTCCTTACATTTTTCGCTTTCTGCACCGGACTTTTGAATCACCGTGTGTATCAAGAACTGACACCGTGGTGTGGAGTTATTAGGCATACAGGTGTCTTACGACACAGCTGCTTCAGGAGCAAAAGGAACAAGATTTTCCTTTCATCTACTTTGCAAATTATTAAAATAATGCGCAAAAGAAAATCAAGTGGCTCTAAGACAAAGTGATCGACACTATCTTATATAAATTATCTTTTTACTCGGTCTGAGCTCACCTTACATCGACAACCGTTCCATTCGTGCCCTGTAGCTGCAAAACAGGTCGCATAGAACAAATAAACAATATAGGTTAACTTACAAATCACAGTTATAAAGAATATTAAAAAGAAGAAAAAAGGTAAAGTGCCGCCTTGTGCTTAGCACCACGCCATGAAGGCGTAGCTATAGGGGATGTGGGGGTAACATCTCACTTTCTTGACCGGTCGTGACTAGGGATGATGTGATCAGCATCACGCCCCTGACCGCTATACCCCCAGGGTTTCCCCCTGGTACCTAAGTCATTCGATGCTGGGTGGTTGCCGGGGCCGCTTCCAACGTTAGAAACGTTTCGAGATTTGAACCGACCGGGGATCGAACCCGGGACCTTTAGCTTGGTAGAATAAAGAATATTAACCAGGAGGAATTCAAATAAGTCATTCATCCCTCGCCCCCACAAAAACAAAGGTGAAGGGGCTGACCCCAAAAGTTAAGGTGTTAATATCTCGGATTTCCCGTTGTGCACAAACGAAATTTTTGCGTGCACATTCGTGCACAAACGATGCACTAACGTTTGGCACCATTTTAGTGAAAATCGGAGAAGGTGGGGGGGCTAACCCCAAAAGTGAAGGTGTTAATACCTCGGATTTCCCCTTGTGCACAAACGAAATTTTTGCGTGCACATTCGTGCACAAACGATGCACTAACGTTTGGCACCATTTTGGTGCAAATCGGAGAAGGTGGGGGGGCTGACCCCAAAAGTTAAGGTGTTAATATCTCGGATTTCACCTTGTGCACAAACGAAATTTTTGCGTGCACATTCGTGCACAAACGATGCACTAACGTTTGGCACCATTTTGGTGCAAATCGGAGAAGGTGGGGGGGCTGACCCCAAAAGTTAAGGTGTTAATATCTCGGATTTCCCCTTGTGCACAAACGAAATTTTTGCGTGCACATTCCTGCACAAACGATGCACTAACGTTTGGCATCATTTTGGTGCAAATCGGAGAAGGTGGGGGGGGGGGCTGACCCCAAAAGTTAAGGTGTTAATATCTCGGATTTCCCCTTGTGCACAAACGAAATTTTTGCGTGCACATTCGTGCACAAACGATGCACTAACGTTTGGCACCATTTTGGTGCAAATCGGAGAAGGTGGGGGGGCTGACCCCAAAAGTTAAGGTGTTAATATCTCGGATTTCCCGTTGTGCACAAACGAAATTTTTGCGTGCACATTCGTGCACAAACGATGCACTAACGTTTGGCATCATTTTGGTGCAAATCGGAGAAGGTGGGGGGGCTGACCCCAAAAGTTAAGGTGTTAATATCTCGGATTTCCCCTTGTGCACAAACGAAATTTTTGTGTGCACATTCGTGCACAAACGATGCACTAACGTTTGGCATCATTTTGGTGCAAATCGGAGAAGGTGGGGGGGCTGACCCCAAAAGTTAAGGTGTTAATATCTCGGATTTCCCCTTGTGCACAAACGAAATTTTTGCGTGCACATTCGTGCACAAACGATGCACTAACGTTTGGCACCATTTTGGTGCAAATCGGAGAAGGTGGGGGGGGCTGACCCCAAAAGTTAAGGTGTTAATATCTCGGATTTCCCGTTGTGCACAAACGAAATTTTTGCGTGCACATTCGTGCACAAACGATGCACTAACGTTTGGCATCATTTTGGTGCAAATCGGAGAAGGTGGGGGGGCTGACCCCAAAAGTTAAGGTGTTAATATCTCGGATTTCCCCTTGTGCACAAACGAAATTTTTGCGTGCACATTCGTGCACAAACGATGCACTAACGTTTGGCACCATTTTAGTGAAAATCAGAGACGGTGGGGGGGCTGGCATTTAGACAGCCCCCCCAAATTAACTTGCTAATTTTGGTGTTTTCCGTTTGTGCACAAACGAAATTTTTGCGTGCACATTCGTGCACAAACGATGCTCTAACGTTTGGCACCATTTTGGTGCAAATCGGAGAAGGTGGGGGAGCTGTCTAAATATATGTGTCTTTCCCCGCTGTTGCCTTGCATTCAGTGTTGCCAGGTCTACTAATTTCGCAGGAGATTTCCTGATTTTCAGCACGATCTACTGATCTCCTGACAAGTTTCAGGAAAATGTGGAAATCTCGTGATTTCTTACTTCCTTAAATATTTATAATGAACAATTATTTTTAAAAAGTCGAAAGTTGATATAAAATTTACATATTCAGCTGATGGAATGCAAAGACCCATGAATATTCCGCAGAGAGAGAGAGAGAGAGAGAGAGAGAGAGAGAGGTGGGGGAGGAGTGTAATACCAGGTTTGATGACACTGGGAAACACGCGCGGCTTCTTGAGCCCTTTGTGCATTGGGAAATATGATCTGTGATTGGGAACTCTAAGGCGGGTGTCCTAACTTTCCCCATTTGGTGAGGTTTTGTCAAAGGGGAGGTAACTGGAAACTGGTTACAACCAGGCCCGTACTTAGAGGGGGGCAGGGGGGGCAACTGCCCCCTGAGAGCCTGCTTTGCCCCCCCCCCCTGTGAAAAATACAGAACACATTTCTACCTGGAATTCTCACTAATATTTACAATTATATCATCTAATACTCTAGCAACATAACAAAGGCACTTATTGATTTTGTAATTTATTGAGGTGTGTGGGATTCCGAATAATGTCGTACTAGGATTAGGGGAGAAATCCCTTCCTGATTCAGACTTCGGGAAATGATTTAATAACTTTCAATATCTAGAACAGTTGTGACATTTTGAGAAGTCTTGTATTAAAGGTGCCTAATGTGTTTGGATGTTTTTCTTGGATGTGTTGCTATGAAGTTTGAACTCTTAATCTTTTGTTTCCCAAGTGATTCATGCAGTAGAGATTTTTAATTTTTGTTACTTAACGTTGCTTTTCTGCCACTTCTAGCTAATCGCGACAATGGGTGATGACGTGAAATTGATGGAGGCACTCACAAACAGTGATGCAACCACAGCGGGTCAGGGGGTATTGTCCACCTCAACCTTCAACGGAAGTCCATTCTGGGTGGGGGCAAACATTTCAGTAAAAAAAACATGTCTAGCAGAATCTAAGAATAGCACGACAAATGGATACTCAAGGTGGAAATAGTTTTTCTTCCGAACGGCCAAGGGAACTTGCAGGAGGGGGGGCACAGAGGGTCAATTGCCCCCCTTGATTTCAAATTTTCGTAAAATTTTCTTGCTCGCTTCGCTCGCAATTTCAAAATTCGAGGAGACGAGACTGACCACCTGTGTCGTCTCGTTTTCGAGACGAGACACGGGACGGGACGAGACGGCTCGTTAAAAGTCTCGTCTCGTCTCAAATGTCTCGAAAAAATACAAACAAAATAATTAATCAGTCGCGAATATTTATTTACTCGGAGTAAAGGATATTCTTTAGAAGCCCAAATCAGCGTCTATTACATAAAAAAAGGCTGGCTACCTTATTTAGTTTTTATACTCTTCCGAAATCCAGTATTACTTCCATTTTTCAATGTATTCAAGCTTAGTAATTTTAAGCTGTAATAGTACTCCAGATAGAAGTACTTTGCTAAAATACAGATTCAGATATCTATCTGTATAAAAATATTGTGAGAGAGAAGTATTCTCGATAATTTCTTTGAATGGAAAATTTATGAAAAATATTGTAAACCTTACGAAAATTACGAAAATTGCGGGCTTTGTTTGCTTTTCCATAGTAACGAAATTTATTATTTGTTTATCCTTAAAACAGCTTAAATATATTTAATGCCTTTAAAGTAAAAACTACTGCTATAACGAGCAGAGTGGTATTTGTAGGGGAGGATGGGGGATTTCCACCCCCCCTCTGGGTACTTGTATCCCCCTCTGCTTGATAAATTTTATCCATGTGGGGAAATGTTATGGCATAAAATCATTATCTCATGCTGTCCCTAGACAGTCAGTAGAATTTCCCCCCACTAGAAAATTCTTAAATACCGTGCTCTTAGTAAACTGTCGATGGATTTATTTATTTTACTTCCATTTTTGGCACTTTTGGCTAATCGCGAGGACTAGGATGAATGATGATATGATGAAATTGATGAAGGGTCAACCATGCCCAGGCCGAGATTCGATCCCGAGACGGGATCCCTGATCTCATAGCGCTGTGCTAACCACTCAGCCACGGAGGTCGTCTTAGTAAACTGCTGTTGCAGACTTATACCACAGTTATACGTCACAGTTTTATTTTTTCTTAATCATCTCTTAACTTAGAAATAATAGTTCATGTTTTTATTTAAGCCATTTCTGAGCGTAACTGCTACTACAATTGGTCTTATGTCCCTTTATACTCAATCAATACTGTGGCGGTAGAAATTCTCTTTCCCGATTTTATACCAGGTAATCCTCGAATGCAAAAAGCTGATTTAATTAACATTTACATTGTCTGGAGTGACTGGGAAAAAAGTCGAATAAAAAACCTGCGACTTGTCTGATACTGGGTCCCGGGTTCGAATCCCAGACTGGGCTTGGGTGCTCTTTGTGAGTGTTCCTTCGTCAATTTCAAATCTTTACGATTAGACAAATATGGCAGATGCGAAGTAAAATAAAATCAAATCAATCAATCAATCTGTCTAATACTGGTTGGTTACCTTCCGTGATTGAAAAAAAAGTTTTAATTCAAGGATATTTCGTGGGTTAAGGCATTATAGCCCTTCTTGATTACCATTAGGCTAATGTGTGTATGCTTTGAATGTGTTGTTAGAAAAAGTTTGGGTTTTCTTACATCCTGTAACTTTGGCTAGAAGCTATCTAAGGTGTTATCAGGTAGAGCATTTACAAAATATATCCTCGAATGCGTAGTGGCTTTCCATAAACTTTTAAACGCCAAGTACATAAATCCACGCACAGTCACAATTTATTTTAGAACATTTGTGAGAGATGAACAGAAAATCAAGGTCAGATTTTCTTCAGTAATGTCACTGCTTTTTGCAATGTGTAGGGGCAGTGCCGGCGATTAGGGGAGGCAATCCTTGCAACCCCTCAGTTTTGGCACCCGATCATCGCCACTGGTTTGGGGAAACTGTACCTTTACTTAAGGGGATGGGGTTATCGTACCCTTGAAGTGCAAATTCATAATAAAATTTGTATTAACATAACAGTAATAAATCCTGATTTTTCAGGTGCCAATCTCCCGATTTTTAAAAATCTGACCTGGCAACGCTGCTTGCATTGGCGGGTGCCCTTTCCTCTTGTTGCCTCTGTCGGCTGCAGAAAAATATGTCTTCTGCAATATACCCTCAACTGCAACGCTGTCGGTTAACGTATTTAACAATGTTGTTATTTTATTGAAAAAAAACTTTTTAATTTCTTTACATTTTGCTGTTACCTGCGGTAACACCGGTTACATGCACGCCAGGCCTCGGAATCAACCAAAATCAGTTTCTCAAACATGTTGATAGCATGGAACTCAAGGCCATGGGCGTCGGCAGGGGGGGTCGAACTGGTCCACCTCCCTGGAAATTTCCATCTACTTTTTTTTTTTTCAATTTATGGCAATTTATAAAAGCACTTTATGTCACCTCATTTTGCGTCATTGTTTAAAAATGGTCTTGAGATATCGAATTTGGTACTAAACTTTCATAATTTCCAACACTGTATCTCTGTTAATTTGTAACTTTCACACATTTTGAAGCTTCTTATACTACTGCGTTTGCTGCTGCTGCTGCTACAAATGTTAGAAGTAACTATTATGTAATCTTGGTTGTAACAAGTACTATATTATTCATATAATAAACTTATTGGATGCTAAAATAAACTAAACTAAAACTGCTACTGCTGCTTCTGCAATAATTTTAAAAATGAACCCCTCCTTGACAAACTTCTGCATATGCTACTGGTCTGTATCACAATATTTTTGAGGGGAGCGGGTGTCCTCTACACAGGTGCGTCGCCTGATAATGTTCGCATGAGCACGTGAACACTCATGTATATGTCTTAAATTACGTACATATTAAATGCACACACACACACACATACGAATATTTATTCGAAAAAATACTATGTTTGATGAACAAGTATATAATCACAATTTACTCTGACACGACTTCTTTCACGTCTGATAACTTTTTTTTTAAGATAGTTGGTAACACTGACTCCCACGGTGTTCTACGGAGGGCGTTGAACACAATTGCTGTGCGTGTTGCATAGAGCTGACAGCTAAGAAGCTGTTGGCCACTATACCCAGACGATGTTCACTTCGCTGTGCGAATACTGATGCAAGCGGCAATACTTCTTACATTCGGCACAAGAGTGCAGCATATACAAGGCATGTCTAGGGGGCCTCGAAAAGGTCTGTGCTACATAGTGGCAAACTTTAGCGACAATTCTCTAAACCTGGCGGATTTTAAGGGGGACAGGGACAATTTCTCCTAGGTCCTTCTTGTATTACTTTAAATATAGCGTGATTTTGGGGAGAAATTGTTGAAAATAAATTGAACTGTTATTCTCACTTTTTCAATTGAATATGAAGTTAAAAGGGAGAGAAGTAAATCTGAATTCAGTACAAAAACATTATTGTGAACACTTGTATGTGAACCGCACGCGACGCCACTGCCTCTACATCTTCGATTCGACCCCCCTAGGAAAATTTCTGGCGACGCTCATGCTCAAGCCCCCTAACCAACTTACATGCATTATTTTCACAATTACAATTCTAATAATGCCTATGTTGTTAGATTAGGAAACCAGGTGCAGAGTGTCGCTCAGTGCTGGATCTACAAGCCGCAAAACCTCGCAGTGCAGGGGGTCCCGGAGACAATTAAGCATTTAGGGGGCCCTCAGGCATTGACATAGCAGAGGGTTCGTATATGCGTATGTAAAATATATACTTAATTACTCAGGGGTACAGAAACGAACACAATACGCAGATACAGGTAAAGGTAATGTTAAAAGTTCCTGCATAAGCACCGTGCCATGAAGGCACATTTAGGGTATGTGGGAGTAGGGCTCCACATATTTTCGATGTTGGCCTCTTGGAGGTGATGTGATCAGAACCATTCTGCAGCCACCTTTACCGCCCCCCTCCCCAATGGTACCATTTGATTTGAGGCTGGGTGGGCCCTAGATCCACTTTATGCAAGGACAAAGCCGGAAAAATTCCGACTTTAGATCACCCAACCCAGGTTTCCCATGTGGCAGTCAGAATCAAATCAGGCTAAAATTTCAGGAGAAATGGAGTGGTGGAGGTTTCTTCAGCCTTTCTTTAGTCAGGAAAACGTAAGGACTGCATGATTGTAACAAATGTATCACTTAGCAGATGTGAGAAAACAGTGTCATCTTATCACATCACCCCCTTCCCATTAAAAATAATTGAGTTAAATTCAATATGGCAGCCACCAATATGGTTCCCCTAAGCCTAACCTGTTTCTATCATGACCAATTATACCCAGCCTAACTGCTTTACTTCTTATAAGGTGCGTTAAGGGACTTTTGAATCATCCTCTAGGCCCTTACTATACGTGACTTTGTCAACATGAGATCATGAATTACACACACACACACATACATTATATATGTGTAACATAAATCAATACAGTAGGCAGAGAGGACCTTTGGTAATATTTTGCTGGCGGCCTAAGATCTGTAGATCCGGCACTGCTGTCGCCATGGACGTCCGCAGCATTTTTCCAGGGAGGGGCAAGGAAGGTATTTTCTTCCAGGGAGAGAGGGCAAACAAGACACATTTTCCCCAAGTGTTGTTCCCTCAAAAAACATTTGCTCAAATTTGAATTTATCATATTCATGCAATAATTAACACATATTATTGTGGCTGAAATGAAATTATATGTGTGAAATATATAATTTTTGGTTGACCTTCATTTTCCAGGGGGGGAGGGTCACAGCCCCTTTCCGGATGCCCATGGATGTCGCTCCAAATAACCATTGATGAGAGGCTGGCTTAGCCTAAGACCTGCTTGTGCAAGGAAAATTATGTAAAATGTCCTGAGATCACCACTCGAGGTTGCAAACATTTCAGTGAGATTTCCTAATCAACTAACCAACCGACTAACTTATAATGTACCCATTAAATATATAATGGTAGTGTAAGTCAGGTAAAGATGGCAATATTTTCTAAATGGCCTCTGCCAAACACTAAATGAAAACACATCTTGCAAAAGACCACAGTTGTAACATGTAATGTTTTAGCATAACATTGATACATATTTTTTTAACTATTAAGAATAACATGAATTTATAAGGCACTAACCATTAAACCATGAAGGTTGGTATCAAATATTAAAAGGGAAATAAATCATTCTTAACGAAAACTGCATTAGGGACACAATTTTTCATGGTATTATTTATTCTTGTCAATTTTCTCCGGCTACAGGATGCACGGAGTTTTTTGATTATCCTGGGTGGAAGAGTAACCACTTTTCTCTTGAGATTTCGGCCAGTGTAAAGGATCGGTTGCCACCCACCACCATGAGGAAATTGAAGAGCTACGAATAAGTAGTGTAACCTGGTCATGGAAAACCTACAACAATGACTGGGGGTTCATGGTGCTGACCACACATCACCCAACTCTGCTGAAGCACATGGGAAAGAGACCTTTCAGTCGATATGTAAGCCTTGGCTTTCAAGGGATATTGAGCCATGTGTTGTGTGTATACTCCACAATATATTCTCTCTCTGATATGGCATTGGTTGCATAAGTATGAAGTCAGTCCTTTTTCCAATCATTGTCTTAGGCAGCTTCAGTGACATTTCTGAGTTGTAATGATTTCATTGAAAGCTATAATGTGATTGTTACAACCCATAAGTGTCCGTGACTGTACATGGCATACCATACCACTTGAAAACAACCTTTAAAAAAATGCATTATTTCACACTCTAGTACCATGACGCTCTGGATATGCCTGCATTACTATCTTAAGATGCATTTTCATGTGGAATGTCTTGCAGTATGCCATGTGCAGCAAGTTACTCTATCAGGCATTTAACCTCTGCATACTGCATCATTATTGTTTTATCATTTTACATTCCAGCAATAAATTACTTTACTAGAGTTCGCGTCAAATCTCCTGCATATGGCCTTGAACGGATGAACAGCACCAGCGAATCACAGACGTGCGGCATTGCCTAGTTCAGTGACAAGGCATTTCGCTCAAACACGCTGTATCTTTTCCGTGTGTGATTTCGACATGGCACCGCTGCAGTGCGCTGCCATTTGCTATCGCTATATGCAGGAGATTTGACGTGCACTCTACCATTATAGCACCCCTGCTGGATATACCTACTGTTTACAGTAGTAGAGTAAAGATGCCTAATATGAGGATGGTCCCTAATATGAGATAGCGGCCGATCTCGCATATGTGACGCCACAGGCAATCAATGACACATCAGATACATAGCACTTGGCAACTCTGTTATTCTCTGAGAAAATGTGCTGTGGTCGTTGGAACAGTGTAGATGTGGGACGTGTTGGAAGCATTTTGTCAAGGCAGAATATTTTGCAAAGGTGGAAAACATTGCGGCTTTCGCAGATAAGTTAATTGGGAGACATAAAATCATTGATGTACAGTTAAAGGTAATGAACCAAGCAGTGTGCTGTCAGTTTTTGAAGATTCGTGATGGCAAATTTAAATGAAAACATGGCGGTTGTTTATTCGTGTACCAATGCTCCAAATATGAGACAGTGAGTGGTTCCCAATGCAAGTTATGTCTCATATTAAAGTAGCTTAGGTTTATAATGTCTCAGCACATCGAGATTAAGTGAATGTTCTGATTTAGTCAAAAGTATTTTTATGTTATTAACAATTATTTCTATTGTTGCAGATGGCACCGTGTCCAAGAAAAGCATGGTCCAGGGAGAATATGAAAATGGCACTGCATGCTGTTAGGAACAAGGAAATGGGTCACCTGAAGGCGTCCAAGCAATATGCTGTACCAAAGGAACACTAGAACGATATGTAAAGGACCCGAGACCACCTGAACAACTAGTGTTACTCACCTTAGGCAGAAAACCAGTTCTTCCACCAGAAATTGAAGATGCATTGGAGTCATATTGCATAGAAATGGATAAAAGATACTTTGGACACTTCATGTGCATGCAGGTGAAGTGACCAGGTGCCAAGACTAGTGTGCTTCATGTGTTTGTCATGTGCGTTATGTATCGTATGAATTGAAGTAACCAGTGCTTACTTCAGTGATGACTTACTTGCAAGTGAATGTAGTATCTCATATTAGGACCCCATTTTCTCAAACCTCATTTTTACATAGTTTTGTATTTTGTATCACTATGTTTTTCAAGAACATTCTAGGGCAATTTTAGTTATTGAATTTCAACAACAACATGTCTGGTCATTGTATGCATTTGTCACATTCACATTGTTACATCATTGTTGGCTGTAATTGTCACATAAAAAAATGTGTCTCATATTAGGCGTCCTTACTCTAGTTTGAATACATTCTCATATCAGTTAATTTTTTTGCAGCATGGAATTATCCATGGTTATTTTTATATCTGTGTAATGTAATTGCAGAAAGGAACAATTTTTTGATCAATGTAGTCAACAATATTTGCTTGTTTTGGTTTTTCAAGCATTGAGGGTCAGGTCTTCGTTTAAACTAATTTTTTGCTGTTTTTGTGTGAATATAGGAAGAACAATATGTCAATTTATTTATAACACAGTTTGCTTTTCAATCTTCTACAAGTGTGTTAACCACGATGAAGCTACACACTTATAAACATGTTCTCTATATTTGTTTTTTTGTTGTGTGAATGCATTCCTAAGTAGCAAGGTCCACATGCTTTACCATACATTTATTTTAGTTGTTTATATGATTTTTCCATAGATAAAAAAAATCATAACTGCTCAAAACAGTACAATTCAGCTACTTAAGATAGGAGAAACAGTTGAACTACTAAAACAGAAGACAGTACCAGTACAGTTCAGCTACTGAAAACGTGTTTCAAAACACCCATTGATCTACTGAAAACATGAAAAACTAAATATGCTGACCAAGGCAGTAATTTATTTTATTAAAAACATAAACTAAACGCAACGTTTCAACCTTCTAGCAAGGTCTTCATCAGGTTGAAACGTTACGTTTAGTTTATGTTTTTAATAAAATAAATTACTGCCTTGGTCAGCATATTTAGTTTTTCATAATCATGGAAACAAGGCTTAATGGTGTTATTACTGAAAACAGTAGACAGAATTTTCAGTAGGGATTACACACAATGAAATAAATTGTTGCAGACTAGGTGGCCAAGATTGTCAAGTGGACGACTTTTGATCTCCCCACTCAAGTTTCCAGGTTTGAGTACCAGCCTGGGCATGTGTGCTATTTGTGATTGTTCCTTCATCAATTTCATCAGTGGTGCAGGAACGGAAAGGAAGGGGGGGGGGGGGTTTGAAGGGAGTACTGTACCCCCTAAATCGTAGATTCGAGTTGTACCCCTTGTACCCCCTCTCAGATAATTTGACAGACGCGAGGTGCTACTGTTAAAAGAACCTAGTATTTTCTATTTGCTCAATACAAAAAGTGTATATTGTTTATAAGCATTATAATTCCTTACCACAGGAATTCAAGCCATTGTAAACTTAATCTACTACATTGTGCTTCTAGTTAGATCGTTGACCTGTGTTCTTGGTAATCTTCCTAAGATGAAAATTGTTTAAAATGTGTCTGAAACCATGGAATCAGTTAAAGTTTACTTTCATAAAATCATGCTGTAGACGAATGCCCCTTTGTGTAAGGGGAGTACACGTGTGTAAAGAAGTGGTCATGTCGATTCGAAGATATAAATCTGCATCAGAAGAGTATATGACTGAGTTTCTTTCCTTTTGAATTTTTCAAATGGAATTTTCCGAAACAAAATACTTTCACAATTCCTGCCTCGTCTTGTTTCCGAAATGCGACACGACAGACCAATTTGGTGGGGGGGGGGGGGGTACAATGTACTCCTGTGACTCACCGATTATTTTCTTTTATTATTAACTTTGTCAGGGGATGTTCGGAAAACTTTTTTTTCTTTTGACGATAGATATGGTACGGAGACAAAAGAAGTCTCAAATTTCGAGAAGAGACTGAAATAAATCTCTGCAAAATTAAAACGAGACGATCTCTTTCGAAACTTTCGCATGATATTTGAGGAATTTACTTAAAATAAATTGTGCCTTATTCAGATATACCAAGCGTATGTCTTGTTCATATTTCAAGTAAGTTGTATATTTTGTTTATTGTAATTGCAAAGTTAATCCATTAGTGTCAATTGTGAACCTATGCTGCACGATTTCATCTAGTCGGGATAAAATTCCGTATTTCGACTGTTTGCAGCGTCGAACAAAATGTAAAGCCGAAAAAACATTATTAGGATTTTTTTCTTGCTTTAATGACATATGTACGTTGTGGAAGTTTGAGTGGCGACACATTCTTCTCACCTCGATACCGTTCCTAGTTGAAATGAAGCAGCGATGTTTCCTAGACGTTAAAGCAGGGTGCGATTTGTGATTTTATCAGAATGGGGAGGACTTATTTTACCTATGCATTGGGTATGCTTAGAATTGCACATAAATTGCTAAGAATCTAATTCAAGTTCTAAGGTCTCCTATTTTTTCTTCATTAATAGAAGCAGTTATAAACGTGAGAGTTGTTTGAGAAGAAGCATCCATTCTTGAAGGTTGATGAGGCCAGATGACAGCACGATACGACCCATATGAAGTTAGTGGCGCTATCTAACGAGTGACATGTTTTTCATACTGGGAATTACATCATTTACATCGAACGAACAGTGTGTTATTATCCATTTTCTTCACCTGCGTGTAACACCCATCGATATTCATCTTAAATTGACTCAGACATGCTGTGGTGGTGTCATGGATGTGACCAATGTGCGTTCGTGGGTCCCATAGTTCAAGGAATGTCGAACGTCGTATAAAAACAAACCAAAGGAGCCTTGCCCATGAACCAGCCGCCAGTTACTCCACTGCAGAGAAAAGGGATCTTTTGGGACAGCGAAGGCGTTATACTCACGCATTGCTATCCTAAGGGTACCACAATGATGGGTACAAGCTATGGAACTGATTTGAGGACCAAGTTGCTTCCAGCATTGCGAAAGAAATTGCCGAAAATGGCTGCAGCTGTGTTCTTTCTTTCATCAGGACAACGCACCTCCTCATCGGGCGACCATTGTTCAGATGCTCTTCATGGGAAACAAATTTGAAGTGAATCACATGCTCCGCCCATACTCACCTGACCTCGCACATAGCAATTTTTGGCTCTCTTCAACCCTCAAGGACAGTTTCCGTGGTCGCAAATTTTCCAGCTGTTCCCCTCTTGCATCAGCGATTATTCAGTATACGATACAAAACAGACTTTTAAAAAAGCGTTTGCAGAGGCCATGCTATGGTGACGTCAGCATTGTGGAAAATGTGTACGTCTAGACAGTGATTATGTTGAGAAATGATGGCAGTTTCAGCTTTCTGAGGTGAGTATATTTTTCAAAATAAATTAGGAGACCTTAGAACTTGAATGCACCTCATATCGAGTACAACACAAACATAACACCATTTATGGTTAAATTCTGAAGTCAAATTGTAAGAAAGTTACATTAGTCAGTTGAATACACGAAATAAATGACTCACTGCAGGTTCGATGATTTGCCAGTTTGTTTGTCAAGGAGACTGTAATGCTTAGTCTTGATCAAATTTGTTACAAATTTTTCTGCATCAAAGCAATGCAGTGGGGGTCATTTGAAATGAAAAGTAGATTTAAAACTTCTAAATGATTTCTCTAATCTGTTAGGGTAAGGTTCTTGGTATTGAACTAGTTTTCAGATTCAACTGTAGATATTGGTACAATTTGGATTGGATTTACAAAGTCTTTGAGTGAGATGGGAATGTGTTTTGGATTTTCTTTGTAGATACGAATACATTCGACTGATGATGCGCACATGCTTTCTCTTATATCAAAGTTCACATTTTCATAGAAACGAGAAATTAACATGTCACCACAAAACACATGTCTGTATCTGAATTTAATGTGACAACAACCGAAAAATAATCTAAACTTTTCAAACCAGCTCTTCATATTGTCCACCAAAGATTGAAACATATTTCGAATGTGTGATTTTAAACTTTGCTTGCTATGAGATCTGAAGGATTTCGGATTTGCATGTGCAATGGTAGTACTTTCACTGTTTGAAGAGCATCATAAGGTACAGCTTATTACATTACAAATAATTACTGTCAAATGTTTTACAAATACTTCAAAATTAGATCTCTTGAGAGTTGATCGGGTATCATCTCGACTCAGTATTTTTTTAAAAAGACAACACAATGCTATAGATGTCAACAAAGGTTTGATAAGTGTTAAGGACGAAGTGGCCAAATATACGTCAAACACAGGGCACAGTTTTTGTTTGATAGAAAGTACTTTTGAAACACCCTTTAGAAGTCTGAGAAAATACCGAATACATTGCTTCTAAAAGGCACTGTCCAGGGTTCATATCTGCAATAAATTAGTTTAATGATATTTTATATATAGCTATGGGGTTCTAAAATGAACTGAACTGAAGTGGAATTCTATAAGTATGGTATATTTTATAATATGATTTTCATATTCAGTGGGTGGGAAATGATTATACCTGATTTGGAATTGCACAGGTTAGAGAAAAGGGAATCCTCCCCACCCCCTTTAAATCGCAACATGCATTAAAATTAATAGATGTATCTTTGTTCACAATTTTCACATTACAAAATCCTAATTTTTCCATTCCATTAAATTCAGAATGAGCTCAGAACAAGGTCTTGAAATCTGTTTTTAAGACAGCCATCAATTCTTTTTTTTTAAAAAAAAAAAGAAAGTGGTATTCAAAATATTAATGCAAATTTTGAATTAAAAACTGGATATTCGCATCTGAAATGGAATTTCCCATGCCCCCACATTTTACTCAGATATACATATGTGTGTGAAGTACACACACACACACACACACACAATATACATATCTGGAAGGTTGAAATTTTGTACCCCCCCAAATGAAAAATGTTCCTGCACCACTGAATTTCATCATACATCATACCATCACTCATCCTCATCATCACAATTAGCCAAGAGTGGAAGAAAAGTGACATAAAATAACAAAATTATAAACTAAAACGTCACTAATTCTTGAAGCTTTCCTGGTGGCGAATACTTAAAAGGTTTTCTCGGGTAATTAGCCAGGTGATTTCCAGATAGGCTTCCGAGCTTTCGAGAGCTAACGTCACTCTCATCTTGTGCAGATATGTCAGGGTGAAGTTATATTGGTGTGGGAGGGGTGCAGTGTAGGCAGTCGGCTGCACCCCCCCACACCAAATACATATAACTTCACCCTGACATACGAGGTCAGACAATTAAGTAATGAGACAGATTTTATATTGTGAAAAGGAAACAAAAAAAATTGAACATTGCTTGTTTATTACTAAAAGTACATCCCTCCTGCATCAATACAGCAATTGGCACGGTTGGCCAACGATCGATACGACATCTGCAAGTCTTCATGTGGTATGACTTGAAGATTGGACGTCACAACCTGTTGGCTGTTCCTGTGTTCATCAAATGTGCGTAATTTCAGCAGCAGCTTCACTTTCGGGAACGGGAAAGAATCACAGGGGGATAAATCTGGGGAGTAGAGACAATGATTCAACACATTCACTTGTTTTTGGACTAGGAATGTATAGACAACCACTGCTCTGTGGGGCCGTGCATTATCGTGGAGCAGGAACCAACTGCCCGGTTCAGGATACTGAGGTCTGATACGGTTAGTTCTCTTCCATAATCATTCAGAGCACTACGATAGCAACAACCAATTACACTTTCACCCTCTGGAACGATTTCATGATGAATAATGTATTTGCTATCATTAAAAAACACAACATTGTCTTCATCCTTGGCTTTTAGAACTGCATTTTCTTGCCTCTTGGTAAATTTAGTGACTTCCATTCAGAGATTTGTTAGTTCGTACAAGGACCGTAGTAAAAATGCTATGTTTTGTCCTCCACAACAATAGGATTCAAGAAATGTTTATTCCCGTAAGCAGTTTTCAGAATGTCCATCATGAAACTTGATTTTCACTCGCTGTGCCATAGCTATTACGTGACGACACCCTTGAACCTTCTTCACGACATGGCGGCATAATTCCCAGCATGCCTATCGCAAGTTCATGAGTTGTTGCCAGGTTGTGGATTATGGACCACACTACACCAGGAACGTGTTACTTCAGAGATAGAATGCACATGTGGGACAATATAAAATCAGTCTCATTACTTAATTGTCAGACCTCATATCTCTGCACTTCAATCCCTGAAGATGAGAGTTAAGTTAGCTCTTGAAAGCTCAGAAGCCTATCAGGAAATCACCTGGCTGATTGCCCGAGAAAACCTTTTAAGTCAAGCATCACTGTTTGCTACTCAGTAGTAGGCCATGGTCATTAAAGAGCTCTTGCAATTGACATGAAGATAGTCTTAATTCTCTAAAAGGAATTCTAAACATATCTATTCCTTTTTAGAATTTATATCTATTTACTAGGGCTGAGTCGATACCACTTTGAACCGATACCGATGCCGATACTCTCACCGATTCCCACCAATACCGATGCTTGAAAAATGTAATAATTAAGTTGCTCAAAATATATTTTAATGTTAGTGATTAAGTATTTCACTCTAAAAATAATTATATACATCCATTTTCCAAGATTTTTGCTTAAAAATATTTTAGAGTTCCATTAGAATATTAAATTACATGTTATGTTATCACAAAATTAAGTTTTTTGACACAAAACTTGCGAAAATTTTTGAAAAAAAAAACAACGAATTTTGCATAATTTCCAGGATAATTACACTCCGCAAAAGTGTCGCACAGCATTTTGATCTTTCACAGAGTCGTTAAAAATGCAGGAAAAGTATCGGCAGGTTTCAACAAATAAATTCCAGCCGATACTTTCTGATACCAATACCGATACATCGGCATCGGTATCGGCTCAGGCCTACTATTTACTATTCTCATAAAGAAATGTCTGGGGAAAAAAAGCATTGCAGATACATATCTAAGTCCAGCTAAGTCTTAGCATTGTAGTTGTACCTTCACATTAACTAAAATAAAAATGCCATTTCTTTTCAAAATAATATATTCTCAACGGAAACAAATTAGCAACGTAGCTTAAGAAATTCACATAGAAATACAGGTTGGACATTAAAAGATGCATAATGAAAAATATAGCCTTTCACAGTGCTCTTACAGGGTAAGAGCTCTGGAACAACATAAATAATCTACAACAATTCATAATAATCTTACTGCATACCTAACAACTATATACAGCTCACAACAATATGAAATAAGAAAAAATCTGAAATACTCAAGAAACAGCAACATTTTTACAAATTTTTCGCTTTCTAAGCTGCAATTAAATACAAATATTTATCTAAAAACTACCGCACAGCAATAAGATACTTGAAAAGCATTAAATCACAGTCTTATATGAAATTATTCTTGGAAAATGTACTTTTGTTTAGTGAAAAAATATTTCAATTCGATAATATCTTTCAGTCAAACTCGTACATTAAAAATTACACTATTGAAATTCCTGACTTGCAAGTTTGTAGAAATACGACTCCTTTTGTTGCAGTAGAACATCGGGAGATTCGAACTCCAAGACCTCCCCATCTCCCATGACTAGAACCCTATGAAAATGCAATAAAAAAGGATACATTACATACATGCATTTAACTTGCTCACATAATATTATTATTATGGTATTATCGAGAAGACTATCGCTAAAAAACTGATAAGGGTCACCCAAATGAAAGCAAGACTTCTGTTTTTCTTGTTTTGGCATAGTTTATGGGTTATAATATGTGAACATACAGGAAGTTGGAATTACCACTTTTATGAGACGCTTTCACAGAGTCTGAAAATTCTGGAAATTATGCATTACAGGGTAGTTACGATTCTTTGATTATGAAATTGGGTAGTTACGATTCTTTGATTATGAAATTCCCTGACATTTCCTGATTTTCCAGTCCAAAAATATTTTTTTTCCAGACATGTTTATCATCATGATTTTTGCTTTTGAACCTTGTGTTTTTCAATTAAATATATAATCCATTAATTATTATGAATATTCACTTTCACAACTTCTTTTAGCAAATTTCATTCTACACACACAAAACCACGTGAAAATTCGAAGAATAAAATGTAAAATTACAATCAGCATCAAATGTATTGGGTGCTACAGTCACGTGCATCTAGCCTTCAGGCTAAGGTAACAGAGGTACATTATTTCAACATAATAGATCTCCATAATATAAAAACAACAGAAAAAGTTCCTAAACAACATAATCTTCATAAACCATACACAATTTTTCATTTTCTAGCGGATTTATAGTGTTGTAGAAAATGCTGCTTTTTTGCTTACATTTATAAGTACACAGCATTTGGAGAAAGTTTTGTTGCATATAGGAATTCTATAGGAAGTGCCAACAAATCTACAGGGTGGTGCACAAACAGTTGACACATTTAAAATCTAAATATCAAAGAAAATAAACTGTGGTTGGAGCTGAACAATACACAAGCACATTCGGTAGTCCTTGGAAATATCAGTAGGCAGCCTATTGCTGGGCATGGTCTACTAAACACATCCATTTCCCCAGGCCCGTAGCCAGGAATTCTTATTAGGGGGGGCAAAGTCAATCCTAGAGGGGGCAAATTTTTTTAATATACTGTGTTGCATTGGCAGATATAGCAGGGTACAGACGGGTACTTGTCCCCCTCCTCCAAAAGTGATATGTAACAGGAAAGGGACGATATCGTGAAACTCCAATGAACAAAAAAAAAAGTTCGAGCAACATCAAATAACAATATTTCGATAATGACTTTTCGGAATACCAAAGAATACAAAGCTAAAGTTTAACATAAATAGCGACTGCAAAAGTTTTGGGCTTCTCTGCAGAACTAATTAAGGAAGTCCATTATAAATCGTGCTTCATAATGTTTCCCTCTAGTTTCCAGTATGCAAGATTTTTACGCACAAAGGAATTTAAGGAGAATCCAACAACACCATTGTGTTGTGTTATGCAAGAAAATTCAAATTAATGAAATATTAATGGTTACATATTATCTACACTTTGATGAATTGTGTAAAAATTAGTAATACATTTTTTGCATTACAAGAGGTTAAGGTACGTATCTCTGAGCAGTTTGTTGTAATATAAGCAGAAAGGGTGTAAGTTTTGAATAAGTGGAGGTTTACGGATTTCAGCTGCGTGGCGGCAGTAACATGCATGTAATACTCGAAAATTTCGCTTACCATACGACATACTGTGTGCGCTGTTGTGACGTGATCACCACCTTTGTATGCACATTAGCGCCGCCATTTGGCTGAATTCGAAACTTACATCCTTTCTGCTTATATTACAAGTTGCTCGGAGATACGTACATTAACCTATTGTGTATAAAGGTTTATTTTTCTGACATCTCAAACAGATCACCCGGTACTTTCCAACATGTTCAATTTCATATTAGCTAATAATGGAAAACAAGCACACAAACTGTATTTTTGAAAGACAGAATATGCATGACAAACTTTTTTTTGTACATATGACACATAACTTTCATGTAGAACATATATTTTACACATATGCAACATGGAGCGACGTAAAATAAGAAAATGCATATGCAACGTGTTAACGTTAAATTGTGTACGTATTCAAAGTTTCTTTTATATATATACGTACATGTGTTGCTATGAAGTTTGAACTGCTTAATCTTCAGTCACTTCGCTGTGCGAACAGTGATGCAAGCGGCAATACTTCTTTCATTCGGCACCAGAGTGCAGCATATACAAGGCATATATATATATATAATTTAAATACATTACATGATCAATTCATACGCCAAATTCTCTCAAATGTGTGCACTCCTTTTTCTCAAAATAATTGATCGTGCATTTAAGCAGCAACAATCTGAAGTATATATTTGGCCTTACTTCTCTCTCTGGTAATTTAGAATGCATTACAGAGAAGAATCATCTTGGGATTGAAGCGAGCAGGAAAATTTTTAGATCAAAATATTTGCAAACTGAAAACAATATTGATTTAATAGGGTGCAAATAATTTCACGAGGTGCCATGGCATTCTCTTGAACATTTTTTTTTTTTCAATTAGATCATTTTGGCTCCCAGGGCTTTGGACTATAAGAATAGGAGAATTCGCACTTGCGAGCGAAGCGAGCAAGAAAATTTTACGAAATGTACTTTTATTTTTATAAAATTTAAAAGCGAGAGGGCAATTGCCCCTCTGTGCCCCCTGCAACTGCCCTTTGGGCATCTGGAAGAAAAATTCAAGAGAACCTTGAAAACTAATTCCATCTTGAGTATCCATTTGTACTGCTATTCTTAGATTCTGCTAGTCATGTTTCTTTACTTCAATGTTTGCCCCCCTAGATTGGACTTCCGACCAAAATTGGGGAGGGGGGATGATAATGACCCTGCCCCCTGCTGTGGTTGCAGCACTGTTTGTGGGTGTCTCTTCATCAATTTCACGTCATCACTCATTGTCACGATTAGCTCGAAGTGGCAGAAAGGCAACGCTAAGTAACAAAAATCAAATATCCACTCCCTCTCTCTACCACCTGAATCACTATTACCAATAGGTAGACTTCAGAAACTAAAGATTAAGCAGTTCAAACTTCATAGCAACACATCCAAGAAAAACATCCAAACACATTAGGCACCTTTCATACAAGACTTCTCAAAATGTCACAACTGTTCTAGATACTAAAAATTACGAAATCATTTCCTGAAATCTGAATTAGGAAGATATTTTCTCCCCCTAATCCTAGTATGACATTATTCGGAATCCCACACACCTTAATAAATCACAAAATCAATAGCTAAGTGTTTTTGTTATGTTGCTAGAGTAATAGAGGATATAATTGACAGATTAGTGAGAATTCCAGGTAGGAATATGTTCTGTATTTTTGACAGGGGGGCAAAGCAGGGTCTCAGGGGGGGGGCAGTTGCCCCCCCTGCCCCCCCTCTAGCTACGGGCCTGCATTTCCCGCCAGTCAGTGAGTAGCCATGGCTGAGCACGGACGTTTGTCTTCAGTGCAGCGTGCCAAAACAGTCCTGTTGTATGCAGAAACGAAGAGCGTTACAAGTATGCAATGAAAATTTCGAGCTCATTTCAAAACACAATGGGCTCCAGCAAGAAACACTATTCTTCGTTTGTACCGTACGTTTGAGGAAGAAGCCACCGTGAAACAAGAAAGACGACCTCGTGTTGCTCCAGTTCGGACCTCTGAAAATATTGAGGCTGTTCAAGTTGCCATGACATGTAGCCTGGGAAAGTCTGCACGGTGTGCTTCACAAGAAATGGGCATTCTCGCCGTTCAGTTTAAAGAATTCTTCACAGTGATCTCAATCTGTATCCGTATAAAATTACTATCCGAACTTGACAAAGGAAAAAGAATGGAATCCGCACAGTGTTCAGAAGGAAAAGATCATGCTCTTTACAATACGTGGTTTTCAGACGAGGCCTATTTTCATATGGATGGGACTGTCAACAAACAAAATATCCGGTTTTGGGCTAGAGATGCACCACATATTGTGCACGAAAAGAAACAGCATGGAGATAAAGTGATCGTATGGGTAGCTTTGTCCAGTCACGGATTGTTAGGGCCAGTCTTTTTTGACAATACAGTCAACTCACAGCAATATTTGAATATGCGGTGCAATGATTTCGTACCACAGCTACTCGCAACTAATCTTCCGATGGGCACTCAGTGGTTCATGCAAGATGGGGCTACCCCTCACACCGATAATGTTGTGTTGGACTTTTTGAACACAGTTTTTGGTGATATAATTTTTTTTCCAATCAATATCCTGATCGACACAATGGAGGTTTCTTCTGGCTGCCTTCAAGCCCAGATTTAAATCCCGTGACTTTTTCTGCGGGAATTTTTAAAGGAACAACTCTTCCCGTTAAAGCCAGCAAACATTATGGAAATGCGAGGTCGGATAGTTCAGCTGTGTGGTGATATTCACGAAGACATGTGCCGTACAGTGGTAAGAAATATGCGCACCTGCCTTGAAGAGGTTGTTCGGCAAAACGGGGGCCATACTGAACAAGTGTACAGTGAGAAAACATTCCACAGACAGACTATTCTGTATGTCATAATATGCACATGTAATATTTAAAAATAAATTTGCAATCTAAATTTCAAATGTGTCAATTATTTGTGCGCCACCCTGTGTAAAATAATAGACAATTATCTGATCTTCACCAACCTTTCCGATAATTATGATCATATTGTGAATGTACTTTAGTTATCAATCAGATATCTTGACTGCAAATTTTACTTTGATATTCTTTCTAAAATTAGTGAATTATAAAAGTGAAAATTTATTACAGAAATTCGAAGGAACCATAATTTTTCATATGAACGAAAGAAACAGGTTTCAGAACTGAATATTTTTTGGTACTGGAATCACAAGAACAGAATCCAGAAGTGGAAGAGAACTGCTTGTTCATTTTGAAACTTTTTTTATTGCAAATTCCAAAGTGAACGTAAATTCCAGACGATCTGCAAAATTCCCTGACATTTTCCTGATTTTCCCCTGACAAGCAAAATTCCCTGACATTTCCCTGTTTTCCAGGTTTTCCATTAGATTTTTGCAACAGCAAAAATTAATTGTGATTAAATTATTATCTTTTGTGAAATTCAGAATGTCTACAATTTTTGTGAAAACAAAATTCCCAGACTTTTCCAGACCAAAAATTACATTTTCCCATACCAAGTCATTAGGGCAATTCACGTATTTAAACATCTGTGTTATGAGGTCACTACATTAACACCACATTTAGAATCTCACTTCACCAAACTTTTACAATATTCACTTCGTATGTTAAAATTAATAAGAATGGATACTGAACAGACACTGACTGTTCAATAGGATATCACAGGTGAGTTTTTACGTAATACTTCTAACATCAACGAAAATTTCTTTTTCATGAAAAGTATAACAATTATAGCATAAATACATAATAATAACAAAATTTAGTAACATATGCATTAATCCTAATATCCACCAAAGAAACGAAAATTGCAACAAGGAAGTAGTAAATGCCACTAGCCCCAAACTGTAGTACATATTTCTACCTGAAAATAGTTCAAAACATGAGCCCTTTTCCTAGGGTATTTAATTAAGAAGTTCTACTGTAACTACCAGTAATAATGAATATTCCAAACTGAAGTGTAATTTGTCCACAACACATTTAAAATTGCATGCTTGTTTTTTTTTATTCTTTGTTCAAAAACCTACTTTTACAGCACAAATACAAAAATGTTGGATTTTTCCATAAACAGTAAATTTCCCTGACATTTCCAATACTTTTCTAGAAAAAGTAAATTCCGTGATTTTCCCAGGATTTCCAGACTGGTAGATACAGTGATGTTTCCAGAGGGGAGGGAGGGGCACCCCCGCAGTCAGACACTTTTCCACCCCCCCCCCCCAACTGAAGTTAATGAAATATTGAATAATCAGAAAGTTCATTTCTAAGAGTATGACGATTTTCACTATTTCTAAGTGGTGTATTCTGCATGATATCACTTTTCCTGGTTATAATACCAACTTGACTATATATGTATGTGTGTGTTTGGACTTTCGTTCAAGATTTGAGCGCCGACCTGACAGTAGGCCATTTCTCATTCATTTATGTCCTGTAATCGTCGCGATTAACCTAAGTTTTAACCAGTTTTGAGAACTGGAAAAAAACGTTGAATGTGGATGGTTTTAAAACATCATGAACATTCTGAGGACCACACAACACATCTGTAGTACAGGCAAATTATTCTACTCGTGGCTCGTTAGCGACAACGCTATTTAGTAAAATACATTCAAAGGTGATTCAAGATTTGGTTGGTTGGTTGATTTGGTGTTTTTAGTCCACTTTATTAACATTAAGGCTAATCGGGACTGGACCTAGTTTAAAGTGCCTCCACCAGGTATCGAACGTGGGACCAAAAATGATCCAAGAACGCCGACACTACATGTCAGTTGTTGTGGATGCCTTGCAGTTTCTTACTATTCAGCGACTTGATTTTCGAGATGATGAGTTTGAGGCAAACCTTACCAAAGGGAATTTCTTCGATACTCTTGAAGTTAATTTCAAAATGAGGGGATATTATTCGGAAATGTATTGAACTTGAACCTTAAAATGCAAATTACACTCAAAATTATATTCAAAACAAATTAATCTGCGTAATGTCCACATTTATTCTCAGCAAAATAAGCCAGGAAGTGGATGAGGTGAGAGTATTAGCACAGATGTCAGATGAAACATAATACATTGCAAGATAGGAACAAGAAAGATATCGCGGGCAGGTAAGAGAACGCTTTTTAGGATTTGCCACTCTTCACAATCATTAGAAGCAGGTTCGCTTTTTCTCGTACATATCAAAATCGAAGAAGTTCTTCCCCAAGAACTCCATAGGTGCTTGTAATTGTGTAGCACAAACACATGTTGGAGTGGTAGAGTGAGAGGTGCACCAGGGTCAGAATATTTCTTGTATTGTGAGATAACTGTAACCCTTTTGAGATTTTTATTCCTGTGATAACATTTCCCTGAAAGATGAAATGCAGATTTTGCCCAAAACTCTTCAGCGTTACAAAGATGGAACGAAAGTACTCCACTTAATGGATTTAGATTTCTTCGAAATCCTAGGAAATTAAAAACTGGCATTTCACAAGGCTCACACGTCATGCACCAATGGTAGGCTTGACAGCACAAAGCTTGTTCCCCATTGCCTCACCTCACTCTACCTGTCACGTGTGTCAACAAGGGAGAAACGAAACACATGCTTCAGGTCCGTGACTGGTAGAAGGTGGACAAGAACATCGCAGACTTGGTGGCAGCATCAGCTACTCACTAGGGACCCTACGGAAGTGAACTTCAGCTCTGGTAGATAAGGACAAGAGCTGTCGAAGAATGAATTGCACTACTGAATGTTCAATACCTTCTGATACTGATACCATTTGTATTGGGTAATGAATTTAGTCCAATTTCATACAATTGGGTACGTTTCTACATGTTAATTTTATGACTTACCTGTCGGAATCCATGACAGTTTGAATCCTATGAGCAATTGTGAGAACAGTACTCTGACGAAACGAAGAACGAATTGTTCGTTGAATGTGTCGATCAGTTTCTTGGTCAACATTAGCAGTCGCTTCATCGATGCATAGAATCTATGAAATGGAGAGAATGAAGGAAATGTTTAACTACTCCATAAATTAACAGGTTAGGTTCTTACAATGTTCAAACAAGATTTCAAGTTACTTTTCACACATTATTGACAAATTATAAAATGCGCACAGGACAAGTTAGTAAGAAAGTTAACAAATTTCCATATTCAGCATAAATTAACTACAAATGACAGAAGAAAGTGTAAGGTATCAGTCGACTAAAAATCTCTAAACTGTATTCGGACTTGATGGGCTCTGCCAGAGGCCACCCAGGTCACCTGATCTTACTCCTGGTGATAATTTTCATGAGTTAGGCTATTGTCGATAAAACTACGGACATGAACAAGTAACTTGTATGGTATGAAGTTAAATATCTCCTGAATACATTCCACATGATTTTTGAGTCTGCTTGCTTGCCAACTGAGCCTTACACATTCTTGCTCAATGATGAACTAATGCAAAACTTTAAAAAAAAAAAATATTTACTTTCCATGTAATGTAATAATAATTGTTAAAAACGATAACCAATTTAATTATCCAATTAATGAAAAATGTTCACTAAGGCAATGAGAGGGAGCATACATACAGCAATAAGTATGATACTGATTACATTATTCCACTGTCTGTGATCAAAACTGATAGTGGCCCTAGGGCCATACCTCCAATGTGCTTGCATTTATTTTATTTTGTGTCACTTTTTCTTTCTAGTTTAACCAGGGTGTACAAATTTCATATTCATAAAAATAACAACATGCAATCAGTTAAATTATCAACAATTTACCAATAAATACATCACCTAACATGACCTAAGTTGGGTAAATTACAAAATAAATAAAATAATGTGTTAATGTTATTTTGCTTACAAAAGTAATGTGTCACTATTACTTTCTCATACTACACCGACATTTAACTGTTTACACATCTGCCCTCCATAGTGTACATTTCCCCCAGAGTAATTTTACATGCACAACTTTAGAACACAACAAAGTATGATTCAACCTGGAAAATAAATCCATCAGTTCTGAATTTATGAAGAAAATGCAAGTAAATTACTGCTACATTTATTTCTGTAATTTCCTTAACTCATTACCAGGGACCTTGAGTTCTTGCAAATACAAGAACACTGAAAAATGCTAATTGCTGCAAAAAAGTGTTTATGTACTGACATGTTCTGGCACATTTTTCATCCATTAGATGTTGCAAAATACAGGGTGTTTCAAAAGTCCCTTAACACCCCCTATAAAATGTAAAAGAGTTAGGCTGGGTACAATTGGTCATGATAGAACCAGATTAGGCCTAGGGGGAACCATATTATTGTGTTCCAAATGGATGTCCGCCATATTGAATTCAACTCAAAATTTTTAAATGGGAAGGGGCTCATGTGATATATCAAATCAGGTTAGAATTTCACGAGAAATGCAATGGTGAAGCTTTTTTCAACATATCTTTAATCAGGAAAAAGTTATGACTGTAACAAATATCTCATTTTCCAGGTGTGAGAAAACGGTGCCAGAATGCTCCTAGCGTGTATGAAATGCATCAAGATTGTACTGCTGTCTGGGGAGAGAAGTTCACATGCCATTGCAAATTATTTTAATTAACGACACCCCAACGAGATCCAGTGACACACCTGGCAGTTGAACAATACTCCAAAAG
The DNA here is from genome assembly GCF_977018435.1 of Lepisma saccharinum. Lineage (NCBI taxonomy): Eukaryota > Metazoa > Arthropoda > Insecta > Zygentoma > Lepismatidae > Lepisma > Lepisma saccharinum. The sequence goes on along the minus strand of NW_028142959.1, from coordinate 141,155 downwards.
TTCCAGGAGACAGGATCAGTCAACAACAGACAACAATCAGGACATCCCAGAACTTTCACCGATGAAGAAACAGCCACAACAGCCCTGGCTTCATTTACAAAGTTGACACGTCCTTTCCCATTGCACTAATATTTATTGTTATTAATTACTTTTTATCTTGTATAAATGTTTATTGTTCTTTAATCTTAATTTCTGTAATTCACCTATCACTGATAATGTCAGGATAGTGACTGACCTGTATATACTTACCTTGTTAAGAGCTGTTACCATGGAAATTACGATTGTGTTTTGTCTTGTTTTTAGAGTTTGGGCTTGGAGATTTTTTGAATGGAGGGATCAAGTTGAATTATAAGAAGTTTAATTTCTTGGAGTGAAATAGATTTTATGTTAGGCACGTAAGTATTTAGTAAGCTAAGAAGAAAAAATATACTTCTTCTTTTAGTGAAAACATGACTTTGATTTGGTTTGAACAACGAAGAGAGATATTACCGAATACCCTGAGAGGCATCACGTGAATGCTTTCAAGTCTTCATGTGAACTTATTATTTGGTCTGTTAGTTAATCCGTGTTCTTGTGACTAAAAGAACGTTTCAAAGTCCCCCAACCATAGCACACACCGATTATCACAAGAATGTGGTGTTAATCAACCATCAATTGTTCGGATCTTGCAAATGCACAAATGGCACCCCTATATCTACAGCTTCAATATCATCTCAGAGAGGATGATCTGGATCTTTACTTACGGAGGATGGTAACTTTTCCGGAGTTTTTCCAACAGGACGGAGCACCACCACAGTACGGCAACATTGTCAGAGAGTTTCTTCATGCTCAATTTCCAGGACCTAATGCCATTGGACTTTTATCTATGGGGACATGTCAAGGTAATGGTATATGCAGTGAAAATCTGTGATATTGACCATCTGCGAGAACGTATAGTTGCTGCTTGCAATGCTACCACATCTGCTATGTTGCAAAATGTCCTGCGTGCATGGGAGACACACCTCCGAGCGTGCATTCAGGAACAAGGACAACATATTGAGCAGGTTTTGTGTCAGATATGGTCATAACTTTTTCCTGATTACAGATTGGCTGGAAAAGCCTTCACCATTGCATTTCTTGTGAAATTCTAGCCTGATTTGATACATCACATCAGCCCCTTCCTATTTAAAAAGTTTGGAGTTAAATTCAAGATGGCGGACGGCCACTTGGAACACACCAATATGGTCCCCCCTAGGGCTAACCTGTCTCTACATTTTATAGGGGGTGTTACGGGACTTTTGAATCACCCTCATGGAGTGCACACCTACTGACACGTGGGAGCTGGAACATCGATATTTGACATGAAAGAAACATTTTGCATCACTGAAGAAAGTGGTGAATTTAACAAGGATCAAGTGGACACCTGTCATCAGACTAGAACCATAACATCAGTATTTGTCATGCGTGAAACAGTGGAAAATAATTTCCTCAAAAATCATTTCCAACGTATGAAACTGTCATGGACAGGCATAGAACATGCGAGCTACAAGTTAATTTTAGGCATATTTGGCAGAAAATTGTGCTAAAATAAAAATGCGAATTTTTGCAAAAATACAAGTACCAAAAAGCAAATTTTGCTAACAAAAGTACAAAACAGTACAGTTACTTTACTCCTGAACTTCAAGACCAACAGAATTGCATACCTTTGCATTATGAAGAACTGCACGAGACAGGCACAGCAGTTGTCGCTGTCCAATAGAGAGCAGCTGACCCCTTTCTCCAACTTCTGCATTCAGGCCTCCGTTCCGCCTGACAACAGCAGAGAGATGACACCGCTGCAAGGCACCCCACAGTTCGGGATCTGCATACTGTCCCAGAGGGTCCAGATTCTCTCGCACAGTGCCTGAGAACAAGAATGGGTCCTGTGGGATGATGGCTATGCGTGACCTGCATTGAGAAAAAGACCTAAACTGAAGTATGTTATGATATAAAAAGGAGATTTTTTTTTTAGCCTAGCTTACCCAAGGGGAGGGGCCTCTCAGTCTCACCATCTCTTTTTTTTAGATTTTTCAACTGTGAAAACTTTTATTAAAAAACTGAGAATAAATTACATTGTTCCCTAGGGTGTTCCGAATATTTCTGTATAATTTTTGTTCAAAAAAACCAAATGTGACATACATAGAGGTGAAAATTAATTTGGTATTCACTTAAGGCACTCCTTTGGATGTGTATCATTCAATACGCTCATGCCAGTGAGTGTAAAATTGGTTGGTAACGATGATAATTTTTGTAATTATTGCAACATACCTGGTGATCCGTTTGAGATGTCAGAAAAGTAAACCTTCATACACAAGAGGTTAATGTATGTATCTGTGAGCAGTTTGTTGTAATATATGCAGAAAGGATGGAAGTTTCGAATGAGTGGAAGTATACAGTCTTCAGCTGCATGGCGGCAGTAGCATGCATTAATACTCGAAAATTTCGCATCCCATACGACATACTGTGTGCGTTGTTGTGACGTGATCACCACCTTTGTTACCATGCACATTAGCGCTGCCATGTGGCTGAAGTCTGTAAACCTCCACTCATTCGAAACTTAATCCTTTGTGTTTACATTACAACACACTGATCACAGATACGTACATTAACCTCTTGTGTATAAAGGTTTACTTTTCTGACATCTCAAACGGATCACCCGGTATAACTGCACCTACATAAACAGAAAAGCATTGATGAAAAATTGATATGTTTTCTGCAAGTTTTAGTAAATGATAAAATATGTGGCGGCACTCATACAATAATTGGTTATTATTCTTTTGTTACTGATGATAATTTTTGCAATTATTACAATTAATAAACAACTGCACTTGCATAAAAAACAAACAAGGCAGTGATTCAGTAACAAATTGGTGAAGTGATAAAAAAAAAGTGTGGGCCTATGAACCTGCTCCCCCCTCAGGTATATACGTAAGTTTCTCATGAAACACGGGTAAGCTAGGGTTAAAAGTAAAATGATCAAACTACAAGGTAAAAAGTAAAAAAAGTAAAGGGTTCCCCTGTGCTTAGCACCACACCATGAAGGCGTATAGGGGGTGTGGGGGTAACGCCCCACACTTTCTTGATCCGGTCGCGAGTGGGGGTGATGTGATCAGCAGCATCATGCCCCTGACCACCTTTACCCCCCCCCCCCCCAAGGGTTTACCCCAGGTACCCATGTTATTTGACGCTGGGTGGGTGCCGGGGCCGCTTCCAACGTTAGAAAAGTTCCCGGATTTGAACCGGCCGGATATTGAACCCGGGACCTTTAGCATGATAGTCAGACGAGTTACCGACTGAGCCACCGCGGCCACAAATACAAGGTGTATTCCATAATGTTATAATGCACACTGCCATATTAAAAATTACCATTATGCACAATTTGTTTTGCGATCATCAAAGAAAGTGACCACAACACATTCAGTATTATGAAATTACCTGTATCTGTGTAAGAAGTGGATTAATCAGTCAGTCTTGGCAGACTACAGACACTCAACCGCTGTTAACCTAACCTAACCTTTCCTGAACTAAAACAGCCCTTTGAAATTTGAAACTTGTCTCACATTGCATTATGGCCATCAAAACTAATATCACTAATAAAGCAATACACTGATATTGCTACCTCAGCCAATATCGACAGAGAAAAAAATAATCTGGCCCATTCCTATAAAAATCTTGATATTAACTTAAAGAATATTGTGTACTATTACTAGTATATATGCAAGGTTTGAAGCCCTGAGTCCCAACACGAAATTAAATCACATTACTCAAGATGAACCTAAGAGTGTGGTTTTCACCAGAAATTGACACAAAAAAAGAAGAAAGAGACCACAACCAACTTGCAAACCAGTGTGGACGGTAAATTTTTACTCCTTTCCAGTCACTGCAGATGAAAATGTTTCCCTTTTCTTCTGTCTGAGTGACCCATGTTGCCCTATATAGAGCATGCATCATAATACAGTAAAGAACTTATCAGGTTTATTATTAAAAGAATATCTGAAACACAGCAATGAGGTTTGTTGTACAACAATGAGAAAATCTTCAAGTTTTGTTTTCATGAGCAAAACGTTTGTCAACATGGTCACTGTGGCGCTGGTGTAGTGTTACAGAAAATGGCGACTTTCACAGGTGCAGAAAAAGCAGGTTGTGTCATAAAGTTCCCAAACCAGACCTTACACCCATACACTTCTGCATTTGTGGCTTTGTGAAAGACAAAGTCTACGTGCCACATATGTCGTAGAATGTGCAAGAGATAAAGAAGAGGACAAGAAACGCCCTTTGGTGGATGAGGAGTTCTTTGGAAAAATGTGGCAAGAACTAGAATTCCAATGTGATGTGTGTCGCATAACTGGTGGAAGCCACATTGAACATTTGTAGACATTCACAGAAACCTGATACACAACAAATATCATTGTTGTATTCCATACCGTTTAGTCGAAATAAATTCTTAAAATGGTTTACTCTATTATGATACACCCTGTACATATAAAATTTCCCTCCCTTGTTTTGTTGTTGAAAAATTCAACAACATTAAATATTATGTCTCTACTTCACTATGCATATTTTGTCAATACAGGGGCATGATTGCATGGCAAACAGCTGACTGCATCACCCACACTATCTTCGCTCACTGAGGGTTGAAAATTCAATCACAAGTGTACTTAAGATGCCAAGGTCAGTTCAACTCAATCATGTTCTGAACTTGCAATCAAGCATCTTTAAAACCTTACTTACCTGAGACCTCTAAGACTAATATGAGCAATGTTGACGGTATCGATCAGTATTTCCCCTCTGGTCAGCTCATTCAGTCTGAAGAATGCTGTAAACAGGCTGCTCTTCCCAGCACCCGTTCTTCCCACAATCCCTACTTTTTCCGCAGGTCTTGTCTGGAAACTTACTCCTCGCAAGGAAGGTGAAAGATGTTCCCTGTGAAGAAAAAAAAAAGAACGGATTCTTCAAATGTTCTTTAATAAAGAAACAAACAAACAAACCTTAAGATTTGGTTGCTCCAGCTAACTTATACTGGTTGCATTTCGTGACTGGGAAACAGCAGACAGCGATCAGTTGAATTTTCTTCGACTGACTTGCATTTTCGAGTTGCAAGGCACTGAACGCTGATAGCGGGACAAAACAAATGAACATCGGATACACTAAATGTTGCTAAATGTACTGTAAAGTGTGAGAGTTCTCCGACAACGACATTGTCAGCACCAGAATTCAACAGAGGTTAATGGTATTTCCGGAACGATTACTCACAGGTCGGTATGAAACTGGCAAAAACACAATTATGCTTGGCAATGTTGCTTTGGGAGAGCGAGGTTACCCCTATAGATTATACTTCGCAACTGAGGTTGTTACAACCCATGGAGCCCCCCCCCTCCCCAAAGATGATTGGGGGACAGAAAGATCCAGAAATAAGACATGAAGGTCAGCCACCAGCTGGAAATGCAACCAGTATAAATGTCTACAAGAAATTGATTGATTTGATTGATTTGTTGTTTTAAGTCCATTTTATGCACAGTAAGGCTAATCGGGACTGGACCTACAGTTTAAAGTGGAATCCGAACCACTTGTGCCTCCACTGGGTATCGAACCTGGGACCCCTTGATTACAAAGAGAAGACGCTACCACTGCACCATCGGGGAGGCCCATCTACAAGAAAATATGGATTATGTAAATACTTTATAGGATGGGCCGACATGAAATTTTGGCAGATAATTGACAGACAAGTTGGCAGAATTTTGCACTAAATTATAAGATATTTACAGATATATCGGATCGGTAAAACAATCGGTGATTTTACCGATACACCGATATGCCAATACTGAAAGTCATATTTCCATCATAACCAAACATCTCGGAAAGATTAAACTACCTCACTACAATCCTACAATTTCTTTTTATTTTTCGAGCATTATTGGAGATTTTATTTTGTTTCCAATGTGCTTTCCCAATTTTGATCAAACCTTTACTGCTTAAAAGTTGAAAGTTGACTCCCCCCTTCCTTCCTTCTTTTATTTGATGCCACGGCCTGGTCTTTTGAAACAGTGTTTGTTTCTTCTGTTGTTATGAGTCCTGCACTTACAAAATACCATTTCATAAACATAACACAATATAAAAGCAGCTACTCAAAATTCATGGCAGCTAGAAAAATTTTATGAAATCGTTTCTTCATTTCACTTATCCTTTCCTTTTTTCTGGTATTGTGCAGAGCCTCATCAGATCCCCTCCCCCTTTTCCAGCAACATGGGGCCTGCAAGTCCCTTAGCTATGTCATTGTTTGCAGGATTCCCCCTCATTTTCACCAGATGTGGATGTCAGAATATTGAAAGCAAGAACAGCTTTCTGAATGGTCTCATCGATATGGAGATCCAACCATATAACCATCAAAACAAAAATCAGATTATTTAATTCCAATATAAAATATGTTTTACTCTATGTATGTGAAACATAGAAACAAACTCAAAGTATACGAAACAAGCTTTCAGTATACGTAACTACATGATTGAGAATTAGATGGCTGGAAGTAACAACCAACCAGGAGTTATGGAAAAGAACAAACCAAATGTAAGTGCAGAAAGAAATCAGATACAGAAAATGGATATATATATATAATATTAACTTACATTTTGCGAGTTTCGAGGTAACTCCTGCGACATTTCGGTGCGCAACTGCTCCCTTCCTCAGGCTGCTCACGTTTCCTACGAGGAAACATTGGAGTATTGCAGCACACGCGGACCGTGGCTACTCACAATTTTAAAGTTTTAACATTCCAAGGAGAAGTTTCTAATTGGGAAAACAGCATGGTAGTTTGACGTGTACCTATAATGGGTTTTAGATTTTTACTGTTTTTTAACCATACACCTTTTACCAGTTCTATATCCTGAACCTATGGAGAGTTCAACGTGGTTATGATTTATACATAACCTAAACGTGAGCAGCCTGAGGAAGGGAGCAGTTGCACCCCGAAACGTTGCAGGAGTTACCTCGATACTCGCAAAACGTAAGTTAATATTATATATATATATATTAAACTTGTGAGTAATTCGCACAACCTTTATCATGGATTCATGTTTCGATAGAGGAAATGGATAGGACACACTTTGGGATAAGACAACGAAAACATAGCAAAAAAAGGCATTAGACTGGAACCCACAAGGTGCAAGGAGAAGTGAAAGACCCAGAAACACCTGGAGGAGTACAGTACAAAGAGAGACAGAAAGACAAGGAAAAAGGCTGGATCGAGATCAAAGAGGTGGCAAAAACAGAATCAGCTGGCATGCACTTATCAAGGCCCTATGGCTCTAAGAGGGCGAACAGGACAGTAAGTTAACATGATGATAACCAAATTCAAAATGCTACAACACACTTGCTATTCAAGATAATCAACATTATTCAGCAGTGTTCAAAATAAATGAACAGAAATGAACACGCACACATAAAAATATTTCAACACCTCCCACCAAAAATCTGGAATTTATTTTTATTTCCAAATCTGGCAAGTATAAGAACGCTTGCTTTTTCCTGACTGACTTGTCCAGGATTTCCAGGAGCTGGAACTCTCGTCTGTCATACTGGATAAAAATTTATATTTTGTGACTACTACTGGGAATTGAAACTGGGACCTAAAGTGAAACATCTACATAAGAGTGTAATGTGTGTAGAATTTTCCTCTTATATCAATTTTTAATGTGTCAAATTTCTCTGTTCTGTATGAAGTAACGTCACTCCTGAGAGGAGTTGGATTTGAGTTTTGAGTTTTTGTTTTAGGTCCACTTTATGCACAGAGAGGCTAATTGGGACTGGACCTACAGTTTAAAGTGGGATCTGAACCACTATGTGCCTCCACTGAGTATCGAACCCGGGACCCTTTGATTACAAGGTGACGACATCACCACTACGCCATCGGGGAGGCCCTGAGAGGAGTTGGGACCACATGGTTATATGTACATAATATTCAAGGAGTAACACAAAGTGGATATAATGTGAAGTAAGACATATATGTATAGATAACTGTTTTAGATAGCTTTATCTTATGCTACAAATGCAGTAATTACCTATATTGCAATACAACTTCATGGAAGGTAACCACTCCCTGACTAGGCCATGCGTACGGAGGAGCCATCACTTCTATGGACTTCTCAGGAGGCACGTGGTCGATGTATTGGTATGCTCTCTCCACCGCTATCATTTCCTTCTCAGTCTCCGTGAACGCATTCACCACCCCACTCAGAAGGCCTGTTATTGACAAAGCATAGGATATGGCAAGTCCAACAAGACCTGAAAACAAGAAAAAATGTGAATTCAAACTTTTAAAAGGCCGGAGAAGTTCTACTTCTTAGGGATGGTCTAATATGAAATTGCAACAGGTGGTGATAAAATGCTGACATGTAATTCCATATTTTTCCATATATTACATTTTAGCACATATTTAAGTTATTTTTACATATAGTTTTCATATTTTCAAAGATTTTCCGACATATGTTGCATATTCATGCTATTACTACGTTCTCCCTTCTTCTGTTAAATACCAAAAGTTTTCCATTCATGAGTGTTCTATTAGTTTTGTATAACTAACTAACTCTCTAGCCTTCTTAAACCCGAAGGTTCATGGCTGCAGCAACACAGGCCTTCCATCTGTCCCTATCTTGAGCAAGATCTATATACTCTTTTCCATCCCTACCGATTTCCCTTAGGTCCATCTCAACGTTGTCCCTCCATCTTCGTCTCGGCCTTCCTACAGGTCTCTTACCATTAGGTTTCCCAACAAGAATCCTGTAAACTCCTATTTCCTCTCCCATTCGTGCCACATGGCCTGCCCACCTAAGTCTTCTTGATTTCATTGTTCTAATAATATCTGGGCATGAATACAAATTATGTAGTTCTAAATTATGTAATCTTCTCCACTCACCTGTCTCCTCATCCCTTTTAGGTCCAAAGATTTTCCTAAGGATCTTATTTTCAAATACTCTCAATTTATGTTCCTCTTTCAATGTAAGGGACCAAGTTTCACATCCATATAATACTACAGGCAAAATTACTGTTTTGTATATTTTAACTTTTAGTTTCTTAGATATTAAACGAGAAGACAAAAGTTTATGAAGAGAGAAGTAACATGCATTTCCTGAATTAAGCCTACTTTTTATTTCCTCTTTAATATAATTTTCATTTGTTAATATTACTCCTAAGTATTTGAATTTGGAAACTGGTTCAAACGAGTTGTTATCAATAATTAGATTTTGATTATTACCTAACACTTGGTTTCGGCCTGTAAGCATATATTTAGTTTTCTCTTTGTTAACTTCCAAACCTATCTCTTTAGCAGTTTTGAAAAATATTTTAGCATTATTCTTAATTGTATTCACATCATACCTCAGTAAGTCTACATCATCTGCATATGCTAACAACTGAGTCACACTATTTAATTTTAGTCTTTCGTTAGTTTCTTTTACCTTCCTAACAGAATATTCTAAGGCAAAATTAAAGAGCAATGGAGATAATGCATCTCTTTGTTTTAACCCATCATGAATTGTAAATTTGTCAGACATATTAATACCCACACGAATTTTACTTTCTGTTTCACTGGTGCATATTTTTATCATACTAACAATTCTTAGGTATTCCAAACTCTATTAATATATTATATAATTTATCTCTTTTGACTGAATCATATGGTTTTTTGAAATCAATGAATAGCTGATGGACATTTTGATTATATTCCCACTTTTTTTCAAGTGTCTGTCTGATGTGAAAAATTTGATCTGTAGTTGATCTGTTACGTTTAAATCCACATTGATAATCACCTATAATTTCATTAGCATATGGTGTTAGTCTTGTTAAAAGAATGTTAGACAATATTTAGTATGTTGTTGAGAGTAGGGAAATTCCACGGTAATTATTGCAGTTCATTTTATCACCTTTTGTAAACACAGGAACAATTATGGATTCTTTCCACTGTTGAGGGATTTCTTCTTTATTCCATATTAAACAAATCAATTTATGAATCTGACATATTAATGAATTTCCACCATATTTAATTAACTCAGCTGGTATTAAATCAATGCCAGGTGCTTTGTTATTCTTTAGCCTTTTAATAGCATCTTTAACTTCAGTCAAGTTAGGTTCTGGAACTAAAGGTTCTGCTGTGTGTACTTCATTTAGTAGCACCATAGAAAAAAGTATAATTTTTAGTTTTACAATTCCCTTCTCCTGGCCACCTAACTTCCTGGACAGCTACTACTTAACTATCTCATTAACTGTACACTGAAATGCCCCAGGCCGGTAAAGGCTCAGAACATTCCAGGTGCCTAATTTAATATCCTTATTCCTAATGTAGATCTTATGTGATGTGTTTGTGTATTCTCTGTTTATTTTAATTCTTGACATTAGACAATTCATATGTTATTCTAACATTCTTGATAACAATAGGGAATGCGAGCTGAAGCATTCATGGTGAAATCCATTGCATATTTTAAATATACTACCATTACTTCATGCGATATTGAGTACAGTTTCAATCACTATAAATCTTATTCAGGGAGATTCAAGTTTAGGAGATTCTTTTTCAGCACTTCAAAAGAAAGTTTGGCAATCCTTTGCTTGGTAGCAAAAAATAAAGCACATTTTGTATTTGCATTTTGCATTACAATTAATGTCATATAATGATGTAAGCCTAATGCATTTTATTTAGCTATGTGAGCCTCTTGTGAAAATTGTAATTTTTTACAACTATAAATTCATATTACATTCCATATTTTGATTACAATAAATAAATATATATTAGGGATGGGACCGATTAATCGGTACTCTATCGGTATCGGCCGATATAGGCATAACGGTGTATCGGTTTATTGGTAAAATTATTGATTATTTTACCGATCCAATATATCAATAAATATCTGATAATTTAGTGCAAAATTCTGCCATTTTGTTGTAATTTTTATGGATAATCTCCATGCCCTTCTTTTTAAAAAAGCAAATGTCTAAATATTCAACTTCTTTTGCACTACAGTCACCACGAAACACACATTTATTAAGGAGATCAATGAACATTTCAGGTTCTTCAAGGACCATTTCAAATATTATATCAGATCGGTAGAATATCGGTATCGGTAAATTTTATATCGGTACTTTATCGGTATCGGCCAAAATTTCATATCGGCCCATCTCTAATATACTATATATATATTTACATATCTAACACTTTTTGATACATATAAATCCGTTAACTGCTAATAACTAACATTCTACAATATAAACTTGCAAATGTCCTTAAATAACATAAAAAGGTTCATCTACATCACACATAATGTAGTTAACCTGGTGAATGCAGATGGGTTTTGTCTTCGAAAAAGGAAATTGTGCACTTAGACACTTACTTTAGAAAACAAACGCATATGTGAATTTTATGTTCATATACATAAAAATAACAAGAAAATAGCTGAATTAAATTTTTCTGACTACACAAATTAGGTGTTTTTGATCAATTTTTATATTATGGGCACGTCACCACATATGCTATTTTTGCCCAAAGGGATAAGGGATAAACCCCTTAACTAGAACAAAACTAAAATATGTCTTAAAACTTTCTAAACCAATTGCTAAAACTAATATTGTCACAGACTACTAGCAAAATTAAAACTATACTGTCCCTGAGTACATCCATAATGTAGTTAAAATCTGAGGCTGTAAAAGGGTCCTCTGTACACTCCACTCCCCACCGGTGGCACAACAGCCTGCGAGGGCCAGGGTCTACTTACCACTGACTGCCGGCCTCGCTCCCACATGCTCCCACATGCCGAGGTGGTAGATCATCAAACCAGTTACAGGGTGACAGGTGCTCAGCATAACGAACCCCCCCTCGTTCTTGTAGGTTTCCATGACTGGGTTACGCTACTCAATCATAGCTCCCCAATTTCCTCACGAGGGAGGGTGGCCAACGGTCCTATGCACAGTCCGAAATCTCAGGAGAAAAGTCGTTATGCTCCCCCCCCCCCCCCCGGAAGATTCAAACCTGAGTGTCCCATAGCCTGAGCCTAAGGTCTGATACCTTAGACTGCACGGGCATGGTGCGGGATGCACTCTGTACACACAAGGACAAACCAAGGACAACACGATTCCACAGAAGATTATTCTGGCTACATGTCCCGGTGCTAAAACCTCAATAGCATGCAATAAGCAGTTACTTGAGTATGCTAAGGGAAACTGAGGTTGGCTTTTGGGTGTCAGACAGTAACCCTTACACAAATTAAGTCAATACCACTTTGAACCTATAGGGATTTCCACTGATACTTAAAAATTGTAACAGTTCAACACATCAGACCATTCCCAAATATTAACAAAAGTTTTCCCATTGAAACTGTACCATATCGTATCACAGAGTTTTCCTTTAAAACAGTGGATCCCAGAGTATGCACTGCAGCACCCTAGGGTGCCGTGGCTGGCTTACAGGGGCACCGCAAAAGGTTCCAATATTTTCACTGAAATGACACTTATTACAAATATGTACATATTTAATACTTTTTACAAATAAAATGTTTCTTACCTGGAATATGTGTTTATTTTTTTTTAACTTAAGACAAGCAACCTAACTACACTAACTGAGCATTGCAAGTGTTAGATAGACCTGACTTGGACATGGCGGAAAAATCTTGAAACACTACGGGCACCATGAAAAGAAAAAGTTTGTAAACCCCTGCTTTACAATATTCACAATTTCACATGAGATCAGGGGTGCCCATCATCCCCCACCCCAAAATCATTCATCAAAATCCCCCCAAAAGAAATGTTCATCATAACCCCCCCCACACACACACACACGAATATAGTTTGGATAAACATGAAGTAATTGATTTTTGTTTGTCGATAATTTGATTTCATTTTTTAAAAAATTAAATTTTTGAAATACGTAATTTTTAGACAATGAAAGCTGACAGTATGTTACAATTATCCAGTCAGTCGTAGCACAGGAGCACACACAAGCGAAACAAATCGTGCCTGAAATCATCCAACACTAAAACTGAAGTCCACATGTCGGAAGTTCCAAGCCGACTCGGAACTACCACAAAGAAACACCGGACAGTTTACCACTGGCCGAGATGACAACAATTGAAACGCGCATGAAATTTGAATTCTTTCATTGCAGTTGAAATTAAAAGACTAAATAAACCTTATTCTTAATAGTTTGTCTGCTTGACTAACCTTGTATTAACGCAAACTGCACCCCCCATCCCTTTCAAACCGATTCTAAAGGGATAAGAGGTGGTGTTTCACTTCAACCCAATTGCTGCGAACACCCAGAGGTAGGAAGAAAACCAATAACTATAACTAAAAATCGATAGCAAGTCAAACAAGACGATCCCCCTAATTTTGTGTGAAGATATATAGAATTGGTTGCTAAACTATAAAATTTTGTCCCCCCAAAAAATTTCCATGATGCAGGTGTGTCATGAATCCCCCTTGTGGGCACCCCTGCATGAGATAATCTTATAATCACAAATCTATTTCTCCCAACAATGTTGTTGCAGGTACAATCACTGTTCTAACAATTCAACTGAAAGTAATGACCTCGTTACAACCCAGGAGTGTCCAGGACTGTACAAACGAAATACTAATCAACCAATCCCACTGCAAATGCACTCATGCAAGTCAATGGATACAGATAGATACTCACCAGGATTAGCTACATCAAATTGGTGCTGTATCACAGCTATGACACCTACTCCCGTAACCATGGCAACTCCAATAAACTGCAGTCTCAAACTCAACCACTGGGCCGCAGCCTGACTAGCGTACTGGGTTTTCTGGTTGCTTTCCAGTTTGTCCTCATTTTCCCGCTTGAACCTGAAAGGAAACAATGCAAATTAAGAAAATGCTGAAACTACAACACAATCCTGCTACACTCGAATGTAGCCATTGAAGGTGCTTCATTCTCGTTTACTATTCCAAGATTAATTACTATGAAACATTTACAGGGACAAGAGGGACCTCTACCCAACATGGTAGATTGAAGCTACAATTTTACATGGACGCTTATGGAAGTTTTATTTTTTAAGTACTCAGGAGCACAGTTTAGTAAAAAGCTTAGTATAACTGCACAAAATGCTTTTAGAGAAATAAGAAAAATTAGCAGGGTGGTCACTCTAGGACCTTGATAAAATTCACCTAACATTCCCCGTTTTTAAGGCGAACTTTCCAAAAATTCAAGGATACAAGCAGTGGCGCAACCACAGGGGGTGGCAGGGGGGCATTGCCCCCAAACCTTCAACGGAAGTCAATTCTAGGGGGGGGGGGCAAACATTGACGGCCAAGCGCACCTGCAGGGGGGCACAGAGGAGAATTTCCCCCTTCAATTTCAAATTTTATGCAAATAAAAGTACATTTCGTAAAATTTTATTGCTCGCTTCGCTCGCAGTCCCTGCTCTTCTCTATTTCGTCAAGTTCAAAGCTGTAGCTAGGTGGCGGCGGGAGTCGGTCATGGATGCCAAATGATCTAAATGAAAAGGAAATTGACAAAGAGGGAATGCCTTGGCGCACCGTGATATTATTTGCACCCTATTAGGGGTAAATGGGGGGGGGGGGGCAAGCATAGACGGACAAAGGCACCTGCAGGGGATGCACAGAGGACCAATTGCCCCCTTCGATTTCAAATCTTATGCAAATTAAAATATATTTCGCAAAATTTTCTTGCTCGCTATGCTCGCAAAGCTTGTTTATCTCGGTGTCATCAGGTTCAGAGCCATAGCTAGGGGGCGGCGGGAGTCGGCCATGGCATCCAGTGAAATTATTTGTGCCCTATTAAATCAATATTGTTTTCAATTGCAAAAAATTGATCTAAAAATGTTTTTGCTCGCTTCGCTCGCAATGTAATTGTTTTCTGTTATGTGATGTATTTAAATAATATGTGTTGTATATATATACCTGTATATGTACTATATATGTAGGCTACTGAATGAACTTTGAATACATACACAAATAACGTTAGCATGTTGCCCATGTATTTTCTTATTTTATGTCACTCCATGTTGCATATGTGTAAAACATATGTTGTAAGCTCTACATATTATATATGTACAGAAAGAATTATCTTTGGAATGCATATTATCATTCAATTTCTGCCATTCAAGAATCGTTTGTCTGCTGTTTTCCATTATTAGCTAATGTGAAACTTACTGTGTTGAAAAATATTTCAAATCTCTTGTTCCAAACAAATGCTTTAGTACAGACTTCTACCCCCTCTTTGCGTAATTTATGAGGATAATAAAATCTTTGATACTACTACTACTACCACTAGTAGTAATAATAATAATAATGCCATTATTATTGTTATTATTAGTATTATTATTGTCGTTGTTGGTACATTTATCCTGATACTTGCCCCCCCGGCCAAAAATTCGTGGTTCCGCCTCTGGATACAAGCACATGTTTTCTCTACTTCAACCTCTCACCACCCACACATATACACACACAAATATATTAACAATATAAAGGGTTCTGGTGACTCAAATTTATCCAAAAATTCTAATTCAATTCAATTAAATGGTGTGTGTATATATATATATATATCAGTGGTGTATGGTGACTCCAAGATCTGGACTATCTCACCACACCTGGTTCTAGGTTGTGTAAAAAGAGAGGAGACTAGGTCATGTATAAGTGGTTAGACACTCACATTTCGCTCTTCTCGGCATCTTTAAGGAAGTAACGTTCCCACGTCCACTCCAAACAGGTTGCAAACTCCTAAGAAATGAGGTTGCCAACTCCAGAATCGCGATCGTCTTCCTATTGAAATGAGTAATTTTATTCAAAATTTCTAATTGATTTTTCTTCTGTATTATACTCTCTAGACTTCAGGCTTCGCAGACAGCCTAGCTAGCCTAGAATATACTCCCCTGATATATATATATATAATTTAAGGTGTGGAGTTTACATTTGCCATTTCACATACTCAGACTCAAAATACATCTACAATCACAAGTCACAAATGTTACGGATATATTAATCTACGAAAAATTGTTAAATGTATAAGAATTTCAAGATACCATGTCTAACAATAATCTTCCGTCTGTCAGATAGATTGTTCTGCAACGGACACTAACAAAGCAAACAAATTTAGAGAATTCTGTTTCATTTTCCATGCATCTTTCTTTTCTTTTCCTTCCTCGATGAAAATAAAAGCAAAACTGTGATAAACTTACCTCAGGGCATTAATAAATATGTATAAATTGAATGGGATTTTGATTAATAAAAGTTGCAATTTTTCACATTTACGGAAAAAAAAATCACGTAGAATTCATGCATAATTCCCGGAGCCAACAATTTATGCATAATTCCCAGAATTTAAGGAATTCCCGGTGAGTAGCCACACTGGTTAAAGTCTAAGAGCTGTTACGAAAAATGCTAAAACATTGCTCTGATTACATCAGTATCTAAAGTCTGGAGGAGCGGAGCTCCTGTGACGGGTGTGATATGTCATTCATTGGAAAGGAAAAGGTGCAGTACATTTTTGTAAACTATGATTCATAATAACGAAAGCTTATATATTATAAGCTACATAGCTGTTTTATCACAGTAAGTAATAGTTTAAATAACAAATTTATTTTACTTCACCTTTCTGGCACTATTGGCTAATCACAAAGGTGAGACTGAATGGTGATATGATAAGATGGATGAAGATATAATCACAAACCAGATACCAGTGTCTCATTTGTCTGAAAATGCAGTCCATGGTGTACTATGTGGAAAGAGGTTGATATTTGGGTATTTCACCCTCTCAGTAAAATAACCACATTACATTATTTATAGTTTACAGTAGACTTATTTCCATCTAAGTTTACAAGTATATATTTGTTTTGCTATGATAAGTACATAGTAGCCTTTTTGCCTAAATACATATGAAGAGTGGAATATAAAGGCTTATTTAGCACATGTGCAAATAGAAACAAAATATATAAAAAGGAATGAGAAAATATAGAAAAAGGAACGAGAAAATAACAGTACGGAAAAAGGACATGCAATCGAGGCAATTGCCTAAATAATCAGAAAGTAACTAAGTCAGAAAACTATAACAGTTTGTGATGATTTTTAAAAGGAACTGTTTTTAAATGGCAGTTAAGAACAACAACATATTTAACTGTAGACCCATCACTTCCCACTAAAAATGGAAATAAATCGCTTTATCACAATATGTACTACATAAAACTCTCCATGATTTATTACTACTACTACTGAGAAGAAATCTGGGGTGGAGCAGCTCATGAAAGAAGGGATTGCAGCCTCCTCTGGCACTGCCTATGTCTGATCAGTGAAAACTAAGTTGAGGAAGGAGTGTTTTTATTCTCCGTAAGAAATATTGGAGCCAAAGAACATGTATTAATGATCTTCCTTAACCTTTACTCTGCCAAGGGGGTCGTCAGAAAGTAACCCCCGGTTTCGCTGAGGCCTTTGGCTCGAACTTTTAAATTCATACACTTATTTGTAAAAAAATGTTATAACTCATAGACTATTTGACCAATCTACTTCGTGTAAGTTTTATTTTGCAGCTAAAGCATCAGGGTATGCAACCGTGCTGAAATCAAAAGGCCAAAGCCAATAAGAGGGCTTGGGTGGGCCACGGCCCCCAACTTTTAATGAAAAAATCATAAAAGTGGGAAGTTTGTTTCACATATTTGATAATATAATGCACCCAGGAACATGAAATCACTTTCATTCGGTTGAGAAAGGACCATTCTTTGAAAATAAGGCTAAAGTTTGCGTCCCCTTCTCAAAATAGCGGGGGAAGAGGGGGCAAACTCCCCATTTTTATGATTTTTTCATTGAAAGTTGGGGGCCGTGACCCACCCAACCCCTCTTATTGGCTTTGGCGTTTTGATTTCTGCACGTTTGCATGCCCTGATGTTCTAGTTGCAAAACAAAAGTTACCCGAAGTAGATTGGTCAAACAGCCTATGAGTCATAACATTTTTTTTGTCAAATAAGTGTACTTATTTAAAATTCGCGCAATCTTCCATACGTAAATTTGGAGTTGGGGGGGAGTTTGCAACAACATGACGTGCCAAAGCTTCGTTTAACCCACTGTAAATGTTTCCGACATAACAGAAAAGCATCAAGATAATAAAAAAAAAACAGGAATTTTGTAATCAGCTGCATGGTCGAAAAATAGACCATAATACTAGTAAAGGTTAATAATGAAATTAGGGACATGCTTGGGACTGTAACGTGTTTGGAAGTCCATAACCTGTAACTCACTATTCTCTTTCTTTCTAACATTTGCATTCAACTGTACCTCATCACCGTAAGTTCACTTTATGCTCAGATGTTCTCACGAGAACTGAACTCACTGTTTCAAGTTTCCTTTATATGGTACGAGGTTGATCCGGAAAGTAATACCCATGCAATGCAAGCTCAGCAAGTTGCAGTCACTTATTTTTCATACTCTAGGGGAGTTGCATCACGTTGGGTGCACTTGTGGTTTCTCTGAGCTTGTTTCCTGAAATCTGTAGTATTTTTCTGAATGCAAGAAAGATACAGCCATGTGAAATTCATCATCAAATTAGGGAAGTTTATGGCGACAATCAACAGCATGGGATTGGTGTAACAGGGTGTCTACTAAAGTAACATATCCAGAATTACTAACTTTTTAGTGACCTTTATCCATTTTTCTTAACCTTTATTTTTACTACCCCTACCAAAAGGTCAGTTAAGAAGAAAACTTCAGCTGTATTTAACAAGAAAATTAGACTTGCTTTATCTATTAATGCATCCTGGACTGCATTTGGCAGATTAGCGAGGCTCTGGCTTCTGGACTCAAAGCCAGTATAATCTTATTTGGGGCTCATGTTGTCATCCCTATATACAAGGAAGAATCGAAAAGTCTTTGCGCCTAATTTTTTTCTAGCTTGTTATAAGTGTTATTACAAAAGTGAGACATACGAGCAATGCAGTAGGCTTTTCTTGGAATGACCCTATTGTAACTTCCAATTTCTTCCATGGCACGGCGCTGTTATCAGTTGGCAAAGATGGCCGGAGTACTCAGGAAGTCCACGCCATATGAGCAGCGAAGTGTTTTTCGTTTTTATGGTGCAAAGGAAAAACAGCCACAGATATCCACAGGGAAATGGAGCCAGTGTATGGGGACAAGTGTCATAGGAAATGCCAAGTTCAGTGGCAATGTCCTTCACATGAACACGTTGATCAGCTTTCACCATTTCATCAATATGGGTAATGTTGTCCGATGTCAGCGAGAAACGAGGTCGGCCCGATCGCTCATTGTCCTCCAAATTTTCCCGTCCACTTTCAAACTCCTTGCACCACCACTGAACACTTCGCACTGATAAACACTTGTCTCCATACACTGGTATTTACGATTGACCCTTCATCGATCATATCTTACCACAATTCATCCTCATCTTTGCAATTAACCAAAGGGGCAGAAAAGTGAACTCTCATCTTTGCAATTAGGCAAAGGGGCAGAAAAGTGAAGTGAAATAAAACTAAATATCAATCAGTCATCATCGTGATAACAATCATTCTTGACCACAAGTATAATTTCTTGGCTATTTATTGATTTCTGAACTTTTTCTGGACTTGTAGACACCCTGTGTAACTTTAATTCAAGCATGGAAAACATCCATGATGATAAACAAACCAAGGGACTCAAATGTCATTACCAGAGCCCGGATTTATATGCGAAATGCATGTTTCATGTAGCATGCAAAAACTTATGGAAAATATTTTTTTCTTTCTGACAAACTTGTAAAGAGTCTCTTGAGATGCATATGATAGCGCATATAAGTGCATATTTTGAGTGAATTTTGTTGTGTATGCATATTTCTTAAACTTTACAGGATAAGGCATATTTCGAATTTTATTGCTACATACTAGCATATTTCATGGTCTATCAAGAGAAAATAGCGTTGAGTTTGTCGCCCACAATCGTTGGTAAATTCACTTTCGACTGCACGGCGATAACCGAATGGCGAACATACCAACACTATATTTTTTTAAAGTTTTTTTCAGCATTTTATGTAGCGCTTTTTAAACAACAGCGATCTAGCGCCTTCTGATGCTTTTACAACTGTCAACTAGCGCGAAGCCTTTCTCGCTACTTGGCAACTATTTGGAAAGGGTTTCTGCTGTCAGTATCAAAGGAGTTCAAGAACGTGTAAATGTTATTTTGTGTTCTGTTAAACATGCCACCTGAAAAATCCAGTAAGGCGGTATTGTTGCATAAACACGTACAATAATTTGGAAGTGGTGTATTCACAGAAGATGGGTCAGTTTTGTTCTATGTGGTGTGCGAAAAAAGTTTTAACAGAGAAGAAATTTCAAGTTACTCAACATGTCAATACAGCAAGACACAGGGAAGCCCTTCAGAGAAGATCGCGCAGCAAACAGCAACTGCTTACTACCGCGTCCACTAATTCAAGATCTGAATGCACAGTAAGTGATACATTGTATGTAGATCTGTGTTCTGCGTTTGTGAGTGCTAATATTCCTTTGTGGAAACTGAGCAATGCCCATCTACGAGGAAAGTACACGGGAAAGAAAGTGCCAGATGAATCAACGCTACGTAAAAACTATGTGCCTGTTTGTTTTAATGAGGTCATGGGAGAAATTCGGGAAGCGTTGAAGCACGAGAAAATATGGGTGTCTATCGATGAGATTATTGACGCGGCAGGACGTTGTGTTTGCAATGCTGTTGTTGGTGCAATGAAGGCGAGTGGTAAACCCTACTTACTGAATATCGAGGTGTTTGGGAAAGTGAATCATTTCACAATTGCCAAATTCTTTAACGATTCGTTAACTTTGTTGTGGCCAGATCACATCCAGTATGACAATGTGTTACTGTTTGTTACTGACGCGGCCCCGTACATTGTCAAAGCAGCATCTGGTTTGAAAGTGTTGTATCCTAAATTAGTTCATCTGACTTGTCTTGCACACGGTCTTCATCGCGTAGCAGAAATAATCAGATACCAATACCCGGAAGTAGATGCACTTGTATCAAATGTAACGAAAGTATTTGTGAAAGCTCCTTCGCGAGTACGTCTCTTTCGCGAACTGGCGAAAAATGTTGCGTTACCTCTGCAACCGGTATTAACACGATGGGGCTCGTGGCTAGAAGCTGTGTCGTATTATGCAGAAAATTTCAATGAAGTGAAGGCAGTCATACTCACTAAAACCAGAAGATGCAGCCGCTATTTGTGTGTCATAGAAATGTTTCTCTAGAAGTGTGCAATTATTACACACTTAGAGTCCCGTAATAGCTAATCCTTTGTAGCATTCACTGTCCTTGTTGGGCAAAGTATCGAAAAATTTGTCCAGTGAAACTCACGGTGTTGACAAAATAGGCGTCAGAAAACCTTCGCCAAGTATTAGACAAAAATCCCGGGTACAGAACAATCTGTGACATTGGAAATGTACTGAATGGTGAAAATGTGGACTTTGAAGAGGACCTAACACAGGAGGAAGTTTGGTGTTTCTCACATGCACCAGTGACTTCTGCTGATGTAGGAAGGAACTTCTCGATCTACAAAACGTTTCTCACTGATAAACGCAGAGGGTTTATAGAAGAAAACCTAAGAAAGACGTTCATAGTTCATTGCAACAGAGGTCATTAAGGTAAGATGTTTGGAAAAAAATTAATTGTATATTGTTCATGCATATCTTAGTGCATATTTTTGATATTTTTTTTAAGATAAGATGTTTGGAGATAAGATGTTTGGGAAAAAAATTGTATATTGTTCATGCATATCTTAGTGCATATTTTTGATATTTTCCGTGCATATTTGCATGCATATTTTGCTGTTTGTTTGTGCATGGAAATCCGGGCTCTAGTCATTACTAAAACTTTTTTTCCATCATATGGGTGAATTCATCAGACAGGACAGGAAATTCACACTTTAGGCAATTGAAAAAATCCATGAAAAATTTCACGTGTTTTGCCAATAATACAGAAATTGTTACTGTTCAGTTTAGGTACAAAAAAAAAAAAGACTGAAGGAAGCAGTCATTATGTTTCTGAATGAACTGATGACAGAGGTTTAAGAAGGGAATCCAAAAGCCCATTACATGCTCCAACAAGTGCCTAAATATATAGGGTCACTATGTGGAAAAGTAGCCTAATGTACCTGTAAATGTACACTCGTATGTAAAGTAAAATAAAAATGTTCAGACATGTGCACTGGTTACTTTTTAATTAAATAATGATGACCAGATAAGCCTCATACACCTGTATATATAAAAAAAACACGTGTGTATGGTGTTGAATACTGAGAAAATATATGTTAAACCAGTAAATATATGTTGCTTCTATTATTTACATTGTAAGCACCATCATAAACAATAATATGGGGACTGGAATCATGACAAGAAACTGGTTTCAGAAAGTGCCTGAAACAAATTTCAGATTTTCTCTATACAGAGTTCCCATATATTTTGGAGAAACAATTTTCTTGACTTATCCAAATTTCCGAGGCAATTTTAAAATAAACTTCCAGACCATTATATGGTGCTTCAACATGCTACTGTTCAAGTCTTAAATGTTTACATCTGCTATTCAAAGAGAATAAAGTTTATTTAAAAAAAATAAAAAAAATAAGTAGAACTTCTCCCATCAAGAGGCTGGTTAAAAAAAAAGTGGCATTTATTTTCATTCCCAAATCCTGGCAAGGTCCTGTACTGTGGTTGTGCGGTCTCAGGCATCAGGCTTTGGGCTTCAGCTACAGGATGCACACTGGTTTGAGTATCCGGGGGAAAGCGTAAAAACTTTTCTATTGAAATTTCAACCAGTGTAAAGGACCAGTGACTACGGACCATCGTGAAGAAATTGGGGAGCTACGAATGAGTAGCGTAACCTGGTCATTGGAAACCTACAACATTGACTGGAGGTTCCTCGTGCTGACCACATGTCACTCCATAACTGGTTGGACGATCTTCCACTTCTGGTGGTAGTGAGGCCGGCAGTCAGTAGGTAAGCCCTATACTTCATGGCCTGTTGCGCCACGAGTTAAAAATCCTGGTAAGTCCAAAAACACTTGACTTTTCTTAATTTCTTAAAAATTCCCCAACTTTTTCACCAATATGTTAATTTCCCTGAATCTTTCAGCTTTTTCAGGATTTTTTATTGAAATTCTCTAACTAGTTCAAGTTCTATTGTTGTAACCCCCCCCCCCCCCACACACACATTACTTACTTTTTCACATTACTACTTGTACCTACCTTTGTGTTGCTCTGAAAGCTCTAATTGTGGAAAGACCCAGAAGGGTCTCATTGAAGTGGCTGTATATCGGAGACAGGGTAGTGCTGGATAAGCGTTTTAATTCACGTGATGTTAGCCTGTAGTATTTCTGCAACCAGTTGTAAATTGGAATTAAGGGAATTAATACTAAGCACAACCATGGAAGCCCATATATTGTTATTATTATTGAGCCTGAAAGAGAATAAAATAGTAGTACAAAAACTATAATTATAAAAAAAATTGAGAATTTACTAAGAAATCACGATAAGCAGAACATTTCTTTTATGAATAAAAAAAATCAACAATATTATTGAAACAACTTAATGATTTGTTCACCTTAATTACCAGGTGTGCCGGTTAATAATTCTTAATTTCGTCGCTGGATGGCACTGGAAGCAAGGGTTGGTGCACAGTCTCTACTGTTACGTCAGTGTGTTGCCAGGACAGTACGCAGGGCAACACACAAAGTCATGGGTTGACCCAGGACAACCTTCAACATTGACCGCAAAACCAAATCGCTTCGGAAGGAAGACAATGCTGTGCATTTGGTGGGATCAGAAGGGTGTGGTGTATCATGAGCTTCTGAAAACAGGTGAAACAGTGAATGCCGTTCACTACCGTCAACAACTCATCAAATTTAAAACATGCATTGATCGAAAAGTGCCCAGATTGGGCGACAAGACACGGAAAAGTGATTTTGCAGCACGATAATGCCTCATCACACACAGCGAAAGGCATCACACACACCATTTTTGCACTTGACTGGGAATTCTTACCCCACCCGCCATACTCACCAAACTTAGCCCCTTCGGACTACCACTTGTTTTCATCGATGTCTCACTCCCTTTCCCAGCAACACTTCAACAATAACGAAGATGTCGAACAATGGCTTGCTGACTGGATCACCTCAATGTGAACGATTTTTCTGGAAGGGCATCCACAATTTGACGGTCAGATGGGCACAATGTATAGCTAGCGATGGCGCATACTTTGAATAAAGCATTTGTTATCTTTCTCCCCAGATACACTTGTTTACTTTCGGATCAATTAAGAATTATTAACTGGCACACCTGGTAGCTACATAAAAAAAGGTGCACACTAGAAATTTATTTTACAAAAGTAGCATAAATTAGTTGAACTTTTATAAAAATAATGAATTCACAGAACCCTGTACCCATTTACCAAATTATGGAAATATTAAGATCAATAAAATTATTAGTGCATAAACACACTAACAAACACAGAGATAATAGTAAACAAAACATATCAAATTCACAGTCCAACTACAGTTATAATATTTTACTTAAAACTGAATCTCGCCAATACTGATAGTTGAAAATTGTAAAAGGTCAGACTCCTTCATATTATTTATGAATTTCAATGTACAAGTTTTCAATTAGAATGACATCATAAGAATCAAGCATAACTTGGTTGTAAAATATTCATAATTTCAAATGAGGCAATCTTTAAGTCACACAATCCATTTCTACTCCACAATGTTGTATCGAAAATTATGAAAAATATTAAGGTAGAGCCGATACTACTTTGAACCGATACTGATGCCGATACTCTCGCCAATTCCCACCAATACCGATACTTGAAAATTGTGATAATTAAAAATTATTCAAAATATTCATTAACATTAGTGTGTATGTATTCAACTCTAATTGTATGTATCCATTGGCCAAGATTCTTGCTTTAAATGTACAAAATTTACATTAGAATACAAATTACATGTTATCAAATCATTACAAAAGTTTTTCTTCACACAAAACTGGTGCAAAATAAAGAGAAACTTCAAATTTTGATTAATTTCTAGATTAATTAGAATAATACGGCATTCTTGCGGAGCCAATAAAAGACCAAAATGGCAGACAAGTATTGGTCGATATTGGTAAATAAATTCCAGTATCGGCCGATACCGATATATCGGCTCAGTCCTAAAAAATATGCATTTCAGGATATTTATACTCTGAAAGTGCGACATGATATTTTTGCAGACTCCACAAGACACCCACACTCCAGAAAAGTATTGATTGATTTGCTTTATTTTACTTCAATTCTTGTACCACTTTTGGCTAATTTGCGAAGATGGGGATGAGTGATGATATGATGACTGGACACTTGCAAATATCCATGCCCAGGCCAGGATTCGAACCCAGTACCCCTGGCATCGTAACATAATGTGCTAACCACTCTGACACAGGGGCTGCCACCAGAATAGTATTTGTTGGAATCTGTGTGAAAATCCAACCAAAACTTTGATATTGGTAACACTGGTATCAGTCCAGCTTTACTTCAAACAAATTTTCTTAAGGGAGAGTTCTTGAGTTTTTTTGTTTGGAGTCCACTTTATGCATAGGAAGGCTAATCGGGACTGGATCTACAGTTTAAAGTGGGATCTGAACCACTTGTGCCTCCACCGGGTCTTAAGGGGGGGGAGGGGGGGTTCATGTAATGCATACATTTATTAAAATACTATAGAACTTCTTGAGAGTATGGGAAAAAGTATCAATGTACTGCCACTGTTCATGAATTGGACAAATATTAATTTTAAAACATTAGAGAAATACAGTGGTCCCTCTATAATCCAGCACTTCGTCAATCCGGCCCCTCCAGAAGTCCGGCGTTGAGCGAGCGGGGAACGTGAAAGGGAAACTTACTGCATGTCAGTGACAGAGACCTTGGCACGAGGTAAACACTAGGCTCAGTATAGCGATCTGTACACATCATTGTTGTACAAGTGCACCGTTTTTGTCTCAGTGTTAATTACGTGTATTGCTGTGAGTGCAATGAATTGCTATAGAATTGCTATCGCATTGCTATCAAAATGCATTTTTTTAACAAACCTCCACTAATCCGGGCATTTTCGTTAATCCGGCAGTCCTCTGGTCTGATATCTACCGGATTACTGAGGGATTACTGTATTGCAAGTCATCTCATATGTATCTTTCCCATTTTAGAGCATTCCAACTACCAATTTGGAATATTTGATACAATATTTTCCTTTCAAATAACGCAAACTAAAACTTACCCAAAACACTGAAAAGCTGAGCCATCAGAATGTTCATTATGAATGGAAGGGAATCATCAATCGTGTAGGTGTCAGATGAAAATCTGTTGAGTATTCGACCAACTGGAGACACATCAAAGAAACTCACTTGAGCCTGAAAATAAAGATTTTCTCCATAAGAGACATTAAGAATGCACATACATCATAATGTATATTTTTCTAATGCTGTACAGTACAGGGAAGTAGTAGTACAGAGGCAGCTTGATAGTTGGAATGAGGAAATCAGAAGAGCAGGAGTGAAATTCAGGGCAGAAAAGAGTGAGGTGCTAATAACAAGAGCCAGAGCCAGAAATGAACCCACAATAAAGATGGACACGGAAGAGTTGAGGGTAGTGGAGAGCTTCAAATATCAAGGTAACATAATTCAGAGGAGTGGAAGAATAGATGAGGAGGTAAACAGAAGAGGAGAAATGGGTGGTGTACTATATCAACTGTACGAAGATTAATATGGAACAGGGATGTACCTATGAAATGCAAGAAGGTAATATATAACACATACTATGTGCCAATAATTACGTACGGAGCAGAGACTTGGACAATGACAGAGAGAGACAAAAGAAAAATGCAGGGAGTGGAGATGAAATTTTTAAAGAAGTATATTGGGGAAGACTAGAAGGGATAGAATAAGGAATGAGGAGATCAGACAGTGAGTGTGGTGAAGCTTCAGGACAGGATAGATCAGGTACAGATGAGATGGTTCGAACAAATGAAGAGGATGGATGGAGAAGATTACCAGTAAGAGCTTACAATGCACAAGAAGTGGGAATAAGGCCAAGGGGGAAACCAAGATGTCTGTGGAAAGACCAGAAAGCGGAGTGTGTTAGGAGAAGAGGACAAGATTGGAACACCGCGAAGTGGTGGAAGGCCAGGAAAAAATGGAGAGGCTTGACTTCTATGACGACCCAGCTAGAGGCAGGAAACAGCAAAGGATGATGATGATGTACAGTACAAGCGATGAGTTGTGAAACTGACGATGAATGATAATTACAACATTGGAATTGGAAACAAAAGTGCATGTGCCAAATCTTTCAGATACCAATCTCACTTTCTTTCTCCTGTTCCTTTTGCAATTGCAATTGTTGGTATACAGTATAACGCTTCTACTACTTTATGTTAGAACAGATACTTTTCTATTTCTTTTTGTTTTTAAAATGAGTAAATAACGCAAACATACATAATACTCTACCTGTAAATGCAAGAATTATAGAATCACCTGCATGCATTATGAAATTACAGCAGTTAATGTTACGGAACTATAAAATTTGGTTCAGAGAATTTTAATTTGGGACTTTTCATTATTTACAATATTAAAAGTGAATGCATGTTATTTTCCAAATTCTTGGGTGCCTTTTTGGCTGCTTAGTTTTTAGTGCCTAGAAATCTGGGCTCTCATCATAAAGCATGATAACAAAATTCAAACTATTAACTAAAAAGGGAACAGCATATATCAACTTTTCAATACCAATACTTACTTCTGTAATTAAATCCTGCTAATGATGCAAAAGCTTAAGTTTATTTATGATTTCAACTCAGAATTTCTGTATTTGCAAGGAACAGCAAAAATCACTCCCCCACAGGCATCGATTTGATTTGATTTGATTTGCTTTATTTTACTTTGCGTTTTGTGCCACATTTGGCTAATTTGCGAAGATGGGAATGAGGGATGATATGATAAAATTGATGAATGGACACTCAGAAACATCCATGCCCAGGCCAGGATTCGAACCCCAGACCCCTAGCATCGCAGTGTGATGTGCTAACCACTCCGCCACAGGGGCTGGCACCCCGGGCATCGGTTTCAATAACTGAACAGTATCTGAGTAGATGTTGCTGAATGAAACACAGGTTAAATTCAATAGGCTGGGATTGTCTATAGGGCTTTCACGTCGTTTCTTTGGTGCTTTTACCTTTACAAGGTTCCTTCCACTCATTTTGAAAAATCAAATTATTTGATATTTCCAGGTTTTCCCAATAATTTTAAAGAACTTTCCGAATCACTTTATAATGAATAAACACACTATAAATGTCACCACATACAATGGCAGCAGAGGCAGAGAGAGAAACACAGTAGGTGAGAGTCTAGCGACATTGCCAGAACTACTGGTGTCCACGCCTTTGCTAGAACTAGCTTCAAAATAAGTGATGCAAATCAGCTGTAGCAATTACTTGGCATCCCACTGTGTATGCAGTTGTACAGGGTGGGGTAGAAACAATTAGATTATTTAAATTTGGGGTCATATTGACATCTTTGTAGGCAGCGTGGTGAAAAACACATCCCTGGGTAGAACAGTTCAAAGCTTTTAGTCGTCATGCAGCATTGGTTGAAAGAGCATTGAGCATTTGCTGTGGAAATGTTCTTTAGAAACAATGACTCCGCTACTGTAACACAATGTATTTTTCAACGACATTTTGACATCAGAAGAAATGGAAAGGTTCCGACACATTTATTAATAAAGAATTGGGTTACACAATTCAGAACTACTGCATGAATTGTCAGCAAGAGGCCTCCTGGTTGCCCTCGAACTGTACTAACACCAGAAAATGTGTACCGAGTGGCAGAAGCATTTCAGCACAGTCTTAAGCGTTTCCACAGCAAATGCTTGATGATTCTTCCAACCTACGCTGCATGACGACTGAAGGCTTTAAACTGCTTTACTTAGGGATGTGTGTTTCAGGCTGCTACCTACAAAGATGTCGATATGGCACCAAATTTAAATTGTCTAATTGTTTTTGTCCCATCCTGTATTATGTCAAGCTGTATAATAAATATAATATCTTAAATCTTGCACATTAATCAAGTGAAACAAACTTATTCAAAATTAATAATGAAAAAATAGCATTTCTATACAAAATATTTAAAAGAAAAAGAGAAAGAAATCAGTTGGGAGGAAAAGTGAAATATGTTTTCAGTTTCAAACAATGGCAAAGAAAAGGCATTTAATTATTCAAGACAACACTTACAAATAAAATAGAGCCTTCTTGAGGAATTCCGAAAACAATTTACCTTGATAATTTTCTTCAGCAGTAGCCTATGTATATTGGTTGCGGCATGTATCCCGCCATATGCAAATAGAAAAGCTCGGAACAAAGTGAAGATAGAATTCAAGGCAGCAATCACACCATACACTGTCAGGTAGTAAGTGACTTCATCTGATGGTGTAGGCAAGTCAATGAACTGGGAAAATTCAAGGCCTTCAGAATCAAAGTTCCTATCCACTCTTCCATCATTATCAATCGACTGATCCACAAGCACAGCGTGTGTTCCGTTTGTGACGTTTGTTCTGCTGTGTGTCACCCAATAAGACAGCCACCAATCCGTTAAGTTCCTTGACGACTGCATCAGAAACATCGACAACAGAATACTGATTCCCAATAAATGTCCAATGGCTTTCCAGTACGATTTGTAAACGAAAAGCCGAATACTGCCAACCTCCCTTTCTTCTTCTTCCGTGATGCTTGTAGTCTCCACAGGCTCTTCAGATTTGGATTCAACGACCTCCCCTTCATCCACAGTCTGTATGGAATCAAGATTGGCTGAATCATAATCTTCAAAATCAGTCAGTATATCATTGGGTGGACCTGCAATATCGAAGGTTATTGAGATTATGTATTTTAATGTAATTTTGGAAGCATAGAGTGTTTATTTTAGCACAAACCTTGAACAGTTAACAATTACTAGTCATTTCTAAAGATTTTCTTCAATTTATTGCAAACTTAAATTTACCATCTTTGGCATACAATGGAACCTCAATTTTATGTTTTTAGGGGACCAGACTCAAAAAACTTAAAATGTGGAAAAACGTAAAATTGAGGAAAATTTTATAGCATTTTGCTATGTTGGGACCATCAGAATTGAATGTATAATGTGGGAAAATGTACAATCTGGGAACGTAAAATCCACTGTACTAGCAAATAAAGTTAGCATTCATGGTTAATATCTATTTTAACTAACTTTTTCCAAATAAAATCCAGAAGATGCTTAACTTCACTTAGTGGAAAGTTTAAGAATTTTATTTTTTAAAAAAAATACCTCTCAAAGCTTCAGATCTCAATTAAAATCTTTAGTCTTAGTCAATTAAAAACAATGCTACAAAGAATAGTTTTTCCGAAAGTTATTGTTTGAATTTCACTAAATACGATAGGTCACACTAAAAGTTTTTAGACACGCGCAAGTAAAACACTGAAGACCAAAAGTATGAATGCTATAATTTTTCAAAGTATTCTCCTTGACAGTTGATACACTTGTTCATCCGCTCAAACCAAGTGTGAAAGCACAGGGACCACACATCTGCAGGCACCTCTTGAATGCACTGTTGCAATATGGCCCATCCGACTGAAGAAAGTGGCAACCATTTATTTGCCAACACTTCGTCCCTTCCTGACTTTTGTTGGTGGGTCTTCATCCGGGAAGATCCACTGCGTCGACTGTCGTTTGCTCTCGGGTTCATAACAGTACACCCAAGTTTCGTCCCCTGTTACGATGTCATACACTGCATTTGATTGTCCTTGGTTAAATTTGTCCACCATTTTCATTCACCATGTGACCCGTGCCTGCTTTTGCTCCTGAGTAAGGTGTGGGATCCATCTGGCACAGAGCTTCCTGACACCAAGGCGGTCATGCAGGATCGTTTGAACCTGACTCATACCAATACCCAGTGTTGCACTAATAACTGCATATGTCACCCGGTTATCTTACTCTATCATGCGACGCACTCTGTCGACGTTTTCTTGAGAAGTTTCTGTCACAGGACGACCATCACGTAATTCATCACTGAGTTTCTGACGTCCACGTCGAAATTCTAAAAACCAATTAAACACAGTCGCACGGCATGGGGCTTCCTCCTGAAATGCATTTCGGAGCCTTTCATAACATTGCTGCTGCGTTAAACCTGCTCGAAAATCGTAAAAAATCATTGCTCTGAAGTGCTCCCATGTTAAATCCATTTTACTGTACACACACGACAATAATTTACTAATTTCTGGCACACAACAATTAACAACTATAAATTCTGCAGCATTATCACACTTCACAGACTACTAACTTCAACATATCCTAGAGACAATGTATTGCTGCAATCAGTGTTGCTGCATCTAAAAACTTTTAGTGTCACCCACATATTTGCATGCTACCGATGCATATGATTGTTTTGATTTATCTGTAAAATAATGAGAATTTTGCCAATATGATACATCTATGAACAGGATGTAAGTTAGTACAAAACTCTTCAATTTTGTTACAGCTATTATTGCTGACACATGCCTAGGTAAGTAAAGTAAATATCTAAATACACAGTTTCTTTTTCAAAGCAAAAACCCATTACAGTCACCTACCTACATGCAGTTAACATTTGACATTTTATATTGAGTCGCCAAAATATAGGTTATTAGCATGCCAGTAAATTTTACATCTGTACTTTAAGGGAATTGGAAATTAAAAATCATATCAGTCTATCAATACTCTAAATCGTGTCACCTGTTCTGACTTTCTTCAACAAATGTAGTGAATTGGCTTACAACTAGGGTTGAGCCGACACTGATGCCAATGTGTTGGTGCTGGCTGATACTGGTGATATCAGTCATCATCATCCTTTGTTATTTCCTGCCTCTGGCTGGGTCGGCATAGAATTCAAGCCTCTCCATTTTTTCCTGGTCTTCCACCACTCCTCTCTTTCCACGGTCTTCCAATCTTGTCCTCTTCTCCTAACACTCTCCGCTATCTGCTCTTTCCACCAACATCTTGGTCTCCCCCTTGGCCTTATTCCCACTCCTTGTGCATTGTAAGCTCTTACTGGTAGCCTTTCTGCATCCATCCTCTTCATGTGTTCGAACCATCTCATCTGTGCCTGATCTATCCTGTCCTGAGGCTTCACCACACCCACTGTCTGTCGGATCTCCTCATTCCTTATTCTATCCCTTCTGGTCTTTCCAATATACTCCTTAAAAAATTCATCTCCACTGCCTGCATCTTTCTATTGTCTCTCTCTGTCAGTGTCCAAGTCTCTGCTCTGTATGTAATTATTGGCACATAGTATGTGTTATATATTACCTTCTTGCATTTCATAGGTACATCCCTGTTCCATATTAATCTTGGAATGCTTTCATATAGTCCACCACCTATTTCTCCTCTTCTGTTTACCTCCTCATCTATTCTTCCGCTTCTCTCAATTATGCTTCCTAGATATTTGAAGCTCTCCACTACCCTCAACTCTTCCTTGTCCATCTTTATGCTTGGTTCATTTCTGGCTCTGTTTCTTGTTACACTGAGGAACAATGTAATTTGCCGCGACCGGAAAACAACCTATTTCTATGTTTTATTGACTTGCTGAACACAAAAATGATGTTCTTTTTTCTCCAACACGTCTAGTTTTTGAAATAACACAAAATTAAAGTAAATGTGGCAAAGCTTTTTTTTCGCCACATATGTTCTTCAAGAGAACACGTGTGGCTGTTTTTCCTGCGTAATATGAAGAAAGCATTGTAACGACAACAAAAAAGGGCAAACATTGTTGTTTATTTTTTACCAGATAAGATAAGAGTAGAGAAAAGTCTGTTAAAGAAGCAAGGTGACTTATTGTAATGTGTCTTTATCAGTTACGCTCAGTTCGCTGGAAGTGTAGGTTGTGCGTTATGTTGTGTGCTTCAATGCGATTGTTTTGTGTGGTACTTGAAAATAGTGCAGTGATGCCTCGTAAATGTGTAAATTCACCAAATCTGTATTGCTATGTGTGTAGTGAGTTCACAACAAAATCCAAACGAAACTCAATTACACCATTAGTGAAGAAAGCTTACGAGCAATATTTCGGATGCAAAATCAGAGACCAAGATAAAGGGTGGGCTCATCATGTCTATTGCAGTAGATGCTCGCGATATTTATGAGGGTGGTTACATGGTACCCATCTATCTATGCCCTTTGCTGTTCCCATGGTATGGCGCGAACCTCGAGATCACGTTACTGATTGTTACTTTTGTTTAACTAATGTTATGGGATTCTCAAGAAAATCCAAAAATATCCTACAGTATCCAAATTTACCTTCTGCGATAAGACCAGTGCAACATGATGAGACATTACCTGTTCCAAAGCCACCATTGGAATGGTCTTTGGAAGAGGAAACAGAAACTTCCTCAGATGAACCGATATCTTCTCTCGGACATGATCCTGACTTTCAAGAGTCACCCAGAAAGAAAGAAATGATTTAGTACGTGATTTGAACCTTACAAAGAAAGAAGCGGAACAGCTGGGTTCAAGACTGCAAGGGTGGATGGAGCCTGCTGGAACCAGGGACAAGTATTACATTCAGAAAATGTCAACTAAAATATTCTTCCTTTTTAATATGAATGGGTCCCTGGTATAACTGCAACAATGTCACTGGATTAGTGCAAGTGTTGAGAGAAAACTATAAATCAGACGAATGGAGGTTTTTCATCGATGCGTCAAATACTAGCTTGAAGGTGGTCCGTCTGCATAATGGAAATGAGAAACCTTCAGTGCCAGTTGCTCGTTCGAGTGAAATGAAGGAAACATACGAAAACATAGCTTTGATTCTCACAAGTGTTAGCTACGACAAGCAGCAGTGGAAAATCTGTGCTGATCTGAAGGTACTGGGAATTCTTTTGGGGATGCAATCAGGGTTCACAAAATTCTGTTGTTTCCTCTGTCCCTCTGTCTATGGGACAGAAGAGCAAAGGACATGCATTACAAAACTAAACACTGGCCTTCCACATTGTGTTACACACCTGGTGAAAAACGTGTCTCTCACAAACCTCTTGTCGACGCCAACAATGTGTTATCCCCCCCCCCCCACCACTGCACATCAAGTTGGGGTTAATGAAGAACTTTGATAAGGCCATGAACAAAGAAGGAAAGTGCACTTACGAATCAAATTTCCTGGTGTAAGCGATGCTAAAAGAAATGAAGGGATTTTTTTGGCCCTCAAATCCAGGAGGTAATGAACGATCCCAATTTTAAAGAACTGCTAAGTGAATGTGAGAGAGCAGCATGGGGTGCGTTCAAAAGTGCGTGTCGCAATTTCCTTGGCAACCATAGGGCTCACAATTACTCTGAACTTGTAGAACGAATGCTGGCAACATACAAAGAAATGGGATGCAATATGTCTCTCAAGATCCACTTTCTCTGTTCCCATGTAGACTTCCCCCCCCCCCCCCAATCTGGGTGCAGTAAGTGACGAGCAGGGCAAGCTCTTTCACCAACAAATCCCAGAAATGGAAAAACATTATAAAGGGAGATGATCCCCCAGTTTACCAGCAGATTACTGCTAGAACACAGTCTCAGATGTTCAATATGCCTGCTACAAGCGAAAATCATACAGAAATACGTTTTGAACATGTATTCCTTTTACTGGTTAGTTTATTGTTTACTTTAATGTTTACTATTTGACTGCAATTGCAAATTTTAGTGCATGTCATAACTACATCATATACAATCATATTTGGTATTCTATGAACCCAATGTATTACTAAAATTTACATTATAACAATAAGGTTTGGAGCTAAATGCTATATTTTACCCTTCTTTAATGTGCGGTGAAAATTTTTCAAAATGGTTTCCGCCAGAAATGGTATGTGATAGAGCATTTTAGTTATGATTTTTGAAATCAGCGTACCCAATTTATTAAAGATCACCTATTTTCATCCAGCGGCAAAACGAAAAGTTTTAATTTGTTCCTCAGTGTTATTAGCACCTCACTCTTTTCTGCACTGAATTTCATGCCTGCTCTTCTGATTTCCTCATTCCAACCATCAAGCTCTCTCTGTACTTCTTCTTCCCTGT
This sequence comes from Lepisma saccharinum, assembly GCF_977018435.1. Lineage (NCBI taxonomy): Eukaryota > Metazoa > Arthropoda > Insecta > Zygentoma > Lepismatidae > Lepisma > Lepisma saccharinum. Next base: position 106,044 of record NW_028142959.1, on the reverse strand, counting down.
TCCCCTATATTACTAAGCAGCGGCGTGCATTCGGGATACGCAAGGTACGCTCTGCGTACCCACAACGAAGTAAGAAAAAATGAACATTTTTTCGTCTTCCCCGAACATGAAAATTCAACAGTAATCGCTCCGAAAGCAGTTCCACTGCAAGAAATTTCGATTTCCGCACGAACACGCTGCTGCCTTCCTGAAGGCAGTCCCGAATGATCCCGATTGTGACTTCGACACCCACCCGATCCGCGTTGCCGATTTCCGCAGAAAGACGCTGTTTCTTCTGCTTGGTACCCTAGAAATTCGGAAGGTAGCCCCATTGGCTCATATCAGCCCCAACCACGTGTTTGGGTCTGCCCGCACGTACCCCCTCTCCCACTTTTTTCCTGGTTCTAAGCGGTGAGGGTACCCAAGATTTTGACAGCGTATGCAGTGTTGACAGTAGTCAACATATATTTTTTTTCTGGAATGCTTAGCTTACTAGCATTTAGCAGCCACGCGTAGATAGATCACTGTGTTGGGTTGCAATAAAAATACATTATAAAAAGTGATACAGGAATCAGAGAGGAGGGCAAGAATATGTAGTGGTGGAAGATCATATTTAATATACGCGTAAACTATCACATATAAAATATTTATGTGAGGGTAAAGTTACCCTAGCAAGGTTTTTTTTCGTATAGGGAGGTGAGGACCAGACTGGACTGTCACTGTGTCGAGGGGAAAATATGTGAACAATTTTCAAGTTTCGCACAATTCTCAGTGTATGAAAGTATCTGTTATCTCCTTTCGGGATCAACATTTCCTTTGAGTTCCATAGCATGGGTGTTGATTGTTGACCCGACGATATGAATGAATGATAAAAGAAAAACATAATAAAACACAACACTTACAATGGGATTTGAATGAGCGCCCCCCCCCCCCCCCCTCCCGCCAGACATTGCAAAGTGATGTACGGTAGTTTAGCTTTTGAAGTGTTCTGGGATCTATGCTGACGTATTTTCTACTTGTCCTTAATTATCTCCCTTCTACAAAATACTTTGTCGACTGGCAACTCCGATTCATTCGTACACAAGAACGCGTGGTTTTCGGGCATAGCGGGACCGGACACAACATACCGTGGGAGGTTGACTTTTGCTTTCTTCTGTCGTGTGAAATTTGCAGCGAGTGTTTCGTTCATATTATTTACATTACAGGATCTCTATTGTTTGTCGGTGCTGTGAAGTGATAAAATAGGGGGACCGGGAGTTATTGATGACGTTCTGGAGAAGGGATTTTCGGAATTTACGAAAAAATTGTAAACAATCCGAAATGGAAGGTCTGTTCCTGAGTTGGAAGAATTGTTTCAGGCAGGAGTTGTGAAGGATGGTAAGTAGTATATTAGGCATTTTGATTTTTGAGAAGAAGAAAAAAAAAATCTCTACAGAGTGATTGACAGTAGAAAAACAGTGAAACTTTATTGTTGGCCTTATTCGTTGGTTTCCTCTGCGAAAGGTGTGAAATAGTAGAGGATACTGAGATTTATCAAATTTATTACATGAAATTTGAAAGGACGGAAAATGATTGTGCCATTTCTTTCCGTTCAATGTTCATCGCACTGCATGCAGGAAATAATCGAAGTTGATTTGTTGGACTCTACGTAGCTACTATCAGAATATATTTGCGAATATAAAATATCATACATATATTTTACCTCGTTACATTTGGATATTGATACAAGGACGAGAAATTTTCCATTATAAAATTGTAGAAAGAAGTTATTTTCTAAATAACATGATGGCCAGGGAGACGGGGGGGGGTTCTGGCCCCCATAATCCATTTCGGATGGCCCATGTTGCGTACCCTAGTTTAAATGTCACCGCACGCCACTGTTACTAAGTCATCAGCAAACAACAGGACCTTCATCTCTTCCTCTCCTATCTTCTTCCCCATCTCTTTGTTAATTGCATCCATTGTAATTATGAAGAGCAGTGGGGAAAGAGCACTTCCCTGTTTTAGTCAATTACTCATAACTAGGGAAAGGAACTTCAGGTAAATAAATGTTTTTTTCTGCGATAAGATAGAGACCCTCATTTTTGCAAAAATTCTGATCATAGCCTTATATGTCAACACAGCAAATTTTATTTTACATAAAAACACATATTTTCCAGTTTTCCGTATGTAAATACATATTTTGCGAATTTTCATTTTAAATACATAAAATCGCTCATTGACTTCATCTACCTCGAAATCCTCGAAGGAAAAATGTTTATTCTCCCCACCTCTTTCATATCGAGAGTGCTAGGTTTGTTTTGTCTTTGAGCACCCTCGCTGGCAGACTTCTGGCACCTCGCCTACGATCCTATTGGGAAAAAATAGCCGAGTGTAGCTGGGGCTGGCTACACGTAACGATAGCAAGGCTTTTTAATGAAGCAATGCAGCTATTGTGGCCAGAAGGCATAAAATTTGACAATGTTCTTCTCTTGACAGATGCTGCAGCTTACATGCAGTGGTCTTGCCGTTAGCTACCCCAAAATGGTGCACGTTACATGTGTCGCGCATGCGTTGCATAGAATATGTGAAAAGATAAGAGCTCTTTTTCCCAATGTCGATAAACTGGTTTCAAATGGGAAGAAAGTTTTCTTCAAGTCGCCTAGAAGAATAGACATTTTTAAACAAAAATGTCCTGAGGTTCCCCTTCCCCCTACACCTGTAGTTACGCGATGCAGATGTTATGCCCAGAACTTTGAAAAAAATTGTATCTGTTGTAAATGAACTCGACAAAGAAGAATTCTGCAAGAACTGTTGATGGAGCCCTCCTTAAAAGTCGAATTGGCATACATCTCAACAAACCTGTCCATTCTCTCTAATTCCATATGAAAGCTTGAATCGTCCGCGAACACTTTGGCAGCTTCCATTGGTAAAGTCCGTATAGTAGAAACGAAACTGAAAGAACTCACTGGATCTAAATGTCTAAATGTACAGAACTTTTGGGGAAAAACCAAGGTTTTCAAACATTGTGCCAAATTGCATGTGTTTTGGAAGGAGGTGAAGTAGAGGAAGAGGAAGCTTTGGAAAACTTCAGCGTTAGTGACATTTCGTGCTTCAAATATGCAAGAATTGTTTCTTGTGACGTGGAGCGATCTTTCTCACAATATGAATGCTTTTTAGAGATAATCGTCACAGATTTACAATGGAGAATTTGGAAAAAACTATGGTGATCCACTGCAACTCTTCCAAAAAATAGGTCGCTAAGAGGTAATCATTTAGAAACTAATTTCAGGTGTTTAAAATGCATGTTATAGTTTGTTTTTGTTACCAAATGTTTTTATTTTTGTCACATATTTTCCTGTTTTTATCACATATTTTCAACATTTATGACACATAAAAAATAAATATTTCTGAGTTTTTTAGCACATAAAGTTCCGTTCCCTACTCATAACGAACCACTCTGTTCTTCGCACTGGTGTCTTCACACAGCTCTAATTGGCCTTGTATGTGCTCAGCACTGTACACACTATCTCTTCCTCGACCCCTTTCTCTCTTAGAGCCTTCCAAATCTTTGTTCTGTCCACACTACAAATAGGAATGCCATAATCAAATCATTTTCATACTCGTAGTGTCTTTCCTGCATTTGCCTTATGCTGAATATCAGTTCTTCTGTTGATCTGCCTCTTCTAAATCCAAACTGTTCCTCTCTCATGTTCAGCTCTGTCATTTCCCCATATTATTTTCTCTAATATTTTCTCATACACCTTTGCTGAGTGGCACAGTGTTATTCCCCTAGTTTTCACATTCCTTTCTGTCACACTTCTTGAATATGGGAAGAATTAGTCCATTTGTCCAATCTCTTGGCACTTCTCTCTCTTGCCACACTGTTTTCAACAGTCTGTATAGCCACTGTACACCAATTACTCCTGCTCCTAGATCATTTCCACTGGCAATTCATCTACTCCAGGTGCTCTGCCTTTCTTCATTCTCTTCAGTGCTTCCTCCACTTCTTTCCATGTGAGATTCATTTTTTTCCTTCATTTCTTCATGTTCATTTCCTTTTTTCACTTTCAGCAATTTCTAGAAAAGATTTCTCCACATTCACCTTATTTCTTCATCCTCTTCTACAATGTTTCCCCTTTCATCCCTTAGTTTACAGCTGTCTCCTCTTTCTCTTCTCCCCTCTCTCACTAATCCATATAATACTTTTTGTTCCCATCTACATCATCTTCTAGCACTTTGACCCATTCTTCCATCCACTTTCCTCTTTCCTCCTTTATTACTGTTCTTGCCTCTTTCTTCTTTTTCACATACTCTTTTCGTGCATTTTGTGATTTACATTTAAACTATTTTCTAAATGCATCATTTTTGTTTTTCACTGCGCCTCTAGTTCTTTTATTCCACCATGGTGTTTCTTTCTTCTATCTTTTCTTGCTTGTCCTTCCACATACCTTTACGGCTGCTTCTACTAATTCTGTTTTAAATCTTATCCATTCTGTTTCTACTCCTTTGGGTTCATCAATTGGCACTTTGTTTTCAATATGTCTTGATATTTCTCTTTTATCATCTTATCCTTCAATTTCCAATCTTATCCTTCATTCTTGTTCCTCCCTTCTATCTTTTAATTCCCATCTCCTCACATTTCTACTAGTAGCCTGTGGTCACTGTCTAAGTTCTCACTGGGTATTACTTTAATGTTGTTCATTTTCTTCTTTACTTCCTTGTTTAACAATATATAATCTATTACAGACTTTTGTTCATTATTCCAACTGTATCTTGTGATTTTATGGCTGTCATATTTCTTCTTAAACCAGCTATTTCCTACTAACAGTCCGTTTCTCTTACAAAAGTCTAGTAGCCTTCTTCCCTCCTCATTCCTCTGTCCCCATCCATCTGCTCCACGTATTTCTATATACCCTTTCCTGTCTCTTCCCACTTGTGCATTAAAATCACCCATCACAATTTGCTACTCCTTTCCTACATGTTCTTCCAAGTCTTCATCAAATTCATTCTTTCTCCTCCCTTGTACATCCTGTTTATGGGGCATACACTTGAATTATTTCTATCACTTTCCCTCTTACATTCATTTTTAGTTTTATTATTCTGTCATTTACCCTTTCTACTTCCTCACTTATTCCACTTCTGACCACAAGTCCAACCCCACTTCTCCTGCCCTCTTCAGTACATGCCCAGTACAGTTTATAGTCTTTTCTCAATTTCATTTCTCATCTTCCTTTCCATTTGTTTCGCTCAATCCAAAGATGTCGATTCCTCTTCTCTCCATTAGATCCACAGTTTCTTCAGTCCTTCCTGTCAGTGTTCCAATATTCAATGTCTCTATTTGTAGCACGCATCGTCTCCAATTTTCAGTCCAGTTTGCTTCTTTCTTTTCTCGATTTTTAAATGTTTTCGGCTGTCGGCTAATCGGGCCTGTCACAGCCTACACCTGGGTGGTGGGGCTACCATCTATGGGTTCCCAGGTATAACCTTGTTTTCTGTTAGGGTTCCAACTCCCTTAGCCTTTCTGGATCCCTCCAGGCCCACAAGGCAGTGGGGTCAAACACTTTCATGGCGGTGTTTATTTGCCATGACGCAAGGCTGTCGATGGGTATTTGTGGTATTTGCTGAATATGTCCATGCCACTGGACACCCTCCACACCCTGATAGCCTTGCCACCTCGGTCCTATTTGCAGCTCCCCCTCATATCTAAGGGATGTTTCACTATCCACCACCTGTGAACCGTCCAGTTGCTGAGGCTCGCACCGGATGTGTATTGATTTGAATTTAAACAGTGTTACCAACTGATACTTTTACAGTGTTTGGGTACCTTGTAGGGTCTGCAAAAGTGCCATGTAACATTTTCACAGACTATACATACCCTGGAAATTAGGCAAAATGTTAAAATTTCCATTGTTTGGCAATGGCACTGCAGGGAGAAATGGGTTTTTGTGATTAAACAATTATCTTCTGTGAAATTATTATAAATACTTTAAAGCACGACTTGGGTAGATTGATAGTGGATAGTTCCAATTAAGATTTAAATTTTGAAATTTATGAACACTTTGAACTAATTGGTGCAAATCAGTAAGATCTCTTTATGTATGGTTATCAGTGTTGCGTCTAATACTATTTACTTCAAGACTGATTTCTATACCTCCATGCAAGTGATTTTCCAGCACTAACAACTTTGAACAGGCACTGCGCATGTTAGGGATGGGCCGATATGAAATTTTGGCCAATACCAATACGGTTCCGATATAAAATTTGCCAATACCGATAACCGATATTCTACTGATCCGATAACAAATTCCAAATGGTCCTTGAGGAACCTGAATGGTTCATTAACCTCCTTGATAAATGTATTTCAAGGTGACTGCAGTGCAAAATACATTTAGATAAAGATATTTAGACATTTACTTTTTAATAAAGTAGGGCATGGAGATTATCCATAAAAATTATAACAAACTGGCAGAATTTTGCACTAAATTATAAGATATTTATGGGTATATCAGATCGGTAAAACAATCTGCAATCTTACCGATACACAAATATTCCTATATTGGCCAATACCAATTAATCTATCCCATCCCTAGTGTATATATTAGGGATGGGTCGATATGAAATTTTGGCCGATACCAACAAAGTACCGATATAAAATTTACCGATACCGATAACCGATATTCTACCGATCCGATATAAAATTAGAAATGGTCCTTGAAGAACCTGAAAGGTTCAATGACCTCTATAATAAATGTGTGTTTCAAGGTGACTGCAGTGCAAGATAAATTGCATATTTAGACATTTACTTTTTTAGAAAGTAGGGCATGGATATTATCCATAAAAATTACAACAAAATGGCAGAATTTTGCACTAAATTATCAGATAATAATCGATATAACGGATCGGTAAAATAATCGGTAATTTTACCGATAAACCGATACACCGATATGCCTATATCGGCCGATACCGATAGAGTACCGATTAATTGGTCCCATCCCTAGTATATATAAAAATTTGAGACCTAATAAATTTAATGAACAACGTGCAACCATGATTTCATTGGATTCAACTGTTAGCTCACCCTGAGACGTTATCTTGCCATCCTCCAGCACCAAAATCCAGTCAGCAGAGAGCAGGTATTGCACGTGGTGAGTGCACAGGATCCTTGTTTTGTTCCTGAGGAGACCAATGATGCACTTTTGGAAGAGAGTCCGGGCAACGTGGACATCCACTGCTGATAGCACGTCATCCAGGAGGTAAATGGACTTATCCTGCATTTGGCCAAAACAAAACATCATGATAACTAAGACTAGGAAATTGATGACCTAAAAAATCTCGAAAAATGACCTCAAAAATTACCTAAAAATCTTAAAAAATGACTTAAAATTGCCTAAAAATCTAAAAAATAGCCGCTAAAATTGTTGAAAAATGACCTAAAAAAATTTAAAAAATGGTCTAAAATAAACCGTTGTTTTGTGGTTTAAACTATCCTTCCTTTCAGAGCGACCCTTGCACGATACAGTAGTTGATCAGCATCTAAAGATACAGTTGTGTCTCGCATGCATCAGGTTATAATTTTTTTGGTGACTAATTTTACTTTAAAAGCACAGAATAAAGCGATAACAGTGGCCAGCAAGGGAACTTCAAATTAGGTTTAACCAGAAGTATTTTAAGTTTGCTGGAGGAAAAACAAATTTACCACAATTATGTGATCCATTGCCAAAGACACTCAAAAATAATAATGTGCTTTGCATTGACCATATTTTCAATTAACAGCATACTTGATAAAAAATACCTTATTAGGAAAATTAAATATGTAAGTTATGTTTGTAATGAATTTAAAATGTAGGAGACAACACGGAAGGAACAAAATGAAACCTCAAAAATGAAAAAATGCAATAAAATGCAAAATAAAAAGTTTTCTGGTTCTAACTGAAGGGAAACAGACTACAATCAGGTTTAGCATTGTCTTAAAGGCACAGAATTATCATAACTTATCATAATAATGGCCTAGATTTTTCCTGATAATATTTTTACACTCCTTAAATTGTAAATTATGGAAAAAAATTCCAATACTGACACAGGTGATAATGAAAAATAATAACAAATTGCCTTAGATATTGCTTATAATTATAGGATGGTATGAAATACAAGTATGCCCACCTGATAAACTGCTCTAGCAAGAGCAACCCTTGCTTTCTGGCCACCACTTAGAGTCACCCCACTTTCCCCAACAGAAGTCAGGTCACCTCCCGGCAATGCTTTTATGTCTTCATCCAGGCAACATGCATCCAGTATGGCCCTAAAATTGGCAAATTGTTAATGCAAGCAATAAAACCAAAAAATAATAGTGAAAGGAAATTACAATTGTAGTAGCACCTGGATTTTATATTATTCAATATACATTTAATCTTCATGGTAGAGCAAAATGTCATACATTTTTTCTGGATTCAAATTTTTTTATCCTTGATCCCCTACAAACTGAAAAATCGAGGTTCTATTGTAGCAAAATTTAAAGAAAATTTCAGAAATTCCACTTCGTAAAATCTAACAGAATATACACGGTTATTCAAAATGATTGTCAGGATTTCAATATTTTTCTCTGGGCAGGTCATGAAACATTTGGCATTTTTGACCAGATTAAGTGATGGAGACACTCTCAAAGTTTCCTTTCATAATAGGCAATGTCCTGTAGTTTTGATTTGATTGAATTGGTGTTTCAAGTCCACTTTATGTACAGTAAGGCTAATCAGGACTGGACCGACCACGTTAGAAAGGCTTTCCAACGGAGTCCTCGAAAAAGTGGGAAGTTGGCATACCACACCCAAAAGTGTGACGTATTTTGTGGAAGCAACTAATTAAGCCATACAATGTTTTAAGCTATAACACCCAATGAACACAATCGAACAAAAACTTTCTGAGAAGTGTATTGGACAATGGTAAATTTGATGAAATTAGAGTGCATAGAGTAAATACAAGGTAACCAAAAAAATTTTGCCGTTTTTGATGTCGCATGGGGAGAAGTGATCACTAATACAGAAATATGTGTGCCACATGCTGTAAAAGTGGTTGGGGTGGAAGAGGGGACATTGACCTTGCCTAATACAGGCATGTTGTGCACTCACAGCAGTCATAGCTTGAGCAGTGGCGAGGAGAAATGGAGGTGTCGAAGCAGCTGGTTCAGGGTGTTCTGCTTTATGACTTGAAGTTGAGCTCGTCTGCAGCCAAATCAAGTCCCCGAATATGTCAAGCCTTTGGGGATAATGCTGTGAATGAACGCACCTGGGATTTCTGTCCCTTTGTGATAACCCCGCAGTGGGCAGCCACAGGTCCTGGATGATGAGGCCCTGAAGGTTGCCATAGAGGAGAACAGCAGCTTAACATGTGGTGAGCTTGCCAACTGCTTCCAGGTTTCCGATGAAAGAGTCAGATTGCACCTGCACTGCATAGGAAAAATGTTCAAGTTGAACAAGTGGATACCCTATACGCAGTCGAAAGCCAACAAGCAACGAGTGACAGCCTGTTTCTTGGCACTGCAACACACCCATATTCATATGACACTCCCAAGCATGCCAAACATTGGTTTTCAACACAGGACTCTGTGCCTCAAACCGCAAAGCCACCTCTACACCCATTCAAGATCATGCTCTAGTCGCCAAGTGGTGCACTACGAGCTGTTACCAATGGGCCAAACCATCAATTGGGACCTCTACTGACAGCAATTGGAACGTGTGTAACAGGCACTGAAGCAGAAGGAGCCAGCATTGGTTATTTGCAAGGGTGTACTGCTCCTTCACAACAATGTCAGGCTGTCTGTGGCGTGGGTGGTCAGGGATACCATACAACAACTTGGCTGGGAGACACTGTGCCATCCACCCTACTCCCTGGACCTTCCGCCAACAGATTATCACCTCTTTCATTTCCTGGACAACCACCTTCGTAGGAAATCCTTCGCAAATGAGGCAATACCACCAGGGCATGCACAGCTACAGGAATATTGATAAAAGATGCTGGATGCCGATGCAGGGTGGCCACTCTAGGACCATGTTAAACTCAAGTATAATTCCCGGTTTTCAAGGCAAACTTTCCAAAAATTCAAGGGTACAAGCAGGTGTTTTCTCTATTTCAAACTTATGTATTACAGTCTCTCACCACCCACACACAAATATATCAACAATATAAATGGTCTGTGCAATTCCAGGTATCCAAAAATTCTAATTCAATTCAATTGAGCAGTATATGTATTTAATTTAAGGTGCGGAGTTAACATTTGCCATTTCACACTCACACTAGACATGCATCTAAGAACAAAAGTCACAAATGTTACGGGATATAGTAATCTACGAAAAATTGTTATTTCTAAAATAATTTCAAATTTACCAAATCAACTTAAAGAAATCAACTTCAAGGTATTTTATCTTATAATAATCTTCTGTCTCTTAGATACAATTATACCTTGTTCTAAAAAGGACACTAACAAAGCAAACACATTAAGAAAATTCTCTTTTATTGTATTTTGCTCTTCCTTCCTCGATAAAAATAAAAGCAAAGCTGCGAAAAACTTGCCCCAGTATGTATGTATAAATTTAACGTAATTGTGATTTTTAAAAAGTTGAAATTTTTCACGTCTACGGAGAAAAATTCAAGCAGAATTCACGCATAATTCCCGGAGCGAATAATTCACACGTAATTCCTGGAATTCAAGGAATTCCTGGTGAGTAGCCACCCTGTGATGGGGATTACTTTGAGGACTAACGGCATGTGACATTTGCTCTACACCTTTTTGTTTCCGACGATCAAAAACAGCAAGAACTATTTTGGTTACCTTGTATTTTATTAGAGCTGACTCAGTGGTCACGCACGTTACCTGGTCCCAAAACGGAGTCCTGATATGCGCATAGGGGTTATTTGTGTCTCTGCATCAATTTCATCTCATAATCACTCATCCTCATCTTTACGATTTGCCAAAAGTGGCAGAAAAGTGATGCTAAATAACAAAAATGCAGATACTTAATTGCACCCATCAACATCATCAATTTAAATCCACACTTGTTACTTTAACTTTGATAGTAAATGGAAGTCCTGTTCAAAGGCCTCATACTGAACATTGTACAATTTGCAAATAATTTATGAATTAAGAAATTACTTACATGTATTTGTTGTGATCATAGTTCTTCCCAAAAAGAATATTGTCCCTCAAAGTTCCTCGCTGAATCCAAGGTTGTTGGGTTACAAAACCAAAACCTGAATAAAAGAAAGTTTTGAATTGTAACATACTGTGTGTGTTTGTGTGGGTAACCTTTCATTATCCTAACTACAGGGTGACAATTAATGAACTATATGAAATAAAACAGTAATAATTTCTGAACAGTTCACGTGATGACGTCCAAACTGCGTGGCTGGCCACAGGGCATGATGGGAATTCGTATGCGTATGCGCAAGCAATGTGTTGATGTCGGCCATTTGCAAGTGAAAATGTCCTGGAGGAGTATTTTGGGGGCCGCATTCTGGCTCTGGGGTACCCAGAGGCCACTGGAAGGGGGCTATGTTAAGGACAAGGTGTACAGAAATAACCCCAAAACCATTGCCGAGCTGAAAACTGCCATTCAGGAGGTCATCGACAGCATCGATACTTCAGCGGGTCATGCAGAATTTTGCTGTTCGTCTGCCCCACATCATTGCCAGAGATGGCAGACATATCGAACATGTCATAACCTAAATCCGAATGTCTGTAGTGCCGTTTACATGTGTAATACAGTTTGTGTACTATGTGGTTTGTCACTAATTTCCATCTAATTTCATATAGTTCATTAATTATCACCCTGTGTATATACTCTTTTTCATAGGTGCTAATAAAATCTAATGATCTCTTGTTTTAACAAATAAAGTATACAAATATGTTCATTAAGGTTTGGATTTTTGTATCTGGATAATGGATAATTTTCTAACTGCATTTCAAATATCCAAACATGCACATTATCTGGATACTTTAGAGTTTATCCATTTTAGAGACTCTTCGTGTAATCTTTATTCATCATGTTGTATTTCTACTGTACGGATTCTCCACATATTCTTTAAAGGTTTACTTTTTGGGGAGCAGGGCAAGAAAAAGCTCTGCATTTGCTCAATTCAAATTCGTCGATGACCTTACCGACCATCTCACAGCCGCCTCTAGTAATTACCTTCTTTTCGCAGATGACTGTAAGATTTTCAGAGAAATCTCCACTTCCAACAATACTCATCTTCTCCAGAATGACATAACAACGTTTTTTTCATGGTGCCTGACATGGAAACTTACATTAAATCCTGAAAAGTGTACTACTCTCACCATCTCTCTCAAAAAGAACCTGTTAAAGTCATCTTACTCCATCTTTGGCAATAACATCAAAGCAGTATCCTCTCATAAAGACCTAGGCATTGTTTTCAACCAGGCATGACAAAAAAGGCTATGCGTCTATTAGGTTTACTGTATCGTTTCACCGAAATTAGTGACATATCAGCCCTCACCTTGTACTTCAAATCATTCATCTCCCCAATAATAGAATACTGCTCTCCCATCTGGTCCATGGCATGTCCCACTCAGCTCTCCAGAATCGATTCTGTTCTTAACTTTTTCCTGGCTATAGTTTGTTACAGGGTTCCCTCATTATGCAATTTTCCAACACCACATCTCTTGCTAAACCTACAGACTCCCTATCAGCGCCGTTTACTGAATGATTTTAGGTATCTTTACAAAATTGTCAATGGCAAAATCCGTTGCAACATGCTCCTCCAGGAATTCCACTTTCGAGTGCCTATGCACTCAACACGCAACACAAATCTATTTTACACAAAAAAGCCTAGACTGGAAATTCAAAAAAGATCGCTCTTCCACAGACTTCCCACTCAATATAACGACCTCCCATCAAGTGCTGATGTATTTCCCACAAAGTATGCCTTTCGGTTAACTATCAGAACATATGTTACTAAATAATATTTAATTGTGCTATCTTGACTTATTTATATTAATATTTGTCTTATTTTGTTACTTTTATTTTTGTTCTTTTCATTGTTACTGATTTCAGTGTAAAATGGCTACGTGCTGTATCTGAAAGTTTCTCAATAAATACACATGCACTAAGTTTTCCAAAAGGTACAAATTGTTAAGGTACAGTTTAAAATATAGCATTCTCAGATAAGAATTACCTTAGTTTTTGCAGAGAAATTATATTTTGAATGTTTTTCCCTCAACTATATCTGCAATACTCAATGACTGTAACATGTTCCCCTTATGTTTCGTGCAATTTTAGGTAAAAAAAAAAAAAAAAAGTGATCCTACATTGGCATAAATATGGTGTTAACATTTATAAATATTCTGAACAACTTGAAATTGATACAATCAGGCCCGTACCCAGGGAAAGGGCCATGGAGGACATGGTTCCCCTCGAACCATGGAATATTTAAATGTGAGCCTATAAAAAGCTACGAAAATAACATTCACGATTTTTCAAATTTGTAAGTAATTAAATGTTGTTCTTGCATAAATGAATGTGTTTGTTGTGGAGAGAGGAAGGCTAACAGAAGTCTGCAGTCTGCGATATTGGGTACTTTTAGGTTTATAACCATTGATGCAAGGCTACCAGACGTCCGATTCACGATTTAGTCAGAACAGTCCATTACTTTTCATCCCTGTCCCGGCTTTCTTCGAACGGCAGTCATGATGCGAAAATATCTCATTAATTGTTTTGTTAACTCACATTTAGACATGTTCCTTATTGTAATAATAATTGCAAATAAGTAACATTTAATTTATAAATTATTATTTTCTAAACATAGAATTATCATGACTTTTCAATGGCGCTGGTATAAGAAAATCAAAGGAAATTTTAAAACATTATTAATTTGCGGAACACACAATAATTTGAACTATTTTGTAATCTCTCTCTCTCTCCCTACTTTATACACAGAAAGGCAATTGGGACTGGACCTACAGTTTAAAGTGGAACACACACACACACCCACACAAACATGCACACATATATAAATACATTTTCGGATCTGGCCCCTCCCTCAAGAAAATCCTGGGTATGGGCCTGGATACAATGTTCAAGTATGTATTAGTTCCAAGTAGTATTGACTCAGAACTAGTTTTAGCTTGCGATGACGTAAAATAGTGCATAGAATATATATTGATTGACCTCTTTCTTTGACATTAACTTTCATAATTCTTTACCTGAGTCTGTTTCTGAAACACACACGACTCCAGCTTCTTTGCCAACTTCAGCCAGTACAGCAGAGAGTAGAGTTGACTTCCCACAACCCACCTGGCCGATAACTCCTATAAACTGGCCCTGAAAAATGGGACGAAAGGAATACACTTAGCACTGAAATTACAGAAACATCCGAACTACCTTATACTACATTTAAAATTAGGGATAGAATGATATAACATTTTTACAAATATCATTAATGTTGAGATGTAAAATTTACTAATGCCTATAACTTAAAATGTGTTTTTCCTTCTTTCCTACCATCAGTTGTCTATTTCTTTCCAGTATAGAAAGCCAGTAAACGAGGCAATGGAATTCTGTACATTGACCATACATTATCCAATGAAAAGCCACTTGACAAACTGCTCTCAAAGAGATATTGCAATATGAGGTTTGTTTAGTATTAATAATTGTCTTTAGTAAGATCTTTTTTAATTTTCTTTTTTTAAAAATTAATGATTGTATATCACATTCATTTTTGTTTGTCGTCATTATTTCTCAAATATTCATATTAATTTTTTAAAATATATAAATTATCCAAGTTCCTCATACACTAGGCTGATATAATAACGCTGATTTAATCATGTACTTTTAAAAAATGGTAGTGGTGTTTCAGGTTTATTTATAAATTTGTAAAAAAAAATATATTTTACATTGAAGTGATACGTAGGTGTACCATTCCATCTCTCAAAACTGACAGACACTTCCTGTTTTTTTTCATCTGAAAGAGCTACAACAATGCTTTTGTGTTACAACGAGAAATGAATTTTAGGAATGCACACAGAAAAAAAATTCCTAGAACAATAAAAACATCTGTTGCATTGAAGGTAAATTAGGATGGTAGTAAGGGAAAGTATCTTTCCAGGAAAATGCAATTATTGCCTTCAGTAATACCTAAGATGAATATGACAGTAAAAATCTTTCAACAGCACATGACAGCAACACTTTACTGAAACACAACACAAAACAAATAAACAACATCATAAAAAAACATGTTAAAAATCTGCCTGGACTTTTGCCTCCATCTCGGAATGTTTTACTAATACTTGCTGAAATATTAATAGCCAAATATAGAAAAAAAAAATTCACACTTTCTGAAATGGCATTATCTAAAAAGCCCTTAATTGATTATATTTTAAAAATTGTACAAAATAAGAACTGCAGAACCAGAGTGGGCAATACTTTTGTTGTTTGTTTATAATTAATTGTTACATATTTGGTTGCATTACGGTTGAACATTCTGATAGTGCTTAAACAAGCATGGTCAAATTGTGCAAAATTGTTATACAGGTTTCAGTCTTACAATTTCCTAGATGGAAGCTGCAGGAAGGAAAGGGGGGCGGTAGCTTACAGAATATGAAAGAGTACCAAGTTCTGGAATGGTATCAGAAATGATTTAATTAGAACAGGCAGCTAAGATATGTTTAAATTGGGAAATACACTTGAAAAATGAAAAAAACCTACTTTCTGTACATGAAATTCAACATTTCTTAACTTGAACTCATAGTGCTCGGGCTGTACAGAAGCGTCTGTCTTCTCTGCATTGGATGCCGATCCTCCCCCAGGCCTTCCCCAGCTAAAAAGTCCACTCTTGAAGAATATTTCCAATGAAGACTCCTTAAGGGGCATGGCAGTGTAATATTTACTCAAATCCATATCAGGTAGCTAGAATGTAAATATTAAAAAAAGTGCCATGTTAATTTCATTATATTTTGACATGCACAGTTTATGTTCTACCCCAGAAACTATGATAGAGTATAAATTATTATATTAACAACAATAATATTATCAATAATTAGAAGGGGGGAAAAGCCACAACAATATTCATATTACGTATGATTCTTCAATACCAACAATTAACAATTCATGGTAAGGCATGATAAACATGCTTAAAGTATCATTGATTTATTTATTTTACTTTGCTTTGTTTTTCTGCCACTTTTGGCTAATCGTGAAGATGAAATTGATGAAGACACATTCACATACCCAGGCCAGGATTCAAATTTGGGACCCCTTGGTGTCAAGGTGCACTCTGCTAACCACTCTACCACAGAGGTTGGCTATTGTGTAAATAAAGTTTTGAATTTTCACGATGCTGTTTTTGTTGATTGTCCAATTAATTCTGAAGAACCAGGTGTGGCAGGTGGATGTTTATTGTGAGAAGGTCAACCGTGTGAAATATTCCTTTCTGTTTGCTATCATGATAGGGATGAACTATTGTTTAAATGCTGACCTCTGTATTTATATTTCATGATAGGTTATTCTCTCTACCTGTGCAAACAAATGCAAATCCTGTGCATTAACCTTTACAGACCCTGATCGGTCATATGCTGGCCGATGGCATTTTTGGCCACAGTCCCGATCGGTCATGTGCTGACCGATGGAACAGAACCTTTTCTCGTCGCCTTGCAACCCTGTTCATTTTCTACGCTCATGACTCGAAGTGCGTGGAACTTGAAACCAAGAATCGATATGCATAGACAGCGACACTGGTTCTCTTCAATTCCCTGGTGCTCTTCAACTCCCTAATGACGTCAGCAGCAGCTGCTAAGTTTACACCTCCTCTTTGACGGCGCAGTAAAAGAGGCATCGAATGACAAAGCTCACAAAAGTGAGTTGGTGCCATTGTAAATGCTTGTTTACACTGGTTGTTTACAATCTCATGCCTTGCAGGAAAGCGAGGTATGAGGAAATAGTTTGTTTATTGTTTTCCTTCTCAACATGAAGAAGCAGTTCATGGTCAAAAGTGTTTGCGGCGATAACTTTTCAGCAGGTGAAATGGACTTTGCACAATGCTTGCTTCAGAATACAACCACTCATTCTTCGGAAGGAAAAGGAAAGGGGGGGGGGGAGTAAGAGGTAGGATCCGGACTAAAAATAACTCTTGCACTTCATTGTGCATGTTGCCAACCCATGTCGAAAATAACTCATGCACTTCATTGTAAGTGTTGCCAACCCATGTCAAAAATAACTAATGCACTTCATTGTAAGTGTTGCCAACCCTTGCTTTTTTTCCTTCTTTCTTCAGATGGCAAAAGGCATTAGGAACAAAACAAATATTGAATTATAATGTAGACATGTGGTTGCAAATAGGACATAGAATTTGTTCCTGTCCCATGTCTCAACAGGGAGGGGGGTGGGGCAAAATTTTGTCTTTTCTTCTCTTTTTTTCAATTTTCACTAGGGATGGGCCGATATGAAATTTTGGTCGATACCGATAAAGTACCAATACAAAATTTACCGATACCGATAACCGATATTCTACAGATCCGATATAAAGTTAGAAATGGTCCTTGAAGAACCTGAAAGGTTCATTGCCCTCCTTAATAAATGTGTGTTTCAAGGCAACTGCAGTGCAAAAGAAGTTGCATATTTAGACATTTACTTTTTTAGAAAGTAGGGCATGGCGATTATCCATAAAAATTACATCAAAATGGCAGAATTTTGCACTAAATTATAAGATATTTATCAATATATCGGATCGGTAAAATAATTGGTAATTTTACCGATAAACCAATATGCCTATATTGGCCGATACCGATAGAGTACCGATTAATCGGTCCCATCCCTAATTTTCACATTTGAATCCACGAATAACAAAAAATACATACAGATAGCAACACTTCATCTTTTCTGTCAAAGTACATTTTATTCTTAGTAAAATGTTTCTTGTTTCACTAAATTATCTGCAATAGGAAGGAAGCTATAACAATTTTTACTAAACCTTACAAAACTCGTTTAAATGGCCTGGGACAGAGGTAAAAACTGCAGAAGCACCACGGGACTTTAAAGGTTTATACATTAACATTACTTAATAATTCATCCCTCGAAATTATATGCTGTCAATGTCCAAGCATAAAGCAGCTCTGCAGCTCACCTAACCTCTAATCGTTGGGTGGTCAAATCATGGTGCCCATCACACCATCTCCACCATAGCTCAGATTGAGATTATGTAGGACCCTACCTCCACACTCCTTTATGCATTTTCATGGCTCTGTTCACTACATTTATGGCAAATGAAAAATCATCATGAAATATGTATCATTTAAAAAATACATGTTGCTAATGTAAAGAAAATTCAAATTATACCTCAAGTAGCCTCTGAACTCTCTTTACTGACACCCAAGCTTCTATGAGCCCGTTGAGAACCCACGGGAATGTGTTGAGTGGAAATATCAGCATGTTGAGGAGTGCAATGCTTGTGAATACCTGTGAAAACAATAAATAAATATAGATTACACTAGAGTTGAAACCCTGCACAAAAAACAAAATTTGAAAATTTTAGAAGGAACATTAATTTATTCATGTTTTATTTATGACCATTTACAAAATCTGTACAGTAACCATATTCAGCAATTTTAAAACAATAGAGCTACCAAATTACCATATTTGCTGGCATACAAGATGCACTTCTTTCTTTTCAAAATGGGTCTGAAAAACATGGTGCATCTTCAATTTTCTCTGTTCTAAGTTAGATGATTTCCTTCAGTGATAAAGATCCTTCCTCAAAAATGTGTACAAAAAAGGGCAAATGCGATACTTGTTTCATTTTGTATTTGTCATACAAATAGATTTCAATGGTGGAACTCATGCATCCTGTAGTTACCACATTCATATACGAGGTGCATTCAAGTTGAAAGTCTTGTAATTCATTTCTGTAAAACTGCTTACAAAAGTAAGCTGAAACTAGTAACACTTCTCAATGTAGTTACTCTAAATATAAAGTTCCCTGTGCACACTGCATCATGCAATGAAGGTGCATATAGGGGGGATTTGGAGGTAGGGCCCCACACATTCTCGATCTTGGAGGTGATGTGATCAGCATCATGCACCAGTTACTCTGAAATTGTATACATTTTTTTCAGAATGCTGACACCATTACAGGATGGAACTGCAGTGACGGTGGTAAACTAGCAACCATAAAATGTAAGAAAAGTAGGGGTGTGCGAGATCCCGAAAAGTCAGGATCGGGAAAAAATTTACCATCCTGATCCTGACTTCAGGAAACATTTTCCCAACTTTTCGGGATCCTGAACAGTTGGGAAATTCCAAATGGTCATTAAAAAGTGACCAATTCTCAATGTTCTCTGTATTGTATCTGACACTTCTCGGAAATTGTTACTATCCATTACAGAAATGTAGAACACCATCACTTAAGGGAAAATTATATGTAGAATTCGAGATTTCCACAGTGTCGGGATATTTTTAACATTTCCCGCTTCGAAAATTTACCAATTTGGTCGGGAAATTGCAAATTTTTCCCATCCCGACCAAAACATATCTGTCCCGCACACCCCTAAAGAAAAATTTAAAAAAAACAACAATAAGTGCAAGGCCAGGTGAATAGGGAGCATTGTTGGGATTGAACAGCAGAGGTGTGACATTTCCTGGTTGTTTTTGTTGTTATGGAACCTATCTCGATGAGGCTTCCCATGTGTTCCAGACATCATGCACAATGGTGCACAAAATATCCTGTGAAACACCTCCCACCTTTACATGCAATCTCCTCAACAGTCAATCAGCAGTCCCCAAGTTACTCCAAATTACACAAAGAGAGATATAGGTAAACACAACAAATAAATAAATAAATAATAATTAATGTAAGCACACAAAATACAGAAGGTTGTTTCACGTTGATGGTAACGATTTCGATCACCAGGAAGCAGCACCTAGGCATAGCACAGAGCAGCCAGATCCAGTGGGACGAAAGTACTGTATGTTGACTTTCAAAGACGATGGTTGGTGTGTGAGTGAGTGTTTATATGGCACCGAAAATTCCAGTCTTTTGGGAGGGGTACATCTGTGCCCTTTCCGACGTTGGTTATAGTTATAGCCAGATAATTAAACAGTGCCACATGAAAGCATTCCATGTGTGAAAGAAGGGCATCAATGCAGTGTTGAATCGCCATAGAGTTTGCACTGTACCTGTTGATGGAACCAGTCAAAGTGGGCCTCGGAGATATCGGAAGCGCAAGCGTTCCTCCGATATTGTGCGGAAAGTGAGATCCTTGGTGCGATGTGAAAACCCTGCAACGCAAAGAGTGATTGCACAGGCAGTGCAATGTTTCCCTGCAACTGTGAATTGAATCATAGACCAAGATTTACAACTTGTGCGGAAGCACAAGGCTCAAGTTCATAAGCTGTGTGTCTCACATGTCCAGGAGAGGAAGACCAACAGTCGGAAGCTCTACGAACGCCATCTGGTAGGGGACCGCTGGAGGTATGTGGTGTCCCTGGATGAAGCATGGGTGTCTGTCGGGTTGTGATAAAAAAAGGGCCATCTACTATCGTCCACATGATGCAAGAGGTCGATCTGAGTGGGTACGTGAATGTGCTGAAAGTTTTCCACACGGGTTCATGGTTGTTGTTGGGTACTGCAATAACTGCAAACTTCCACTGCGCAGAGTGGAAATAAAGGCTAAAATAAATGCAGCCTATTACCAGACGAATATTATGGAGCCACTTTAGAGACATGAGATTCCTTCTCTCTATGGCAGCGACACATCTCGTGTTGTCATCCACCAGGACAAGGCTTCCAGTCATACGGCAAAGTCCACGCAGACATACATGAATCGGATGGCACGTGAAACGGGCATTCATGCAATCCCCTTTACAGACATGCCTGTGAAATCCCCCGATGCCTCTTAAATGGATTTTTGTGGGTTTCCGTTGTTGAAACGAGCCTTGGGAAGCAGACGGCCCCGCACAATTGAGGGTCTTTGGAAAGCTTGTCAGGAGGAATATGATCGTTTGGACCAATGTGTTCTTCAACGCAGTCTCCTCCAATGGAAACTCCGCTGCAGGGCCATTTCTGCAAGGCAGGAGTATCACGTGGAGCACCACCGCTCGTGACGTCACGGTTTTTCTTAAGGTGAGGTGGGTTCTAACTTTGTTACCATGGACGTGAAACGACCTTCTGTAAAATCAAGCAGCTTAAATAAAGAGCAAGAATGTACCAGTAGTGATCCAATACTTACACGTGCTGCAGTTAGTTTGTTACCAAGAAGTGAATAAGTAGTGAAGGTTAGAATGGATATGAGCACAGGCGTTGTGGCCCAGAAATAAACACACAAAGCATCAAGGTACTTCCTTCCTTTCAGATATTTCAATTCCAGCTCTCGCAACTCTGGAAAACGAAGGATTCGTAAACTGAAGAGTCCTACTGCAGCAGCTTATTATTTTATCTAATAATCAATACTTACCCCTTGGTTATTTTTAAATCTGAGCCGATACTAATATTGAAATATCATAATAATAATAACATGTGGCGCAACAGCCCATGAGGGGCATGCCTACCGACCGAATGCCAGCCTCACTCCCACTTGCCAAGGTGGGAGATCATCTAACCAGTTACGGAGTGACGTGTGTTTCGCACGACAAACCCGCAGTTGTTGTTGACGATAAACAAGATGTCAAGTCATGTTAAACATTCAAGGATGTACATTTCAAACCCAAAGACGTACATTTCAAACACTATTCATCTTACTGTGATTTAGGAAAATGTATATCACATATCACACGTCTATTACATTTTAGTATCTTAAATCCAATATTTGATTGATTGATTGATTGACTTGGTGTTTTAAGTTCACTTAGTCATAGTAAGGCTAATCACGACTGGACCTACAGTTTAAAGTGGGATCCAAACCACTACGTGCCTCCACCGGGTATCGAATTCGGGACCCCTTGATTACCAGGCAAGACAATACCACTTCACCATCCGGGAGCTAATATGTTCATAGATAAAAAAGGGGGCAAAATCAATGAGATTTATAAATGCATTTATTCAATTAGTATATTTCTATCTAAAGTGACATGTTGAATATTTTAATGTAAACCATGTAACCATGTACAAAATCAATGTTAAACACTTCACTAGCTACCTGATTTAACAAAAAATTTACATCAATTTATCAATACCGTAAGGCAAATAGTGTTCAAATATGTGTACGACAATTTCCAGAAGATTGATGTTCTTTTTGAACATGCTCTGAAATAGGTGCCTGTGAACATCAGGTTGAAATGTGGCATTGAAATCTAGTACACAGTGAACATCCCGGGAAACACTTCATGAGACCATTGATAACACTGTCTTATGCTTCCAAAGCTTCATTCTCATTGATGGGGTGCATGCTAAACTGACATAAACTCAAACTACTGGTTATTGTTACTGCAGAGCTTCTCTGCCACCTGGTGACGAAAATTTGTACTACTACTTTCTTGTCAGCATTCACTTCTCTACTGTCTCCATAGCCTTTCTACCAAGTTCCACTGCAATCCGATGCTTCAAATGAGCTCCAGGGAGCTCTGTATAGGGTAACCTTAATTGTTGCACCCAGTACAAGTATAAACAAGACAGATGCTCGAGAACGAATGCTAGTTGTGAATTTTGAAGTAAAGCATGGTCCACAGGAGACTTTAGTGCACTGAAGGAGCAGGGTGCATTCATATATCCTGCATTAAATTTTATTGTAGATAATTGACTTGTCTTCTACAGTAGCGTGCTAAGTAATCCGAACAAGATGCATACTTTCCAGGTATACAATAAGCTTAAAATACGTTGCAGTTTTATGCTTTAGTTTCACTTTTTTAAAAAATAACTGCACATTTTCTCTCGATAATGCCCTGTGCTATGAACAAGGATCCATTTTTACTCAATAGTTCATTGTTGAAGACCCGAAGTGGAGTCTATTGTTGAAGTATTTTGTTATCGTCGACAGACGAAGAGTCAGTTGTATTTTCCAACAGGACCTAGCAAAAATGTCATACATCTCTAAAAGTCAATAAGTTCTTTGATAATAACAATGTACAAGTACTCTCCTGGCCAGGAAATTCACCAGACTTAAATCCAATTGAAAATTTATGGTCTATCTGCAAAAGGATGTCAAAAGTGGATTGTTTAACCAAGGAGAAAATGCTTTGTGCCCTTGTTAACGTGTGGTACCATGATGAAGAAATTAAAAACATTTGTGCAAATTTAGTGTCATCCATGCCTAAATGTGTCATTGATGTGATTACAAACAAGGGAGGTCACATAAAGTACTAAGGGCATTTCTAAATACATGTATAGTTATGTATATTGCAGCAATTGCATTAAATGACAAGATGTGTATCTAGTTCGGATTAATTTGCACCTGTATTATACTATGTTAACATAAGGTCCTGACCCATATCTCCCCCTACTTTCTACCACCTCTGAACACAGTGGCCTGGCAGCAGTGTTGCCAGTAGCATGCTTGTAATTCCCACATTTTCCCATAATTCTACCTACGAGGGCTATTTTTTTTCAACCTCCGATGGCGCCGCCTGGTGGCCTGTGAAGTGCTAGGAAGTGGTGGGGGGCATCCCCCCTGCCACTACCACCACCACTGTGATTGGTGCCCCCTCCCCCCACAACTACCACCACCACTGCCAAGGCCAACACTTCAGTTGAAGCTGAGCAATGGGCACGTAGAGATGTCTGCTACAATCAACTCTCCCGCCAAGTCAAGGTGTGTTACTGGTTGACTTTATGTAGCCGGGGACCACAATCAATGCGGCGGCATACTGTGAGACAATGCTCAGACTACACAGAGCCATCCAGAACAAACGGAGATGCATGCTGTCTTCAGGCATTGTCTTGCTTCATGACAATGCCTGATCACATGTTGCTGTGTCAACCCAAGACCTTCTCCAATGATTCCACTGGAAAGTGTTTGATCACCCTCCCTACAACCCACACTAGGTGCCAGGTGACTTCCACCTTTTTCCGGCGATGAAGAAGTGGTTGGGAGGACGGTGCTTCCACACCAATGAAGAGATTCGGGATACCGTGCAGACCTGGTTCAACAGACAGCCGACACCTTTGTTGCAGAGGGTATTGGAAAGCTGATGCATCGGTACGATAAATGTCTGAATCTTCTTGGTGATTACGTTGAAAAGTAGATTATACGTGTACGTAACTTTTATCAATAAACCCATTTTGCTCTTCACTGTGGTGATTCCATGCCCTATCGGAGGTTGAAAAAAAAATACCCTCGTACATTTAAGTAAATGGCCATTCTTTGCAACCACAAAAGCTGACGAGTAAGACCTTGTAACAACTGAAATCTGGTTGTGGCATTTCACAGTCAAGTTTGAGTTTTAAGTCCACCGATAGGCTAATCGGAACTTGGCCTACAGTTTACAATGGGATCCAAACTACTATGTGCCTCCACTGGGTATCGAACAGGGACCCTTTATTACAAGGTGATGATGCAATCACTATACCATCAGGGAAGTCTCACAATTTTGCAGTCAATAAAGGAAGAGTTTTTTGGACAACACTCAGTCACAGATCATTTCTTTGTCTTTAAGAGTGTGTGTCCTTCCCCCTACCAAGTGCCCCAATTCTACCAGCATGTTGGTAGAAACGATAGATTGGCAACTCTTAGTGGCAGACAATCAAGGAGGGAGAGAGAGAAGGTAACAATGATTAAAAGTAGTTGATTATTA
Source organism: Lepisma saccharinum (assembly GCF_977018435.1). Lineage (NCBI taxonomy): Eukaryota > Metazoa > Arthropoda > Insecta > Zygentoma > Lepismatidae > Lepisma > Lepisma saccharinum. The sequence goes on along the minus strand of NW_028142959.1, from coordinate 81,364 downwards.
GGGGGTGGGAAGTACAAAAGTGTGACCTTGTCCTACCTATTAAAAAGTATTGATAACAATCTTTACATGAAGATACAAATGCCTGACACAGACATGAAAACTTTGAAATATTTTTTCTTCTTCACGGAGCCCTAAATTAACTCTCCACAAAAGTTTTAGATTTACACTATTTTTGGAGGTTAAAACTTAAAATGATTGGGCTGAATGTACCAATTTCAGTGCTATTAGTTGCCACCATGACACTCAAATGCTTGAATGTAGGCCATTTTCTACCCAATCACAATAAATTATACATCAAAATAGTTCTTTATTAGCCTTTTAAAAAGTAAAAAAGGGAAGATAAAGTCCCCCGTGTATATAGCACTGTGCCACGAAGGCAAATTCAGAGAATGTGGGGGTAGGACCCCACACATTCTCAATCTCGGCCATTTTGAAGGTGATGTGATCAGCACCATGCCTTTTAAAAAGTACTGAATATTATTTTTGCTAATAGCAGTTTTTCTTAAAAACACATAACTAACTAAACTAACTCTCTAGCCTTCTTAAACCCGAAGGTTCATGGCTGCAGCAACACAGGCCTTCCATCTTTCCCTATCTTGAGCAAGTTCTATATACTCTTTCCCATCCCTACCGATTCCCTTTAGGTCCATCTCAACGTTGTCCCTCCATCTTCGTCTTGGCCTTCCTACAGGTCTCTTACCATTAGGTTTCCCAACAAGAATCCTGTAAACTCCTATTTCCTCTCCCATTCGTGCCACATGGCCTGCCCACCTAAGTCTTCTTGATTTCATTGTTCTAATAATATCTGGACATGAATACAAATTATGTAGTTCTAAATTATGTAATCTTCTCCACTCACCTGTCTCCTCATCCCTTTTAGGTCCAAAGATTTTCCTAAGGATCTTATTTTCAAATACTCTCAATTTATGTTCCTTTTTCAATGTAAGGGAGCAAGTTTCGCACCCATATAATACTACAGGCAAAATTACTCTTTTGTATATTTTAACTTTTATTTTCTTAGATATTAAACGAGAAGACAAAAGTTTATGAAGAGAGAAGTAACATGCATTTCCTGAATTAAGCCTACTTTTTATTTCCTCTTTAATATAATTTTCATTTGTTAATATTACTCCTAAGTATTTGAATTTGGAAACTGGTTCAAACGAGTTGTTATCAATAATTAGATTTTGATTATCACCTAACACTTGGTTTCGGCCTGTAAGCATATATTTAGTTTTCTCTTTGTTAGCTTCCAAACCTATCTCTTTAGCAGTTTTGAAAAATATTTTAGCATTATTCTTAATTGTATTCACATCATCCCCCAGTAAGTCTACATCATCTGCATATGCTAACAACTGAGTCACACCATTTAATTTTAGTCCTTCTTTAGTTTCTCTTACCTTCCTTACAGCATATTCTAAGGCAAAATTAAAGAGCAATGGAGATAATGCATCTCCTTGTTTTAACCCATCATGAATTGGAAATTTGTCAGACATATTATTACCCACACGAATTTTACTTTCTGTTTCACTGGTGCATATTTTTATCATACTAACAAGCTTCTTAGGTATTCCAAACTCTACTAATATATTATATAATTTATCTCTTTTCACCGAATCATATGCTTTTTTGAAATCAATGAATAGCTGATGGACATTTTGATTATATTCCCACTTTTTTTCAAGTGTCTGTCTGACGTGAAAAATTTGATCTGTAGTTGATCGGTTACGTTTATTGAAGCAAATATTATTTCTCGAAAATTCTATCTTTAAATGTTTACTGTTATTGAAATACATTTCCCATCAAGTCTGTAAAATCAAGCTTTATGAATGATTTACAAATATGATCTGGCTTATTGGTTGTTGTGACTCAAAAGAGAATGGTGCAAAAAAATCCAACATAGCCACACTAATCTTTAGGCACTACCAGTGTGTATGCAAACACAAGTCCTCCATCTGCCATATTAGGTAAAAACAGAAGAAACAACTTCTTCTAACAGTTTAAAAAAATATTCATAATGAAGTTCTATACTTACTTCCAATCTTCCTCACAAAATGGTCCTCCCACACATGCAGCTTCAGCACTCTTATTCCATACAGGATCTCAGTCATCACCTTCACACGATGGTCCTTTCTTTCCATCAGTTTTGTACTTAATGTACCTAGAGGAAACATTAGACATATTATCTAGTATTGCATCTCCCCAACATTCAATTGAGGAAAACTTGATAAAACAAAAAAAAAAAAACTCTGCTGGTACCACTAAATCTCTACGTCTTTCTAGGTTAATCACAGCAATCAGGATGAAGTGATAAAGATGGTGTAATGAACATGCATGGATGGTTTAACCAAGGTTAGAACCTAGAACTCCTAATCCTGTAGTACGGTATGCTAACCACTTGGCAATCAAGGCTGGAACTAAAGATTTCAGTACAGTGTCTCACCCTTTGTGACTGACCCAAAGATGTTCATTTATTTCATTTATTATGTTTTGTTTAATTTTGTGTTTAATACACACCATGATATATCTATGTTATCAATTTCTGTTTTGTTATATTTTGGAAAATGTTGTTGCATTAATATGATGTATAATTAATTATTATCACATTCTTGATAATGTAAAATTATGATGTATACATTTCTATATACATTTTTGACCATAGCAACGATAAAGAAACAAAACACAGTAGATCAATAAGTGATAAAATATATGGAAATTTTAAATAGTGACGTCCGAGTTTCATTGAAGTTATAAAAATCCTAATTGCTATTTCGTAAAGTGAATACTAGGATGCTTCGTTGAAGTTCAAGTAAAAGGATTGCTTCACATTCCACATGTGTAGCTGAGTGTTAGTACTCTCACCTCTGTAATGAATGATTTCAGGATTGATGCTAATCAGAGACCCAACATTTAGTTTTACCAATATCACGTGATAATTGGGGAGCTACTTGAAAAAAATTATAAATATCTAGAATGACGGACAATAGCAGCAAATCAAGTCACCAAATACAAAGGTCTTCACTCTGATATCTTTATTGTGTCACAGAGTTTTCCGAGTTTACCTATAAACCAATACGTATGTGTACATACGCAATACAGTCAATAAGTTCGTGGACTGGCCACATAAGTGTCCCTGTGGTGCATTATAGCAGATAGGTGGCACCACTGGATGCTGCCGTGTCAGTTCTTCTCTCGTCCCAGCAAGAGGCAGTTGCATGCATACAGTGTAAGCAGAACTACGCCTCTGTTGTGAAGGGTAGTTGAATGCAAGCGGCGGAACTCGAGAATGTTGCAGTTTGAGCAACAGGCAAATGTCAAGTTCTGTCAAAAATTAGGCAAATCTGCTAGCAAAACATTTCAAATGATGAAGCAAGTGCACAGCGGATGCCTTGGGCTGCAGTGCTGTGTTTAAATGGCACCAACACTTTGCCCAACCTGAACATGTCGTGTACTTCCCAGCACAGTGTGCTACGTGTTATACCAACGTTGGCAGATGTGCATAGCAGCCAACGGCAACTATTTTGTGGGACTATGTGGATCTGTGCAAATGTACACCACAAAATAAGTTCTATTTGCAAATATTACCACTCAAGTTCTGTTGTCATGATGGTGCACATGCATAAGTAGCATGCTGACTTTTGGCAAGGTACGAGTGGCATTGTAGACATTCAAACAGCATTTATGCATTGCCAGTGAAGTGCACAGTCTGTAATCCATTTCTTGAATGCAAGGAACATGAAACTGTTTCAAATTTATTGTCAACTTTGAGGGGTGCATGGGAAACATGCCATGGGTGAGGCTCTTCAATGAAGGCTGCAGAATGATTGGCAGAGTGACTGACTGTCTGTAGTGAATGATGATTTGTTGCACGCAGTTGAAGATAATATTACAGAGTTACATAATGCTGAATTGTCTGTTCCCTGAATTTTTTCACACGAATTTCAGTCACTTTTTTCAAAAAATTGTTTCAAATAAACTTCGGTTTCAGAAATTGTGTGCAGGCTGGGTGACAAAGATGGTTATGGAAGACCATACAATCATTTGCATCGCAGGCAACATCGTTGTACAATGAATGGAAACATAAACTAGCAATCCAATTTGACAAGTGCCTCAACAATTGCGGTAGCTGTTAAAAAGTAGTGTACATAGTATACTCATCAAATGGCAATATAAATGGTTTGTAAATATATCCTATTTTTCCTTGATACATCATTGGAACTTTCTGTCTGAATAACCCTCGTATATTTTTGTAATTTTATGATAAAAAGAATGAATGATAAACGGATGAAACAGATGCTTCGGGACAGACTCTCCTCTCTCTCAACAACACACATACATGCAAGCATGCACACCTTATCCAGGATTCGAACTTACAACCCTTAGCATAATAATATGATATACAACGTTGTATATCCACTTTACAAGCATGTAAGTTAAATATTTATCCTCCACACTGGTGTACCCTAGTCTTTCGTCTTCTTTTAAAAGGACGACAATTTGCTCCTCCCCCTTACAATACAATTATAGTTGAGAAACTAGGAAAATAATTGCATCTTTGGAAAAAAAATGTTTGGTACGTTTTAATTACAATTGCCATTCATATTACAACTAAACTTAATATCATGAATGCTACATATGAGATCTCCTGGTTTCAAAGCTTAATCAAGTCTCACAACAGAATACACAGCTTTCAAATTTGGAAAGAAAACATACATAATAAATACACAATTTGATAAAAAAAAACAGCTATTTTTCGATTACTCCATACATGTATTACAACAGATCACAAATAATATAGTTATGCCTACCTATTTTAGAAGCAATAACTTTGTTGATAGGGATTAGGACAATGCTGAAACCCACACCAGCAAGAAATGCAAGTCCTACTTGCTCGTAGAGGAGGTATAGTGCCACCGCAATCTGAAATTAAACAGGTGTAATTCAAGTTAAAATTATGACAGTCACACACGGAAATGACGAGGGAAAGTGAGTAAATAGGTTGCATACAGTTATGGGATAGCTGACAATACTAGTTTCAAAAGTTGCCAATAGGTGACAGCATAACTCAGCTTGATTACAGACATTCTGAGTAGCTCAATATCAAAAACCAGACAGGCAATGTGCCCAAAGTGCATCATATGGTTGTGCATTTATTGTGAGCAAATCGGCAAAGGATATTCATTACTAGGGAGAAGATTTCTAGGTGCTAAAAAAATTTTAAAATATTTATTTCTTATGGTCTAAAATAATGGAAATATGTGGCTAAAATTATAGACAGCAGGACATTAGTTGCTTATTGCATTCTGTTGATTAGGATGAACAACAAAGCACATTACCAAATTGTCCCTTGAAAATATATGTCAATTATATCTGAACAATGACATATGATGTGAAACGACCTTTCCACATCACATATAGTCAGATGTGCATATTTGAGGTGTGGAATGTCATGCACACTTACATCACACATTTTACTCACATGTTCACTCTCCATAACCTGAGCAACATTGCACAGTTTTTGGTACCCCATGGTTTTGTCCAACGAACTTTAGAATTTGTCTTTAAGCACCTGCAAGCATGTCCCTGTTCAATTTCGATTTCTTTTCAAGTGCACTAATAGTTTTGTAAAGCACTTATGTCAAAGTTTCCAATTCTTTTTATCCCGCCACACAAAAGCTTCGATTTACAGATAGGAATCCCAAATTTCCAGTTTGGTTTGCTTCTCTATTTACTCGAATTTTTATGCTTTCAGCTGTTGGCTAATCAGGCCTGTCACAGTCTACAACTATGCCGACCCTGCCAGAGGCAGCAAACGGTGAAGGATGATGACGATGAATTCCAAATAGTTTTGTAAACATCCATCTTTCAATAAATATTGAAGCATCACAAAGTATTTCATCTATTTAATGCATTAATTACAAAATATTTGGAAACTTTATTTTAAAATATGCATTGCAAAATGTATAACTATCCGAGCCCTATTCATTACTAAATGTTTCCTGTGACAAGTGTTGAATCAGTACACAATTAGGTTCAGAGGCGAAGATATAGTACAAGCAACGCAAGCACTGCTCGAATATCATTTAATGTACTTAATGTTTTAGCCTTAATTAGTTTGCATCGCACTCGATTTCGCGAAAGATTACGGCCGCAAACTCCCTCAGCAGGTCTGTAGCAAGCACCAGCTTTAATGCTTTCAGTCGCTCTGCGGGAAAATAATGCACCCGACATGGCAAAGCATGAAATACGGGTGGAAACCGTCCACAACGCTTCAACAAAAAGCTCTGCTTCCTGAGCTTGCGTGATTCCCGAAAATAGCTGAGCTCAACCGAAAGCAGGATACATTGCTAGCAAAAACTAGTAACGAATATTTGTCTTTATGAACATGTAAACAAGATCGCAAATATAATAATAATTCTTAGTCATAAAAATAACTAAAAGGAGTTATTATCACTGTTCTTAATTCCATATATATATCATTTTATATTACAAATTATTTTATATTTCGCAAATTGTAAAACTCTTTAAAAAAATTGACATTGGGAGTTGGGCAAGATGGCAAAGGGTGAGCATTTGTGTTTCCAGGAAGTGCAATGTCTGCATCCCCGTGAAGAGTTTCCCCAGGGAGGAAGAGAAGATTCGATGGACCTTGGTCTACACCCTGCATCCTGGTCGATCCAGCTCAAATTAAGTCAGAAGTGTTGAACACTAGCAGTGTTTTCAACTCCCAAATTATTTACACAGTAATTCAAGTGAGCTGTTTCACAAATTTTACAACTACATTCAATAAATTGACTGCTGTTGAATAAAACTTGGGGTGAAAATAAAGCTATCTGAAAAAGAACTATCTACTGATATTTGTACAATCACAGAAATCAATCGTATAGATTGTGCACATTATGAACACAAGAACATATTTTAAGTTTCATTGTTGTTGTTGAGTTTGTGTTTTGAGTTCGTGTTTTAAGTCCACTTTATGCACAATAAGGCTAATCAGGACTGGACCTACAGTTTAAAGTGGGATCCGAACCACTATATGCAAGAACAGGGTATCTAACCCGGGACCCCTTGTTTACAAGGCGACGACGTTAGCACTGCACCATCGGGGAGATCCTTTTTAAGTTTTATTATTGTGACACAAGCGATGTTCCCAGGACTTCTTTTAGTGGTCAGTCCTCATTTTGTTATATTTTCCCACCTTTGACGTTCCTTTTCTTAGGAATACTGGGGCAAAGAGGGATTGTGTCTCCCACCAACCCCCTTCCCCCTGGCATGCCACTGTATGACACTTCATTACTTAAATGTTATTATTATACTCTATCTGCTGCAATGATTCTGATTCAACCGCATAATTTCTATCACCAAACTGATACAATCTTCCCTTCGTGAGGGATAAAATTAAGAAAATAGGTTGGTATCACATTCTGTTGTTTCAGAGATTTTCAAAGTGAGTGTTTGTTGCTTCGTGTTTTCTGCTGTGAATTTATCGGAATGAACACGTATTTAGGAAAAGTTGATATGTTGAAATGAGTGTGTATTATTGAGCAATTGAAAACTGCTTCGTTTAGCTCGAGAGAGAGATAAGTGTGAAAATTAAAATTGTGGAAGGGATACGACCAACACCGGATTTACCAGACTTTAAACAAGTTAGCCCAAAGGGCTTAGTGCGACATTTCCAAAGTAATTTGTACGAAAAGTTTATTTGGCCAGCAGGTTGTGAAGCACGCAACAGGTAGTATTGCTGGCCATGGAGAAGACGAAGTCAGTGTGATCAAGTACAGGATATTGTCATCTGAATAACAAGCACAATCCATTACAGACACAAAAAGGCAGAATCTCACATAAGAGCATTCTTAACTCTGAAAGAATTTCGACAATCTCGTGTGGATTTTGCTCTGGATCACCACAGATTAGTGACGATGGAGCGGTATAACAAAGTTGTTCGTCAAAACATGATATTTTGAAGCGTCTTGTAAGTGTAACAACCTTTCTTGGTACTCAAGAGTTAGCATTCCGGCGGCACAATGAAAGTGAGGCATCGTTTGGTCACCGTTTGCCCACATTAAAAAATAATGAACAAATAAAGATACTAATAAATAAATAAGAAATTCCGTACCCCTTTAGTCGTATGCGGAAAGTTCACATATGTAAGATGTTTACTACCATATGAATAACGTTACCTGGAATTTTGAAAGTAAATGTGACCTTTGCAGATCATATGGTTTATTTTTAGTACCACCACTTCATTATGATATTTTGATAAATCCAGCGACCGGGCCAATGAGGCTATAAACCTTGTATACTCCCCTCTCCACCCCCTTCTGCATGCCACTGTGCTACATGTTTTGTTGAACTGAAACATCGCTTGCCTCCTTCGTAAGACTACGCTTTGCTACTGAGTAGGTTGTCAAACATTCTGTCAAACATACTCAGTTACCTATGAAAACTGACTTGGGCATCCTGTTGACATAATAATTCTCATGTTGTAGCATCGTTGCCTTGTAATCAAGGGGTTCCAGGTTCGATACCCGGTGAAGGCACATAGTGGTTTGTATCCCACTTTAAACTGTAGGTCCAGTCCCGATTAGACATACTGTGCATAAAGTGGACTTAAAACACATAATCAATCAATCACATGCAAGTAAACCTTGACATCATGAATTTTAGGGTGACAATCAGCAAAGGTAAAAAAAAAAAGTTCTGGCATTCCAACTGTTGGTATCTCAATAACTATCAGAGCTAGAAGGATAAATTTTGCACTCGAATCCTGGCCTGGGCATGTGTTCTTTGTAAGTGTCCCTTCATCGATTTCATAATACCGTCACTGATCATTAGGGGTGTGTGGGATCCCGAAAAGTTGGAATCGGGATTGTGAAAAAAATTTCCCATCCTGATCCCGACTTCGGGAAATGGCTTCCCAACATTTTGGGATCCTGAGGAGTCAGGAAATATCAAACGGTCATTTTAAAAAGTTGTTAATTCTGGACGTTTTCTGCACTGTAAATGTCTGGAATTTGTTGGAAATGGTAAGTTTTTGTACCAGAAATGAAAAAAAAATCACTTAAGGTGAAAATGACGTGTAGAACTCAGGAAATTTCCAGACTTTGTCGGGAAATTACGATTTTTTCCCCATCCCGAATATCAGGATTTCAAACATTTTCCATCCCGGTCCTGTCCCACACTCCCCTACTGATCATTATCGGCATGATTAGCCAAAAGTGGCAGAAAAGCAAGAAAAATAAACCTAATCAAATAAATTTTGGGAGATTGCTGAAGCTAATAGGAACTCAGCCCACTATAAATTAATTCAATTAGCTTGTCTGGCCACGAGAGACAACAACGACAACTTCCGATATTTCATAAACTAAATACGAAAATATAAAATTTTCTAAGAATAATTTCGTTTACCATAAAATTTTTATGAAACAAGAAATTATAATAATAATCCACTCTTGCTAGCTCGCCATTTTTCTTTTCAAATTTGGAAAGTAGCTTCATGGTTTGAGCAGTTGGCGATCTCTCACATACAGGATAATGAATGAACTTTTGAATTAAAAGTAAGAAGAAGAAGAAGAAGTTATCATGGTTAGTGCCAAGACGACAAAGAGACATTTGGTGCTAATTTGTCAAAGACAACAGACTTTTATTGTGCGGAGAGAAGGGTACACATAAAAGTATGGGATACATGGTTCATATCAGTGTTGATTATATTGAGAAATAATGGGATATGTAACTGTTATAAAGGAGGAGACACATTCAGGGCTGCTACTATTTTTTGATTAAGAAATTCCCTGACTTTTCCAGGTTTTCCAGTCCAAAAATGAAATGTTTCCAGACATGTTTATCATCATGATTTTTGCTTTTGAACCTTGTGTTTTTCAATTAAATATATATGTTAATTATTATCAATATTCACTTTCACAACTTTTTTTTTAGCTAATTTCATTCTCCACATGCAAGATCAAGTGAAAATTTGAAGAGTAAAATGTAAAATTACAATCGGCATCAAATGTATTGCATGCTGCAATCACGTGCATCTAGCCTTCAGGTTAAGGTAACAGAGGTACACTATTTCACCATAACAGATCTCCACAATATAAAAGCAACAGAAAAGTTCATAAACTATATACAATTTTTAATTTTTTGGCAGATTTATAGTGTCGTAGAAAATGCTGCTTTCTTGCTTACTTTTATAAGTACACAGCATCTGGAGAACTTTTTGTTGCATATAGGAATTCTATAGGGAATGCCAACAAGACTAAGATCTATAAAATAATACACAATAACCTCATCTTCACCAACCTTTCCGATAATTATGATCATACAGAAGGTTGTTCGGGATCTCTGGTGACGATTTTGAAAGCCGCTGGCAGCGCTGTTATCAACGTCAGTCCGTCCAAACGGTGCATGCTGAGTCACGTCAGTACCGAGAATGCGTGTGCAGAGTGTTGTGCCATTTGCCTACAACGATGCCGAAGAAAACTGAACCATACTGGGAGGGCTACACAACAGCCCTTTCCGATGCTAAATATAGCTATTCAGCAATTAAAGGAATGTGCAAGAAGCGTGGTTTTGTGATAACGAAGAACGGGATCGGTGCGGTATTGAACAAAAAAGGCAAAGGCTGACTGGACCTAATTCCACAAGGGAAGAAACAGGCAAATCCACGAGCAGCTACGAGTCATACACTGGACATAGTGAGAAAAGTGAAGGCTCTTGTGTCAGGTGGTAACCCTGCCCCCAAAGGAGTATCGCACGTAAGTTGGGAATGTCTGTGTTAACCGTGAACACCATAATCAAGGACCTGCAACTAGAAATGCGGCATAAGCGGCGAGTTCACAAGCTGTTGCCTCGTCACATTGCGGAACGTCGCACGAACGCTAGAAAGCTCTATGAGACATATCTTGCGGGGGAGAGATGGAAAAATGTGGTGACATTAGACGAAGCATATGTGTACCTTAGTGACTGTCACAAACCCCGTGCCATTTACTACCGCCCTCGCGACAAAAACAATTATCAAACATTGTATCGAGAATGCCAGGAAAGTTATCCACGGGGTTTCATGATCATCGCTGGATACTGCTATAATGGCAAGCTAGCAATTCGCTGTGTAGCTAATAATGTGAAGGTGAACTGCACGTACTATCAGGATGAGGTTTCAACACCCATTTATAACATAGATATCCCGGCACTGAATTGGGGGGGGGGGGGGGCAAAAACCACGTCTGGGTGCACCAAGATAAAGCATCCAGCCATACCTCCCGTTCGACTCGTCTGTTCTTGCAGCGAATGGAGGTGGAAACTGGCATCCATGCAATTCCTTACAGCGACATTCCGGTCAAGGCACCAGATGGGTCACCCATGGACTTCTGTGCATTTGGACTCCTAAAACAGGCCTTAGGAAAGAGACGTCCACGCCCTCTCAATGGCCTCTGGAAAGCCTGTCAGGAGGAGTGGGAAAAGTTGGACATGATAACTCTTCGGAAAAGTCTGTTGCAATGGAAATTACGTTGTCGGGCTATAGCGGGGAATGCTGGTTTTCCAATTGAGAATGATCGTTGGTGGTGACATGGGTTTTCATGAACTTATCACCCTTCCAACATTGTCCTCCGAGATCCCGAACGACCTTCTGTATCGTCAATGTACTTTAGTTATCAATCAGATATCTGGACTGCAAGTTTTACTTTGATATTTTTTCTAATATCTAGTATTATAAAAGTGAAAATTCATTCAGAAATTCGAAGGAACCATAATTTTGGACAAGACTGAGAATCATAAGAATGAAAGAAACAAGTGTCTAAACTGAATCTTTTTTGGGAATGGAATCATAAGAACAGAACCTAGAAGTGGAAGTGAACGGCTTGTTCATTTTGCAACTTTTCTCTTGCAGACTCCAAAATGCATGATCTGCAAAATTCGCTGACATTTCCCTAATTTAGCAACCCTGCACATTTATCAAGGTGTCTATAAGTTCGTAAAAACAAAAATTCCCTGACTTTTCCAGACAACAAACCAAAACTTTCCAGACTAGTCATTGTGTCAATTCATATATTTAAACATGTGTACTATATTTTAGCTAACACCAAACTAAGAATCCCACTTAGCCAATTTTTTAGAATATTAACTTCACATTTAGAAGTGATAATGGCAGGACTGACTATGGTTAACAAAGAATTATTTTCCTTATATAAAAAAAAATTACACTTGTAGCATAAATAATACATAATTAGAGTAAAATTTAGTAATAATATCGGTAATGGTGCTATCTCGCAAACAAATTTCTTCATTTTTACAGAAGAAAGTACTTACAGAATTGAGTTTCTATAGATTGTTGAAAGGCTGTGGATGATTTTTTCCATCGTGCAATATATTTGACCGCAAATTCATGTATATTTCAAGAAAAGTATCTTTCCGACGCTCGTAACAAAATTTTAACTATGCTTGCCTAACCTAACCTGAACCTAACCTAACCTTGCCAGAAATGGTTCATGGGAACTATCCGTGAATGGTATATGGGGTTATCCGTCAATGGTTTTTGGGGTTATCCGTCAATGGTTTTTTGAGGTTCGAACCCGGGAAAAATACGAAATCATTAACACCAAAGTAGGTTTTATTATCAATTTATTTTCTTCACAAGAGCAAAATCTCACCTTCAAGAACCTTTCGCAATGCATAATCGGTAAGTACGAATGTTAAAAATGACGAAAGAAACGAGTGAAAAGTGATTGTGCGAGATCGCACCAGTACCATAATATCTCTGAATTCTAATATCCACCAAACACCAGACAAAAATTGGAACAAGGATGTGGGATTTGCCAATAGTCACTTTCTGTAGTAGATTTCTACACGAAAATAGTTCAAAACATGACCTTTGCCTAGAGTATTTAATACATAACTTCTACTGTAACTGCTGGTAATATTCAGTGCATCAAAGTGAAGTGTAGTTTGTCCGTAACAAATTTAAAATTTCTTTCTTGTCCTTTTTTGGCTTTGTTCAAAATTACCTATTTTTAGTGCACTTCCACAAAAATATTTATTTTTCCAGAAACACAGAAAATTTCCCTGACTTTCCTAGAACAAGTAAATTCCCTGACTTTTCCAGGATTTCCAGACCAGTAGACACCCTGATTTATAATGAATAACAATCAAGATTTTGGTACAGTCATCTACACTTCTGGGTTGTAACAACTACATTGAAGGCTAATTAAACTGTTACAACCAAGAAGTGTCCGTGACTGTACAAAAACTGGGCACTTTTCAGGGTCAAAAGCAGTACAGTCAACTCTCGATTCTACGACCCCGGGTATAACGACCCTCTCGAAGTAACGACCCTTTTCCCGGGAACCGTGAAAAATTTAGAAAAAAATTAGAAAAAATTGGGAAAAAAAGTTGAAAAATTGAAGGAAATCGGCCGAAAAATGCATTGTTTTTTCCTCCACTCATTCCCTTTACGAGCGCTCTACCGCTCACAATTAGGTCTGAACTAAAAATAGACACCACCACACCATGCTTGAGTGATATCCAATAGCACTTGACCTCTGCCCTCCCCTCCTTCAAGTGCACCAATGTTACCCCGCACCCGACTGCCGCTACCCAACGCGCCAGGCTTGTTTTGCCACGCTTGCTCTTGGATACGCGAGAAGAGGAGATCGAATGTGCTTGGATGTTATTTTAAATCGACTTGACTCGTTTCCTTGTCCTAAGAGCTGCTGAAAACTCGCGGGGAGGGTGGGAGCAGCCCGAAATGACTGCTGGACTTGCAGTCTTTACCAATGTGTATGGCAGGTCAAGCTTTTTCATCGATATATACACCACCTTGAGAGAGAAGATCGCAGGAATGTTCGAAAATACAGATGCGTGGCGCCTGGAAGTCTGGCCCATCTGTCCAGCTCTGACCTAGAGTTCATCAGATTCCCTTGAGTGATCAACTCTCGGCCTTGTAGCCGACAACTTCCGGTAACCGCTTTCATTCAAAACGTGTTCTTTGTTCCCTGCAACACTTCATAAAAAAGCGAAACTGTTAGAGATAATCAAAACCACAAAGGTGAACTAAAGATTGTCAACCCGCTTAATGCGTTGTCATCCAGGTTTCCACAAAAGTTTACTTCGATCTTACGTGCATCATAACTCCCGTTTCCCACTTCATACGTTTTCCTAATTGTGTCGATGTCGTAATATCTGCCAAAAAAGTGTTCCGTTGGCTGACTGACTTCTCCCTCTTTTCCTGTCAGCAAACGTAGGGGGGGGGGGGGGTGCAGATTGTTTCTGCCACGATTTTCTTGCTGATTACAGGCGAGGGTGGAAAAGGAACCACCCCTCTTCCTTTCCTTTGACGTCTAAAATGGGGCAACCAGTTCTGGATATATTCTTGAAAACGAACAAAAACCATAGCACAAGTAAAAAAAAAAAGTGACCCTCTACCCTTTCCCCAGCTCATTCTCCGCCACTGGTGTGCACGGCAATGTTGATAATTGCAGATTTCAGTTTTTTTATTTATTTATTATTATTATTATTATTATTTAATGCTGTTGTCTGCATAGGAAATATTGCCCGTATTATTGTCTGTTGCATGGTAAAACGTAAAGCAAGGGTCATTTCTTTCTTCTTTACACTGCTGTTAAAAGTTCAGTCTTCGACAGTTGCGTTATCTTTAAAATGCTGGGATTTTTCCCTTCCGCCACCTGTTGCTCGAACTTCCAGCCAGTCTCCTTGTTTTTACGATGCAGCTGGCGCCAGTGTTTTGTCTAGCATCTGCAAAGCTCTTGCTTGCAGATAACAGCGATGACTCATCCAGCGAGAAGGAAAAAGTTATTGTTTTGCATCTCGCAAACTCAAAGCTGTTTTGATTTGACCATAACGAAATTGGATCTCCAGAAAGGAAAACAAGAGTTAAAATAACTTCATGTTCTGCCCCTTCTGATAAGCAAATCTGTAAATTTAATTTGCATCCGCTTTCTTCAGAACCATTCATGTGAAGGAAAAAAAAAGTGTGTTCAATGTAGGAATGGTCGCCGAGACCGATTAACAAGACAGGGGAAAACGTTTGGAGGGGTGGGTGTTTGACATCGAGAATACTCCTACATCCAACATTAAATCGTCGATTAACGTGAGAGTAAATAATGATCTACCATTTTTATATGTGAAAATGTGCAGTTTCATAAAGATTGTTTTCAGTTCATTTTATGCTGATGGGCTAATCGGGACTAAATATAGTTTAATGTGAAATTTAATTCCAAACCCGAATGATTATCAACTGCCATGCTGTTTAATGATGTGTCCTAGTATACGCATTGGGTGAAAACAGATCGCAAGTTGCACATTTCCTTTTTCACGCTGGATTACAATGCAAGTCAAGGAAGGAGTTTGGACTGCTCCCTTGAATGGGGAAGGAGGGTGAATGAAGTTGGTTGAAGCAAAGAAAAGTGACTTTTTTTACGATGTATTTTACACAGCTGAACCAGAACGAAAATTACAGCCCTGTCATTTTTTTTGTCTGGTACCTAGAGAGGTTGTGTTGTTTCTGCCGAGAGATCTAATATTACCAGTTAATCTTGTAACAGACAATGCTCCAGTAAACCCGTATAAAATCCAACATTCATTCTGCCCGATTATCTCAAGACTTTTGCTGGCACCAGTCTGACTGGTGTCAAAATTCTTCGAGTTTCGCTTGCAATAAGCGAGAGATTGTTTTCCTTTCCATTGGTCTCGGTGCAAACGGGTTTCTCATGAACTAGAATTGTAAGAATTTCCTGGAAACTCAACGACTGTGCACAATTGAAACAAAGTAACATTATTTTAAATTCTCGTTTCTGAAAACTTTTTCATGTTCTATTTTCCTTCTCACAACACGCATCCTGTGCATAACAGGTTGTATAACTACCAGGATAAATGTTGTTACCATCTCCTAGGCATCTTTGTGTCCGTTTGAGCTCCCTTTAAGCTGAAAATTGGTGCAAATTCCAATAACGACCCCTTCGAAATAACGACCCTTTTCCCGGGAACTGTGAAAGGTCGTTGAATCGAGAGTTGACTGTATTTAAAATGGTGAATAATTTGATTTAGAAACTATACTATCCACATAGAATATAAAACTATTTATTTTAATAGCACATTTATATAGTTATTGTTCTACATTTATATAGAATTATTAAGTTTATTCCTAAAAAAATATTTCCGAGAACAAACACAGAAACAATATTTTGCAATATAATAAATATAACAATACACACCTGAAACGGAATGCTCCAGAAAGCATGGAAACTTGGACAAGCATTGACTATCCTGTCGGTATCTGTACTCATAAAATTTACTATTTCCCCAACTCTGCAGAAAAGATAAAATGATTGTGTAAGATTACATCATTACAGGCATATTTATAATTAAAGTTTCAGTGAATTCTTATGCATATTAAAACAGGTTGAAGCTACATGTTGATTAATATCATGAAGTAAATACCTTATCAATGTGAATACGTAATGTATTGTTTTTTTTATTATTTTACGATGATTTTCTGCAACTTTTAGCCAATTGCGATGATGAAGATAAGTGGTTATTAGAAAAAGCTAATAAGACATATGCACAAATGACACCTGAGATGCAAACCTGGGAACTTTGGTGGCAAGTCAACCACTAAGCTGGCAACTGTGAATATGGATGAAACATAAATTGGAAGTATATCAGTACAACAGAGCTATAAAAATTCACCAACTAAAAAAAATAATACATAACTGCAAGGGCTGTGAGATATTGATTTGGCAATACTGTTTGATATCAATATCAAGTTCATATTTCAAGTATATAAAATATCAATGTTGTTATTGATTACAGATTGATAAAATAAATTATTCTGACAATAAATATTGATATTGCCAATATTAATATTGTTCACTCTAATGTTTAAGTTGCAATTTTAAATAGAAGAAACAGATACATTTTTGCATGTTGAATAAGCAAAAATAGGAAGTTCCACAACACAATCCAGCAAAGTGGTTCCCTCTACAGTCTATAGTTCTCAACTAGATCCTTCCCCTCTCCGTATTGAGGAACTAAAAATAAGTGAGAATAAATTCTGTTGTATTATTCATGTACAGGTAAACTTGGTACAATTGATATTGATAATATCAGTATTCTTTATGTAGTTAATATTGACGACACTGATATCTTACAAATATCAGTCTACAGCACAGCCTACTGACAGTCACAGATCTTCAATTCATCTCTTAATGAAATGAGACATAGAAAAGTGTTACTTGTAGGTAACCTTTCTTATTGTTTTTTATTCAAATACATGTATGTACAGGGTGATCTGTTTGAGATATCAGAACAGTAAATTGTTACATATAAGAAAATATTTGAAATTATTGCTTGTTAACGGTACAAACATGTGTAGAAGAGTCACAAGTTTCATGTCCAAGCACATTAGCACTCAACATGAAATGTAAGAGTTGAAAATCACATACTATATGACACATTTGAGTGTGCTCTTGCGGCATGACCACCATGCATGTTAGTGCCACACGGCTGAAATCTGTAACCCTCTACTCACTTGGAACTTACATTCCTTCTGCTTAAACTACAACAAACTGCTTAGAGATATGTCCATGAACCTCTTGTATATGGTTTACTTTTCTGACATTTCAAATGGATCAGCCTGTTTATTTTAAAAAAAAAAAAAAAGCACATTACACATCATTAGACCCTGGATTTATATGTAATATCAAAGTACAAATTATGTACATAAATATGTGACAATAATTGATAAAATATGTACCTAAATATGTATTACCAAAGGATATGTAGCCAAATATGTAGTATAAAAGAGTATGAATATTAATAATAATCGAGTAGCCAAGCAATTTCAAGAATTCTGCTAGATATTTATTTTATTTGAACATATTTAACATAATTTTAAGGACATCAGTTGTTTAAATTCGTATAAAAGTTATTAACTCAAAAAAGCACAGCAATGTGTATATATTTAAGAAACCAATTTTGTCAACTACTAATTACTTTTCACATTGCAAATTATAGTAGAATATGTATATGTAGGGGCAGATTCAAGAAGAATTAATGCATGCAGGACTTACTAATGTTCTGTTACAGAGTACTTGTTGTACAAGCGAACATATTGTGTAACTCGCTACGTACAGGAAAGTAGCTTTCTTGTCCACCAATGCCAAGTTTCTAGGTTCTTTGCCTAAACCTAAAAGTGAAACAAAAATACATAACCAGAAAGGGAAGGGGGAGAAACTCAAGCATCTTTCGATAAATTACAGTTCCTGTTTTATTTATTTATTTATTTTTTATCATCATCATCATTACTATTATTATTTTTTTTTTTGGCTTCAGCCTGTCTTGCGACTCGGCAGTTAATTTTAGGTGACCCTAACACTATGCATCTCATTGATTACAACATATGACATCACATGAGCTACAAATTTTCTTAATGTTTCTGAGATCGAAAATGTAGGGAAAAAATACCAAAATATGTTGCTTTATGTAAAGAAAATTAGCAAATATGCAAAATATGTAATATCCTGACAAATATGCAAAATTGAGTTGGTGTTTTAAGTCCACTTTATGCACAGGAAGGCTAATCGGGACTGGACCTACAGTTCAAAGTGGGATCCGAACCACTATGTGCCTCCACAAGGTATCGAACCCGGAACCCCTTGATTACAAGGCACAAATATGCAAAATTATGTAACATAAAACTTACGCAAAATCATGTCAGTTATATAATTCGTTGACATTTTCCTGTTCAAGGTATGTATGTAGAAAGTAATAGAATATGTAATTACATACAAATCCGGGCTCTACACATCACCTACCAAACGATCCAATAGTACCCAAATATTACTTACGTGAATTGAGATAAAGTTGTCGCACTGAGTGTCAGAGTCTTCCGGTACACCAAAGCAATGACAGATGCTCGAATTTTGAGGCCAACTTCAGCCATTAAGAAACTGAAATGGGAATTGCAAAATGCACCTGAAATAAAAGTCAATTAATGAAATCCTGTTATTGTTGTTGGATACATTTATCTGCACTTTACATTGATAACACCTAAGATGGCCCAAGCCTCATAGTTTTGACTAGTTTTCCTAAAAAAACTCAAAATAATTCAGGCAGCAGCTCTCTGTCTCAGGAGACAGCATTTTTTAAAATACGGGCTAAAAAACTATGAATCCAACTAAGGTAGTTTCACACATTTTGAAATGTGACCTTAAAGCATATTTATTGATTAATACAAGATTGAATTAAAACTAATTAATTAACGCACCAGAATGGCCTTCTCAAAGAAAGCTCTACTGTTAACATCAGAAATAACTGTGCAATACATTCTAATACATAGATGTCTCTGTCTACACCACATCGCTGCAGATTTTAAAATTCGGAGAGCAACAGCGCAAAAATTTATAATGGCATGTTTATTATTCTGATATAATGATACATGTCATTCAGATCTGTACTCGTTAATTAAAAAAAAGGAAAGGAAATTTCCATAAATGAACTTAATTTATGTAAAAAAAAAAAAAACTAGAACTGGATTTGAAAATTAAATTAAAGTGCCAGGTGATAATTTTCAGACACCATGGCAGCTGGAACCCTGTATTTTTCTACCCCTGGTAAAAAGTGTGTTTCTATGCTTCTTATAACCCGAAAAACGGATTTATATGTAAATACATATTTATGTATGAAGCTGAAATCAGTTATATTTTGCATTATCATTGCGCATCATGGCATGTAGAGTCAAAAAATTCAGTTTTTATTTTCCATATTTTTACATATTGACTCATATTTTACATATTTTAGTTATTTTTACATATGGCATAGTCCATATCAATTCAGGCAGGGGGGGGGGGTTACCTTCATAGTCTCAGATGTTATTGAATTAAACATATGTTAAAATTCAGGACAAAGTACAAAACCAATATTTTTTTGTTTTGTCCACAAAAAGAGAATAACTTCCAATTAAAATATTATTTTTTTGATTTTTCAAAAAAAAAAAAATCAGAAGGTTACAGCAAGAGAACTTGGACACATATTTCCAAATGGAGGTTATCATTTTAATCAGAAACTTATTCTCTTTCAAATACAAAAAACAGCAACAAAATATCTTGAATCGTTCCAGAATTAAGAGCATTTTAATATTTTGCCGAAAATCGCACGTGAGAAATGACCCCCGAGGTGCCATCTTTGGCAGCCTGTATCTTGGCCAGGAATTTTTTTTGGACAAAATAAAAAAAATACGGGTTTCTTACTTTGTCCTGAATTTTAACATAAGTTTCATTCAATAACATCTGAGACTATGAAGGTAAGATTTTTTCTTTGCCTGCCTGAATTGATATGGACTATGCCATATTATTTCAATATTTCAGAACATTTCTAAACGTATATTTGCATAATAACTACATATCCCCATGTGACTGAAAGAGCTGGGTGAATTTCTTGCGAATAACTGACGAAGTCCGAAGTGACGGTAAACAAACAAAAGTTTACAACTAGGGATGGCCAAACGGATCCGGATCCGAAAAATCCGGATCCGTTTGGATCCGGATCCGGATCTGCTTGGATCCGGATCCGAGAAATCTGGATCTACTTGGATCCGGATCCGAAAATTCCGGATCTGGATCCGAAATTTCCGGATCTGGATCCGGATCCGAGAGCTCCGGATCCGCGGATCCGGATCCGGGTCTGAAAGTTTCGGATCTGGATCCGGATCCGAGAGTTCCAGATCCGCGGATCCGGATCCGGGTCTGAAAGTTTCGGATCTGGATCCGGATCCGAAAATCCGGAGCCAAGAGTTTCGTATCTCAATCCCATTATAATATTACCACACCTTAGTCCTACAAGAATTTTTTTCAAGTGTTGTTCCTAAAATACTTTGCTACGCATCGGCTAACACACTCGTGCACAAATGTCCGAAGTGATTTTGTAAATGCCATTGAAACGAATATGTATTCATTCGAATGTATTGGAAATGAAAACACACATAAATGTGAGACATTCCATTCCAGGATGAAACCTTTAACACATATAACAAGATAGAAATGTTATAGAAAAATTATACAATTGTTCTACAGTTACAGTTTTACAAATTAAAATAAAACATTATAATATATGTAGTGTTAAATAATTACAAAGTGTAAGACTAACAAGGGAGGTTATCTAAAGGTCCCCCTCCGATTTCCATGAAACTTGGCAGTATAGTGGGGCCCAAAGGAAGAATTACGTGTTTTTTTGTTTCAGCTAAAAAACGGTTTTAGGGGGCAAAACCCCCTCAAATGTCAAGATGAGGACAAATTGAAGTGAGGATCTGACCCCTGTGTCTTTCCGATTTCCATGAAACTTGGCAGGTGTATACTGTATAGTGGGGCCCAATGGAAGAAATACGTGTTTTTTTGTTTCAGATAAAAAACTGTTTTAGGGGGCAAAACCCCCTCAAATGTCAAGATGAGGACAAATTGAAGTGAGGATCTGACCCCTGTGTCCCTCCCATTTCCATAAAACTTGGCAGGTGTATAGTGGGGCCCAATGGAAGCAATAAGTGCTTTTTTTGTTTCAGCTAAAAAACGGTTTTAGGGGGCAGAACCCCCTCAAATGTCAAGATGAGGACAAATTGAAGTGAGGATCGGATCCCTGTGTCCCCCTCCGATTTCCATGATACTTGGTAGGTGTGTGTATAAACGGGCCCAAATGAAGAAATACGTGTTTTTTTTTTGTTTCGGCTAAAAAACGATTTTAGGGGGCAACCCCCCTCAAATGTCAATATGAGGACAAATGTAAGTGGGCATTTGATTTGTGTGTCCCCCTCCGATTTCCATGAAACGTGGCAGGTGTATAGTGGGGCCCAAAGGAAGAAATACATGTTTTTTTTTTTGTTTCAGCTAAAAAACGGTTTTACAGGGCGAAACCCACTGAATTGTCAAGATGAGGACAAATTGAAGTGGGGATCTGACCCCTGTGTCCCCCTCAGATTTCCATGAAACTTGGCAGAAGAAATACGTGTTTTTTTGTTTCGGAAAAAAATTTGTTCTAGAGGGCAACCTCCTCTCAAATGTCAAGATGAGGACAAATTGAAGTGGGGATCTGACCCCTGAGTTCCCCTCCGATTTCCATGAAACGTGGCAGGTGTATAGAGGGGCCCGAAGGAAGAATTACGTGTTTTTTTGTTTGAGCTCAAAACTGTTTCAGGGGGCAAAATCCCCTCAAATGTCAAGATGAGGACAAATTGAAGTAAGGATCTGACCCCTGTGTTCCCCTCCGATTTTCATGAAACTTCGCAGGTGTATAGAGGGGCCCAAAGGAAGAAATACGTGTTTTTTTGTTTCGGCTAAAATACTGTTTTAGGGGGCAAAACCCGCCTCAAATGTCAAGATTAGGACAAATTGCCGTGGGAATCATCTGACCCCTGTGTCCCCCTCCGATTCCCATGAAATTTGACAGGTGTATAGAGAGGCCGTATGCCCCCTGTTTCTTCCTATGCCATATTTACGTGGTTTCGGGGACTTCAATTTCTCCTCATCTTGACATTTGAGGGGGGGGCTCTATACACCTGCCAAGTTTCATGGAAATCGGAGGGGGAGACTTAGACCTCCCTAGTAAGTAAGTGTATTAATTAATTACAAACCGCGCACGCGAGCACACACACTATATATATATATATGTGTGTGTATGTATATTATATATATATGTATATTAGCAGGTAACAATATGTTATAAGCACATTCTTACTTTCCAAAGAAGCGCATGTGGGATGGCAAAACGGATCCGGATCCGAAAATTCCGGATCCGGATCCAAAAGTACCGGATCCGGATCCGAAAGTACCTGATCCGGATCTGAAAGTACCGGATCCGAAAGTTTTGGATCCGGATCCGAAAATTCTGGATCCGGATCCGAAAGTTCTGAATCCGGATCCAAAAGTTCTGGATCCGGATCCGGATCCGAATCTGAAAATTCCGGATCCGCGGATCCGGATCCGAAAGTTCTGGACCCGGATCCGGATCTGAAAATTCCGGATCCGGATCCACAGATCCGGATCCGAAAAATTTTAGGATCCGGATCCTAAGGATCCGGAACCAACCGGATCCGGATTTCGGATCTGCCAGGATCCGGATCTGGCCACCCCTATTTACAACCTTATTTTATACCCTAAATGTTATTATTTTTTTAATTTTACTTCTCCCAACTGTTTGCTTTTGCTATTGTAAAACATTTGAAATTCCTGTTTATTTACAATTGTTGTCAACAATAGAGAATAAGGGCTCTAGCCTCGGCTCCTGGTTGTTAACATGCGTTATTTTGGCAACGTTCGGAGAGAGTCCCAAGTCAAGCAGCCTATTGCTAACCTCACCCTCGATACTAGTTGTGCACCCGACAGCAGTGCCAGAAGCAATGATTCTGTGGCACATGTATGGGATTCGCCTCTGCTTTATCTTAAAGATTGTCACGGCAATAGTAACAATGCCGATACTGTATTTTATGTACTTATATTATAAAAAGTGTAAATTTTTACAATTTTAAGTCCACAATTAACTCCATATTTTGGTGAAATATGTAAACACATATTTAGAACATTTTTACTATATATAAAGCTGTTTCCTGGTTATAACCATATCTCAGTGAAAAAAAAAACCTTAAAAGTTTTACCTAAAGTTTTGTATTTCCCCATTGTACACAATACTTTAAGCATGTTTACCAGGCCAAACCATGAAAGACTAATGGGTTTCACCTTACAACTAAATGTCATCATAATAATGGTATCTCCAACATGAGACAAGGGTGTCCTGGATGGAATGATGCTAACATTGTTACCTTGTTATCAATAGGTCTGGAGATTGATACCTGGTGGAAAAATATATTAGTTCGTATCACACTTCAAATTGCATAAAGTAGACTTAAAAACTCAGTCAATTTGAGACACGGTGTAATTTTGCATAGAATAGCATGATATCTTTGAAACAAAATTACCAATGTTTTCAAGGGTACACATGTACATATAGTTATGAGACAACTTAAAATATTTCTGTCAAGTGATAAAAATTGTAATGTACTAAAAATAAACTTAAGCAATTCTTTATAAATTTATGGAAATATTGTAATGCTAAGATTATAACATATTGTATTTGAATATGTATTTTGTTATTTAATATTGCATTTTTACAACTTTTGGCTAACTGCAACAATGCGGAGGAGTGATGGTTAGATGCAACTGATGAAGGAAAACTCACAAAACACCCATGCCCAGGTTGAGACTTAAACCTGTCAACTTCGGTAGCAAGATTAAAAGTTGACAACTTAATGTGTTTGGCCAATGAACAGGCAGTATACAGGGTGATCCATTTGGGTATGGATAAAATAAAATGGATGTGAAATTTTTTTGGTCAAATGTAATTACCTGAAATATTGTATACAAAAGACTGAAAGGTGGGAGTTTTTATCTTTATACACTACTAACAGTTTGGTACAGTTTTCAGTTTTCTACATGGCCTCCATTGTGAACTCTGCACAGCTCATAACAGTGATTCAATTCATTCCACGTCTGGTGTAACATCTCTGGGGTGATTTTGAGTTTCAAATCATCAATGTCTGTGGGTTTCTGTGAATAGACAGTGTCTTCAATGAAACCTCAGACCAAGAAGTCGGGAGGGGATAAATCTGGGGAGTTGGGAGGCCAAGCAATTGGTCCCCCACGGCCACAACGACGACGATTGAATTGTTGGTCAAGAAAATCACGAACCAGTTCAAACTTCATTGTTGCCAACACACTACAGCAAAACTCCCATGTTTCATGCACGAAAACACCAACACGAAAATTTTCCTATCACATTTACGTTTCTATTAATACTTTATATTATCCTTACCCAAATGGATAACCCTGTATATTTGTTGTTTGTTTGAGTTTTTGTTTTAAGTCAACTTTATGCACAAATAGGTTAGTCGAAACTGGACCTACAGTTTAAAGTGGGATCTAAACCATTATGTGCCATCAAACCTAAAGCCCCTTGATTACATGGCGACAACATTACCACTATGCCATCGGAGAGGTATTATGTATATTGCAATGACAATTATACCAAGCTAATACATACCAATCAAAGACACTGCAAACAGACCAGCAGAATACATGTAGCCATCCATTATCGCTTCACTCTTCGTTTCAATAAAAGTAACCAGTTTATTAAGTAAAATAGGTCCCATAAATCCAGCACAGTCCCCAATAAACTTTAAAATGCCAATGCTGTAGAACTGCCAACCGTAACATTTATGTAATGCTCTCACTAATGACACAGGCTGCCCTCTGCCTCTTATCGCAACTTCTTCAACTGGCGATACCATGCCACTTTCTTCCGACAGCTGTCCACATGGACGAAGGTTCATCGCTTCCTCCAACTTAGCACACGATTGCGATGACGAAAGATCAAGAGGAAGATCGTACAGATCGTCCGGATCCTGAAGTTTTCCTTTTACACCCTTATCCATTAGAGGATTTACCCAATAAAAAACCAACTTCGACAGAAGCGTAACTCCTTCTTTGGCAATGCCGAGATAATGTGGGTCTCGCTCCTCGCAAAATCTACTGTATATATTTGTCCTGCTACACAATAACGGTTGCTGCTCGGAAACCATCGGAGTGATTGTATGGCTCAACTCTTCATAGCTACTAACTCGCCCGTCGACATTAGGAATTAAAGACACGAGATACAAACACTGCAACGTAATTGACACAATACTGAATGCATATCCCATTCGCAACGACAAGCTATCATCATCATATTGCAAAACATGTGATCTTAGCGAGATGCACTGGAATATAAAATTAAAAATCCACAACATACACACAATTGTAGGTCCTCGAGGACTATCACAAAGTCTAGTTTTCAGAGCTATAATATAGCACAGATGAATAACCCATACGAAACACTGTATGCCAGACAGAAGATAATGTACCACATAAAATCCTTTTGCCTGTAATACTAAAATTAATGTCAAATACACAGCTGGTACCAGTGCCATAAGAATAGTAACAATTATTCGGCTATAAATGACTCGCATCTGAGTTCTCGTTCTCACAACCCAGTTGCTATGGATACCGCAGTAGTAGGCTGACACCATAGCCAGAAGACACAGAACTGGAATTTGTAAACAAAGTCCTTGGAAACATAGTCCTATGTCTTTGTGTGCCTCTGACCACACTGTGAATCCGGATGGACCACACATTTCCTGCCAGTTCTTGTAAAGGGAGATCATGGTTATTGCTTTGGTACAGGGCAGTCTTCAAAGCATTCTTCTGGAAAGAGGAGTAAAAATTACAGTCAATGGCTGCAGTAAAAAAAAAAAAACATTCAAGACAAAAACCAAATTTTAACACTAAGATCAGAATGGAAATGCATGGACAAAACACATATAAGATTGCAACAAACTGAAGAATAAGTTTACCAAAATTTGTTAAATGACACAGTTGTAGAAAAGATCTAGTTTCATCAAATGATGGATATGGTAAAAAAATATCAGTGAAACTCTACACAAAACTGTGAAATAAAATTTCCACAAAAATAAACCACAAGCTGTGTTCGATGCCTGATTCAGTTCACTGATTTGTTTTTCAATATTGTATACTCAGTAACAAAGGCAAATGAGAAACTGGCTTCTTTTCTTTTTTCAAAGTTATAAACGGTCTCGGTTATCTCTGGAGCGAGCGAACGAAATCAAGCCTCTGCACAAGTAATGATGCAAGATGGCTCCACCAATGAACACGCGAGAAGGAATAGTACTATGTGGAGGGGAAAAGAGACTGTCGTTACCAGCCTTTGCAGCAGTGTGTACTACTTCGCTTTGCCCACTTGATTTATCGCCCTTCTCGGCTGCTATGCGTGGCCTTACTCCATAGACAGCCGAGTCTAGAGTATAATAAGAGATGTTATTTCTGTATCAAATCTGTTTGTAGCATAGCATCATGTATAGCACAAAATAAATTCAGTGAGTAAACAATAAATAATGGAGATGAGACCTATGAATTGGCATAAAATAGGAGCTTATTTTATAAGTCATTCATATATGATATAGAAAAAGGTAAAAAAATAGTTATTGGAATGTTTAATTATCAGTAAAGTTAATGGGTCATTCCATGTCAGTTCAACCAGACCATGGTACCCATGAACTCAGATTTTGATAAAACTTGGCACATTTTGTCCTATGGTGATGAGAAACCACATAATTTTTTTTGTGTCTAACTTGTCTGGTTTCATTTTTATAGCTCCTCACACTTTCAGAGATTCATCCTTTCTTCCATTTCCAGAGCCTCCAAGTGTAAGCTGCACTGTCACAGAAAAATAATTCTACCTCCCTTATAAATTATTCAATATTTTTTAAACTTCACAACAATATTAACAAAACATTAAGGATTCCAGAAAAAAAAGTCTACATATCACACATATATTTTAGTACACTAATAAATTTAAAATATATTATTATTATTATTTTTTTTTACTGAAAACAAGGTTTACAAAAATTTGAATTAATCATTGAAGGGGAAAGGTCAACACAAGTATTTTTAAAGTGAACTTAGATACATGACCTAACTTAGCCAGAAATAAAATTGATGGCTTTTTCATTCCTTCTGAAAATATGACAACTCAATTCTGATTTTTTTTAAATTGGCTATCGGATTATATATTTTTCAAATTAACTCAAAATCTATGAATATAGCTTAAAAATATCATTAAAGCAAATTTTTAGAGCATAAAATTTGAAATAATGATTTCATGTATGCAAGGTAGGTGGGGCAAGGGGGGACCTGGAAAATGAATGTCAATCTAAAAGTGTGTAGGTTAGGTTAGGAGTGTGAGGTTTGGTGTGGACAGCAATTGTTGATGTTTATGTTACGTTACGAGAGCTAAGTTTGATGGCCTATCTCACGAGATCTTTAGCTATTTGAGTGTGAATACAACCGGTTTCTACTAATAAAAAGTGGCAAAAGTACTCCGAGATAGCAGGCTTCTACTTAAGCAGCCCATGCTTTGGTACCAAATATCTCCATTATTTGTGTTTTCCGCATGCTTGAACCACTTTTATATTATGTAAAACATCAAAACCTGTCTTATTAAAAAAAAATTGATTGTAATTCTCAAGGAGGTACAGTGGGTCAACGGCCACAAATCACCCACAACAAACAGATGAATCATGGATGGTATCATAGCATTAACAGAAAAATGGAACATAGGGGTGCCACAGGAGGGAGGGAGTAATGGCACAGACTGTGACATCAAAGTTTTTTTTAGGGGGACCTTAAAATAATATAAAATTCAACATGTATATATATTTCTAACATATGTGTAAAAAAGTTAACACCTTGACACCATGCTGCAACAATATGTGCAATGAGCAGGGGCATCACCAGGGGAGCTCGAGGGGGTGCTTGCATGCCCCTTAATTTTCTTCCACACTCCCTACGTTAAACTGAAAATACTAACCCTTATCACGTTCGCACACGCACTTGATAACATTGGCTGCGACCCCTACCTCGGTATCATGTGCAGCAAGAAACAACGGGGGCAAATGGGACAGGCGTAGACCTGCACGACAAATTTCCTGGAAGGACCTTCCGATGGTGGGTCTGCGTCCGGAGCTCCCCTCGACACATGGAGAGTCGGACCCAGCCCCCTTTGCCTCAGGCACTGAAAAAGAGGACACCGATCCAAGCCATAAATTTAGCTGAAAGTTGTTTTGAAGCAGGGCAGCCATGCCAACCCTAGCATAATGATGCTAAACCTAGCACAATATGAGTTTCGTTGACACCTAGCAGTCTGTGTTTACATAATGGGAAAATCTAACATAAATTGCAAACTTGCTCATCTGGGAGGGAGAAATTCACTTCAAAGAACGATATTTTGAGAAATTAAAAATAAAATGACATCCAGATCTCATTTCCGGTATAGGCACATGCCTTTCCAACCACACCCTCTCCTCTTCATCTTCTCTTTATTCTCCAGTTTACCTCACGAGGAACATTTCATGGCAAGAATCGGCAGAAAGTTGTGGGGCACAAATAAAATAAATGTTCCACTTTGTAGTCGACGAATCATATCAAACCTTCTCTACCTTCAAGGTTGAACTCATCTTGAAAAATATATGCATAACTTAAAATTATTTATTTATTTATTTATTAACACCTTGTTTTAAATGCCGGAGTTAAGGCCATACAAAACTTTTTCTTCTACTCAACCATACACATAAAATTATAGACTACATTATTATATTAAACACAAAGCACATTGAATCATTTCACATATGTCCACACACACATTATACTCATACACACAAGTCTTAATGCCCTGAATATAACACACAAAATTACAATCATCCAAAAAATAATCATAATAATAAAATACTGTTACTAATTATAAATAATAACAATAATTCATTGTTATTATTATTATTTAGACCCTAGCACAATTCATCAGCAATTAGCATAATTTCAGAGATTAAACAGCTTCTTTTTATCAGGAGGTTTGCAACGCAGGGCAGGAGCTATCAGGCTTTCGTACGTTCCCGATTGTGACGGTGCTTGTGAAAAACACGCTGCAAAAGAACGGTGTGTGTGCAAGCGCACTTAGAGTGTCATATTATGCTATGTCGTCATATTGAGCACCGAATTTTAGGTACTGAAGTAAGGCCGTTATTATTGTGTGCAACAGGTAAGCACTAAAAGAGATGCCAATATACGTACATACTTTTCTGTACTGGCGGCAACCTCTATAAAGATCAGCGGCCATTTTTTTTTTTAAGTCAGCATTATTGTTATGAATTTTTCCTTCTTTGTTTCTTCAAGTGATCTGTTCGTGGTTTTCATAATTGCCTATAGCTTAATGTGAGTTGTTTTTTTCTTTTTACATTGTTGATAAACGGTTTATTTTCCACCTACTTGTTCTTCCTCGCACTGGAGCAAACATTTCTCAGCTGCTTTCAAGGTATCACCAGGTCTTGCTCGGGAAATTATTTAAAGAGAGTTGTAACATAGTGGGTAGTTTTCATGTTAATATGCTCTATGTATTTGTTCCACTTATACGTAACATGCCTAGTAAACGTACCATTTCAGGCTTTTTCGAAAGCAGTTAGGAAGAGGCCCAATGTTCATGAATAAATTTTTCAGTTAGTTGTTGGGGATAGTGCGGTAGAAGGAATTTTAATGAAGACTAAGTTGCTGTGCACTTTGTACTATGTATTTTGTACATCCATTGGTTACATTGAAAAGGTTCAAAAGTTGTGTTCTTAAAGGCAAGGATAATTTCTTTTTTGTATTTCACTACATAGCTCAATAAGACTGTAATGTGTATCTGAATGTCTACACTGTAAGACTACTTTCTTGGAGTTTAAGACTTAATACATATGATCATGGACGTCCAGGGGGAGGGAACAGGCTCCCTGGAAAATAAATGTCAGCCTAAAGTTATATATTTCACACATATAATTTAAATTCGGTCAGTAATTTATGTTAATCAGTGTCGGCGATTAGGGGTGTTGTTGCCCCCGCTATTTGCTATTTTGGCCCCGCACTATGCTAAACCTTATCTACCAAGGGAAAGTAAACTGTCCTTGGCCCCCTCCTAGTTTTGAAAGGTGGCATGCCTGTTACATGTTTTCCTTATTTTCAGCATCGCACCCCCTAAATTTCTTTCTGCACCCCCTCAGCACCCCTAGATGATTAATCCTGATGCCGCCACTGGCAACGAGACGCAGGGAGGGGGAAATCAGAATATATTTAATTAGCAATTTGTTTACTTTAGATGGTTCCAATTAACTTTTCCTATTAGATGATCAATATTTAATACATCAGATGAAGGAATGGAAGAATTCTGGGGTGCAGCTCAAGTAGTATTCAGAGAAGCTTTTTAAAAAAAGGGGAAATAGGATAGTAGCAGACACACTGTTGTAATTAAATACTTTATGGGGGTTATTGTAAGAACTGAAGGGGGGCTGGGGGGGGCATGGGAATACCAGAGGGAAGAGCTAAATCTCAGTCAACTGTAACCAAATAGTAGTTTCCTGTCAAATAAATATACAGAAAAATACAAGATGAAAAATTGGTAACAGTTCTTTATATCGGAGACACTTTTCTTCAAATTTACAGGAGAAACTACTTACTGAAATCAGTTTCTGTAGCATTGTCGAAGTTCTTCAAGGTATTTTCTTTTGCGGAAACTGAAAACTTTACCATAGAATGCTGCAGAACAAGAAATTATCACTTTTTATGTAAGGAACTTGCATTTTCTGTAAAGCGACAACATTATGCCATTGTTTCCATTATGTACCTGCAGATAGCGCGAGCGTCGAAAGTCACACAGTCTCGCCAGTATTTCCAAATGCACCTTTTTTTTACGAGAATTTTCTTTAACTATGCTTACCCAACCTAACCTTGCTGGAAATGGTCCATGGGGCTATCATGAATGGTTTTTGGGGCTATCGTGAATGGTTTTTGGGGATATCCGTCAATGGTTCGTGGGGCTATCCATCAATGGTTTTTGGGGCTATCGTGAATGTTTTTGGTGCTATCTGTCAATGGTTTGTGATGACATAATGAACACGAAACAGAAGGTAGAAACACTGCATACCCACTCCAAATCGACAAGCATGCCATATTGTATGTTCCGCAACGGAAGAAAGGAACCAAAAGAATTACTCGTAATGTGAAAAATCGATGTTATTTTCGTGTACAAAGCATAATGGCATCTTCAACTATGTTCCGCAATACACAATTCGTAAGTACGAACCATGAGAAACAAAAAAAATATATCAGATTGGAATATGTCTCCGATATAACGAACTGTTACCGAAAAAAATGTTTTGGTCACAACATGAAATATGCATTCAATATCCATCATACACGCATTGGAAAATTCATGCACGTAAGAAAGATAGCCCTCCCCTTGAATGTCTACGTTTTGCCCTCACTCTTTTGCTGGTCTTCTGGATGTCTGTAAGCTGTAAGAAGGGGTTGACTGACATCTGAATATTAGTGTTTATTTTGAGTGTGGAATTATTTCGTATAGCTTTCATATTACCTATTCGAATGTTGACAAAGCAGACATTAACGTTACTATAGACTAACAACAGAAACACAACCATGGGAATGATTACCAAAAGATGATAGTGTTTACTTTCTTATTTTCATCATCGAACACAAAAATAACTCACATGACAACTATTTCGAAGCACCTGTTCTGCCTGCAAGCAAGTGACAGTGATACCACAGGTGATACCCAAAAACCCAAGAAAAACAATCCGAAATCAACAGCCGGTGGATGAAAAGTAGAAACAATAGTAAATTATATTTTTCTGTTCTGTCTTCAAAAGAGAACGAGAAGTCCAAAAAGATGCGTCAATCAGTAACATTCGTTTTATTTAGCGTATTAGTTCCTAAAGGGCATTAATGCTATCAATTTTGGGAAGACATTCGATAAAAAAAAGAACTATTCTCGATGGATTATTTCAGGTTTCTTTATTTTGTGTTCACGTCGTATAGTATCCTGCGGCTGCGTTACAGAGAAAAGGGAAGTTATTTTGTACAGTTCCTCCATGGGTATTCGAACCTTCGAACGAATGGAATATCAAAATTGAGTCTTACTTATAGCACAAGTTCCAAGCACCTTTCGACTCGTGACGTCATATATACTACACGTACCTATCATAAAACGAATAATCTCTCCTCTTCGTCACAAGTCAAAGGGCGGGGCTTGAGCAAGAAAGGTGTTGGAGTAGGTGTGCGACTAGTGACCCTATCAAAATCACTAGCATCATCACCATCCTTGCTCCTTAGCAGTGTTGCCACATGAAGGGAAATTTCCCTTTTTGAAGGGAAATTTGGAGCTAATTTTAAGTGAAAAGGGAAAAGGGAAATTCGATTAAAAATAGCGAATTTTCAGGGAAATATTAAGACAGACTCAATATTAATTATATTAAACATTATAAGAGATTCCAGTTTTGAAATTGAGATTTTTTTTTAAAAAAAATTGTCGTATACTTTGTTCTGAGAGGAAGGGTGGAATTTGGGTTGGTCCACATCTGGCTACCGTTTGGGGCTGGAGGTTATTGACCATTCACCCTTATGTCCCGGCTTTGAGAGTGGGTGGCTAATTGCAAAGATGGGGATGAGTGATGATATGATGAAATTTATGAATGGACACTCACAAACAGCCATCCCAGGCCGTGATTTGAACCCGGGAACACTGGCGTCGTAGTATTTCAAAGTTAAATTGTTTAACATTTTATACATACATACGAACATGGATCAATGATAATATTTATTATTATTATTATTTAGATGAAGGGAAAAAATGGGCGAAAAAGGGAAATTTTACCCCTTCCAAAGGGAAATTGTGCTTACAGATTGTGGCAACACTGCTCCTTAGAGAAATTGCTTCATTTGCCTGTGCTACATGGAAAAGGATGTTGAGTTCACTCATATGATTTTAAAGGGTTTTACTATCGTGCATTAGAAAAGATGGAAAAAGTCATATTGTGCGTATTAGTGAAGAGATATTTACAGTGAAAAAAATTGAATTGTGTTTTCCACTCTCATCTAATGAACGCAAAAGTTTACAAAATGCCTGCAATAAAGGATGCCAACATTGTCAAGATTGCTGTGCAAATGGAAGATCAAGTTCCAGCACTGATAGGATTTAACCAAAAACAGCCTTTAGCAGCAATAATTCAGGAACTGTGTAATGGATGGGGATTGTCTGATCCAGATCAATATGCTCTCCAATTTTCAGAAAATAACAATCAGAACTACATAACGGAGAAAAACAGAAATGAGGTTAAAAATGGATCTGTTTTGAGTTTGACCCATTCACCATCAAAAACGGCATTTGACATTCTTCAAAAATTAAATTCGGGAACCAATGATGAAAAAACTCAGGCTTTACAGAAATTGTCAAATTTAAGCACAGATATGACATTTGCTTTAGAGTTCATCAATAAGCAGGGATTAGCACTTATCATTAGCTTGATAGAAGGGGGAAAGTACAAAGGTGCAATGCTAGCATATTCTTTGATATCCTTTGTTGAACTTATGGATCATGGTATAGTCTCTTGGGATATACTTGAGATACCTTTCATAAACAAAGTTGCCAGCTACGTAAACAATCAATCGGTCGCACAGGATGCTAAAATTGTTCAGGCTTCATTGTCAATACTGGAAAATATTGTTCTCAATAGCACGGGTAAGTATGGTCAAGTTGAGAAGGAAGTTACTTTCCCCAACTTGGTAATGCATTTGCAAAGTCAGAATCCTGTCATACAACAGAATGCCATAGCATTAATTAATGCATTGTTTCTGAAAGCAGATCCGGCAAAACAAAAAGCTGTATCTGCTACATTAAGCTCTAAACAAGTACGAAATGTGATTTTAAGCAACATAATTCAATCAGCCTCAGGGCAAGTAGGTACAGAAATGGCTCACCAATTATATGTGCTTCAGACATTAACATTTAATCTTCTGGAACAAAGAATGAATACGAAAATGGATCCGCAGGATCAAGATGCTCACGATAAGATCAAAGAACTCAGAAAGATAGCATTTGACACAGATAATGATGTATCGAACAGAGATGTGGCAACCAGACGGCAAGGAATATTTGCGAAAGATTATAAGAAGCTTGGTTTCAAGTATGATATCAATCCAGCATTAGACTTTACCGAAACCCCTCCAGGGATGCTGGCGCTTGATTGTATGGTGTATTTCGCTCGTAACCACACTGAAAGTTACACAAAAGTCGTGTTGGAAAACTCGTGCCGAGCTGATGAGCATGAATGCCCATTCGGTCGTACAAGTGTGGAACTTACGAAGTTGTTGTGCGAGATCTTGAAAATTGGGGAGCCACCAAGTGAACAAGGTCAGACATATTATCCAATGTTTTTTACACACGATCATCCATTTGAGGAATTTTTCTGCATATGCATTGTTTTGCTCAACAAGACTTGGAAAGAAATGCGTGCAACAATTGAAGATTTCGTGAAAGTATTCAGCGTCGTGAAGGAGCAGATAACACGAGCTCTTGCTTCGTTACCAACTACTTTGGAAAAATTTCGGTCCAAACTGCAACTTTTAACGTACTCAGAAATAACAAATTTGTGGCAACAGGAACGAAATACAAGGGAGGAGTGGGAATCTCATGCACGGCCAATTGTGGAATTAAAGGAGCAAATAACGCCAGAAATAATGGAACTTATCCAGCAGCAAAGATTGGTTTTTCTTGTTGAAGGAACTCGATTTACTAAATATTCAATGAGAGGACAGGTGAGTACATTCTGTGTTTTTCTACATGAGCGTTAGCAGAATTAGATCCTGAGTTAAACATTCAATTAGTAAAATTTTAACTGACCCAGATTCTGTATGGTGAACGATTTTGACAAGGTGTATGAAATGACAAAGTATTTGTAAGATAAAATTATTAATTTCAAATGTATTTGCGGCTCTGTGGTCACATCCTACACCCTCGATTTCGGCCACAT
Organism: Lepisma saccharinum; assembly: GCF_977018435.1. NCBI lineage: Eukaryota > Metazoa > Arthropoda > Insecta > Zygentoma > Lepismatidae > Lepisma > Lepisma saccharinum. The sequence continues at coordinate 45,849 of NW_028142959.1, read as the reverse complement.
TTCAGATATTTTCATCAAAATATAAGTTTCTTCTAAGAAAAGTTTGTTTCATAATAGCGCGGAAGGTAATTTTTTCACATCTACTTGCTACGAAACTTACGTTTTTTGTAATATTAAAATTCCTTGTCTCCGTAATGTCAACATGGTTTTTGAGGGCTTCCATCATGGATGCATGTCACAGGTGCACCTCTACACATTTTCTTTTTCTTCTTATGATTGACTTCTGGAATGGGATAATGGATAAAGAGGTAAGTTACCTCCTGAGGTTTAATTTTTTGGTAAAAATAGTGTTCAGCAGGTGGCTCCGGCCAGTTTCTAACATGCCTTCCAAAGGGACTCTATAGAGAAAGGCGGGGTAGTGATAGAAGGTGGTAGGTTATCAGCGGGAAATTTGGAGGCAGCAATTTTTATGAAATTTCTTAAAGTATATCCATTGGTATGGGTGCAACAAAACTAACATGGCCACAAGTAGAGTACAGGTGCTACGAAACTAACATGGCCTCAAGTACAGTTCCACCTCGCAACTTTAAACGGCTGTACAGTCGTAAATACTTGTTTCCGCGCTCCAAAATTTTGTTCTTCAGAATTTGCAACACAATCTTCATAAAAAAAATCAAAAAACTTGCAAAATCGAGGGTGTAGGATGTGACCACGGACCCATATTTGCTTCTGAAAAGTAGGTTGCAGGAATTTTCATGATTGAAAATTACAATTTGTACATATTTTTTTTTTTTTTCCATATTAAAGCCTACAGCCTGCACATGATTAGAAGTGGAAAGTAATTTCAGGGTAACAGTTTCGAATGTTTAATGTTTTTTTTTTTCAAAGTTTCATTGGAGAAAGACAAAATATTGTAGAAAAATGAAGGGTCAGGGAAAAAGAAAACAGGTAAGTCGACTCACCAAACTCCTTAAAAGTGAACTTTTAATTGCAAAATATTATTCGATATGCAAATTAAAAGGTGCAAAAAGCATATGCTTTGATGAATGGAAGTGTTACTTTTGTATATCAAATGAAAGAAATCGTGTCATAAATTTCAGCACAGCTTCACCATGACAGAAAATGACACCACTACTCACTTACCTGTTGTTGTTTTTTTTTTTCCCCTCTGGCCCTTCAATTCTAGAAATTATTGTTACAGTAAATTGGAAAGTAATTATCATTGTTTCGAGTTCTGAAAACTGCAGTTTTATCAGTGGACAAAGGCATAAAAAGTACCCTACACAAGCATCTGCTCCTCCCATCAACAAGGCATTTTTTTTCCATAGAAGAAAGAGAAAATTTTGCAAATGATTGTGAAAGTATATTTGATGGTATTCTTTCTGAAAGTAATTAGCTCTATTATTAGCTCCAAAAAGTGCTATTTATCAGCAAAAAGGTAAGGTACCTTACACAAATATCCGTACTTCCCATTGACAAGGCATTCCACAGACTACTGCTGACATGAAGCTTGAAGGGGTGTCATGCTTGAGACTAGCACCAACATAATGAGATGTTGAAAGCATTTAGGGAATTTGTTGTAATGCTAAGAGCCCTAAATCTGGCCCTCCTAACCTAACCATGAATGCATTTAGAGACGTTATTTGAATACTAAGGGCCCTAAACCTGACTTGCCTAACTTAACTACAAAACCCCTTCGCACCACACACGTGACCTACAGAGCATTCCCTGACATTCGCTACGAGACTCGGCGGCAAGCGGCCCAGCATCAGTGCTTGTCGTTCCCGGTGAACGGGGTCCACGACAGTCGCACGCTACAGTCTGTTTTTTTTTTTTTTTTTGTTTTTTTTGCTCTCCCTGCATTCACTCTCCCTTTCTGTTGACGTTGCAGACTGACGCCAGTTTAATCCTCCCTTGGAAGTTGTGTTGTGTCGTGTCCGTGTGTTGAAGATTGTGGCTTAATATGGCACCACAAAAGTTTACATTACAACAAAGGATTTATCTTGTCGAGTGTTACTTCAGAAAGAGGAATTGTGGAGAAGTGGGACGATGTTTTGCAATTAAATTTCCTGGTGTTCCCGTTCCACATAGGACAACTATATTAAACCTCGTAAAAAAGTTTAGAGTAACAGGGTCAATTCTGAATAAAAGTGGAAAGAAAAATGAGGAAATCTAAAAAATGAAGTATACTAAGACAATCCGCACACCATCCGTGAGTTAAAAGAGAGTATTGTACGAGAAATCGGTAGAATTACAGTAGACGAACTTGCACGTGTAAGTGCCAATTTCCTTCGGAGATGACAGGAATGTGTTGCAGCAGAGGGACATCATTTTCAACACCTTCTGTAGTCAAGGCTAGTACACAATATGAAAACTACTTTTAATAGCCGACTGTCGCGGACCCCATTCACTGGGAAAGACATGCGCTGACGCCGGGCCGCTTGCCGCCGAGTCTCGTAGCGAATGTCAGGGAATGCTCTGTAGATGGCAGCAGCAGTCCATAACCAAGATGACAGTAAACAAATGACTAGCTGCAAGAGGAGAATCATGTAGGAGTCTACGGAAGTTAAAAACCAATCTCAAGCAAACACTCCTTAAGTAATCGCCAAAACTCCGAAGTATGTGATAAGACATAAATTGAAATCAAACTATGGAAAAATGCCTGCGTACCATGATGAAATCAGAATTAATCAATTGGAAATTTGGCTGTTCAGAAATACTAAGACAACCTAAGCTTAAAAAAAAAAAAAAAAAGTTGTATCCTTGACCCTTGTATCCTTGTTGAGCTGACAACTCTGCACTGTAAAAACACATGTCAAGAAACAACAATATAAGGCCATGGATGTTCCCAAGGTAAAATATTCCGGAGGTAAAATAGTCCCCCGTTCGGATCTCCGGGTGGGGACTACTTTGGGAAGTCTCTGGACTAAGGATAAGATCTACGTTAGATACATACATGCACCAACGGAAGATAAAGATGATAATACTAAAGATGATTTTTATGCAGAGTTAGAACAGGTCTTTGATAAATTTTCTCAGTATGGTATGAAAATTCTGTTAGGTGACTGTAATGCACAAATTGGCAAAGAAGAGACATTTAAACCCACGATTGGTAAAGAAAGTCTTCATGAATTAAGTAATGATAATGGTATAAGATTGATTACTTTTGCAACCTCAAAGAATTTAATTGTGAAAAGTACCACTTTTAAACATAAAGATATCCATAAATATACCTGGTCTTCTCCAGATGGTAAAACTCACAATCAGATAGATCATATTCTCATTGATAAGAGAAGGCATACTAGTATAATTGACGTTCGTACACATAGAGGTGCTGACTGTGCTAGTGACCATTATTTAGTAATTGCTAAATTAAGAGAAAGACTCTCAGTGATAAATCATAAGCAACAAAATCTAAAAGTTCTAAAATTTGATACAGGAAAGTTTACTGATGAAAGAATTAAGAAAGATTACCAAATTAAACTGTCAAAGAGATTTGATGTTTTGCAGGATTTAAATGATGATGAAAATATAAATGAAACAGACGTAAATAAGAATTGGGAGCACATACGTAATGCAATAGAATCAGCAGCTAAAGAAAGTATAGGATACCGTAAACCGAGAAAAAGTAAGCCATGGTTTGATAGTGAATGTCATAATCTAATAGAAATAAGAAATCAGGCTAGACTTAGGTGGTTAAATAACTCTGATGATACAAATCTAAACAATTATAATAGAATAAAGCGAGAAGTTAACCGCACGTTTAGAAGTAAAAAAAGAGATTACTTGAAAACCAAAATTAACGAAATTGAAACAAACAGCAAAAATAAAAATATCAGAGATTTATATAAAGGTGTAAATGAATTTAGAAAGGGGTGGCAACCTAAAGTAAACTTGATAAAAGATAAAGACGGTAATTTTCTAGCTGACCCAAGTGATATTCTAAATAGATGGAAGAACTACTTTAATGACCTTTTAAATGTCCATGTAGGAGATAAATCAGAAGTGAATGAAGTACACACAGCAGAACCTTTAGTTCCAGAACCCAACTTGACTGAAGTTAAAGATGCTATTAAAAGGCTAAAGAATAACAAAGCACCTGGCATTGATTTAATACCAGCTGAGTTAATTAAATATGGTGGAAATTCATTAATGTATCAAATTCATAAATTAATCTGTTTAATATGGAATAAAGAAGAAATCCCTCAACAGTGGAAAGAATCCATAATTGTTCCTGTGTTTAAAAAAGGTGATAAAATGAACTGCAATAATTACCTTATTATAATATTATAATATTATAATAATCTACTCTCAACAACATATAAAATATTATCTAACATTCTTTTAACAAGACTAACCCCATATGCTAATGAAATTATAGGTGATTATCAATGTGGATTTAAACGTAACAGATCAACTACAGATCAAATTTTTCACATCAGACAGACACTTGAAAAAAAGTGGGAATATAATCAAAATGTCCATCAGCTATTCATTGATTTCAAAAAAGCATATGATTCAGTCAAAAGAGATAAACTATATAATATATTAGTTGAGTTTGGAATACCTAAGAAGCTTGTTAGTATGATAAAAGTATGCACCAGTGAAACAGAAAGTAAAATTCGTGTGGGTATTAATATGTCTGACAAATTTACAATTCATGATGGGTTAAAACAAGGAGATGCATTATCTCCATTGCTCTTTAATTTTGCCTTAGAATATGCTGTTAGGAAGGTAAAAGAAACTAAAGAAGGACTAAAATTAAATGGTGTGACTCAGTTGTTAGCATATGCAGATGATGTAGACTTACTGGGGGATGATGTGAATACAATTAAGAATAATGCTAAAATATTTTTCAAAACTGCTAAAGAGATAGGTTTGGAAGTTAACAAAGAGAAAACTAAATATATGCTTACATGCCGAAACCAAGTGTTAGGTAATAATCAAAATCTAATTATTGATAACAACTCGTTTGAACCAGTTTCCAAATTCAAATACTTAGGAGTAATATTAACAAATGAAAATTATATTAAAGAGGAAATAAAAAGTAGGCTTAATTCAGGAAATGCATGTTACTTCTCTCTTCATAAACTTTTGTCTTCTCGTTTAATATCTAAGAAACTGAAAGTTAAAATATACAAAACAGTAATTTTGCCTGTAGTATTATATGCATGTGAAACTTGGTCCCTTACATTGAAAGAGGAACATAAATTGAGAGTATTTGAAAATAAGATCCTTAGGAAAATATTTGGACCTAAAAGGGATGAGGAGACAGGTGAGTGGAGAAGGTTACATAATTTAGAACTACATAATTTGTATTCATGTCCAGATATTATTAGAATAATTAAATCAAGAAGACTTAGGTGGGCAGGCCATGTGGCACGAATGGGAGAGGAACGAGGAGTTTACAGGATTCTTGTTGGGAAACCTGATGGTAAGAGACCTGTAGGAAGGCCAAGACGAAGATGGAGGGACAACGTTGAGATGGACCTAAGGGAAATCGGTAGGGATGGAAAAGAGTATATAGAACTTGCTCAAAATAGGGAAACATGGAAGGCCTGTGTTGCTGCAGCCATGAACCTTCGGGTTTAAGAAGGCTAGAGAGTTAGTTAGTTAGTTAGTTGACCCTTGTACTACTGATAAAAAGTTTAATATTTTCTATGCTTTCTGTGGTTTTAGCTTGCAGAGATGTATTATGGTGTAGTTAATGGCCTCTCTGTTTCCCTAGCCTGAAACATCATAGCCCAAAGGCTTCATGCAACTCTAGACAGGACGTTGCCTTCCTCTTTATGAACAAAAAATATTATTGGCAAAAGTCAATAAATTTACAATAAATATGAATTATTTTATATTGAAATACAGGGTGTTCGAATTGAAACGCCCTAATTTTAACCGACTGTAGTACCGCATGTATTTAATGCTTTGAAAAGATTTATACAACAATGAATACACATAAGTATGAAGTTTTGTCTGTGCAATCAGTAAATTTCTATGTGTGCCCCACGAGTTGCATTGAGAATTTCGAGGTGATACTCAATTTCTCTCCAGGTTGCCTGCAGCATCTGTGGCGTAACTGTGTCAATAGCACCGTGAATCCTCTCACGAAGCTGATCCACAGTTGTCACTTTTGTTGCATAGACCATGTCCTTAACATACCCCCATCGGAAGAAATCCATGGGAGTAATGTCAGGAGACCCGGGTGGCCAAAAAATTGGACCACCTCTCCCAATCCATTTTTAAGGGAATTCCTCATTCAATATGTTCCGGACTGCCAAATGCCAGTGTGGAGGTGCTCCATTCTGCTGGAAAAGCAGGTTTTGGTGTCGATGTGTTATCTAAGGGAACACAAAATTGTTTAACATATCCAGATATGTTTCACTTTTCACCACCTGGACCGATACAAAAGAAACAAATCCTAACTATTCATTACCTATTTAAAATTTCCACAGCTAAGCTACCATGTACCACCTATCACACTGTTCTCGCCTGTATGTTATGTTTAATATAAGCATTTGAAATTAGGGCGTTTCAATTCGGACACCCGGTATATTATAAAATAAAGTAAATGAAACATGAAAGGACTGAAAAACTTATGTAACCAAAATAGACATAGCATCGATTGTAGATGCTGATAGCAATTTTTTATATTTTGTCACTAACTGAGTGTGCATACAACTGTTTTTCTATCATCATCCTTTGCAGTTTCCTGCCTCTGGCTGGGTCGGCATAGAAGTCAAGCCTCTCCATTTTTTCCTGGTCTTCCACCACTCCTCTTTTTCCATGGTATTTCAATCTTGTCCTCTTCTAAAACTCTCTGCTATCTGCTGTTAAAAAAATATATATTTCATGCAAAATGTCATTAGTATTTAAAAACAAGGTAGAATAACAGCATGTACCTTGTTTTGTCCTCTAAAGGTAGGTCTACTAGTCAGTAATAGTTATATTTTGATGCTTCAAATATCAAATATAATAATTTATTATTTTAGCTAGTATCTATGTACAAAATAGAAGAAAATGAGCATTTTACAGTGTTTGCTTCTGAAGAGCATTTTACAGTGTTTGCTTCTGAAATAATTTAGATATATTCTTTCCAGAGAATTAAAGACAAATTCTGGTATGTCCGTTTATCACCAAACCACAAAGTATTCCATTACGGAGACTGTGATGAGAAAAGTGTTCCATCTTTAGAGGATCTTCCAAACAAGCTAGCCGTTGTAGATATTAAAGGACTAATGACAGGCAAAGAATGTCCCCATATGAAGGATATCAGGTGAGTTGAATAGCCTAATCAGGTCTTGTGTTTTGTAACTTTCTTTTTAATCGTGACCTCCATACCTCTATGTCCTCTACTATCATATAAGTAGGGCTTGGAAATTTAAGACAGATCATCTTTTTTTCTGAGCCTTGAAGACACTGCTAAACCTGATATCAGTCTGTTTCCCTTAAGTTAGAAACAGAAAAAACTGTTTTTATTTGCATTTTTTGGCTTTTAGGTAATTTTTTCAGTTTTTTTAGTTTTTATTGAATTTTTCTTAATTTTTTTTAGGTTTATTTTTCTTCCCTGTTGTTTAGTAAATTTTAAATGCATTTGCTAACATATCTTATATATTTAAATTTCCTGGCATGGTCTTTTTAGCAAGTTCAGCATTAATCAAAAATATGGTCAATGGAAAAGCTCTATATTATTATAATTAACTAAAATGTTTAGCAATGAATTAAATAATTAATTTGCGACACATTTACTTTTTCTCCAGCAAATTTAAAATACTTTGTGTGAAGCCTACTTTGAGGTTCCATTGTTGACCAGCAAAATATGTGGTTTTTAGTCACAATATTAAAAAATATATATAATCTGATGTACGGGGAACACAACTGTATTTTCAGATGCTGACTGACTACTATATTGTGCAAGTCCCACTCTGAAAGGAGGTGAATGACATACACAGGAAAGCCTTGAAGTTAAAGTAATGAAACAGGGTGACTACTCACCGGAAATTCCTTGAATTCTATGAATTTTGCATGAATTATTGGCTCCAGGAATTATACGTGCATTCTGCGTGTATGGCTAATGCAAATTCCATTCAATCTATACTTCTTTATAAATACCCTGTGGCAAATTTTTACATTTTAGCTGTAATTTTTATAGAGGAAAAAAAAGAAAGCTGGGTGAAAAAATATACCATTTTTTAAAATTGAATTAAAACTTTTGAATACATTGTAATCACACATACCCTTCATATTGTCAATGTATCTCTGTGTGTATGTGTTGGGGGTGAGAGGCGCTAATACTTAAAAGTTGAAATAGAGAAAACGCATGCTTGTACCCTTGAATTTTTGGAAATTTCACCTTGAAAACCAGGAATTATACTTCAATTTTATGATGATTCTAGATTGACCACCCTGAAGAAAACTACATTAACACTTGAATTACTTTTTTTCTTTTGCTTCGGTACTTTAACCTGGTCACGGAAACGTACAAGAACTGAGGGTTCGTCATGCTGATTACACGTCATGCCGTAACTGGTTGGATGATTGCCCACCTCTGCTGAGGAATGTGGGAGTGAAGTCGACAGTTGAGAAGTAGGCTTTGCCCCTTAAAGGCCGTTGCACCCTTTGGTTATTCTGTAGTTAAAACCACTAAACAACAGCTTTTATCTAAGTATTACAATATCATGTAATTCATGAAAAATTAAGCTTTCATTTCAAGAACAAAAATTATTTTAGGTCATTTTTAAATAATTTTAAAGTCATTTTTTGAGATTTTTTAGGTCATAAACTGCCGAGCCTTACATATAACATTGCCACTGTGTTGTGTCTCGTGCTTGACTCATCATTTGGTTACCAATGAAATTTGCATCCCAAGCAGATGTACTTACAGGAACAGTTAAAGTGAATCTGCAGCAGACGACCTTTATACATAAAAATGTTGTGATTTGGTGAAATTGAACTAAAATTTTCACATATGATTTTGTGAATGTTTAGGTAGTGTTATTCGTCATTGAAGAATGCCATTTTCTGTTGATCATATTATGGAGAAAACTCAAACGTTTTTTATGCCAAAATGTCTTGTCAGTGTTCTTTGTAATTAATCCAGGTAAAATCCACGAAATGGGAACTTTGAAGACCCGAGTTTGATCCCCGGCAGGGGAGAATCGGCCTTTTTCTCAAACTGTTCAAGCGGCTTTGGCACCCACCTAGTGTCGTATAAAGTGGGTACCTGGAGGAAACTCGTGGTGGTAAAGGTGGCCAGGGGTGTGGTGCTGATACCATCACCCCCACCTTTGGCTGTGGTCAAGAAAGTGTGGGACCCTAACTCCACACCCCCTATATGCCTTCATGGCGTGATGCAAAGCACAGGGGGGCTTCCCAGATGCCCCAGTGGTAGAATCGTTGCCTTGTAATCAAGGGGTCCTGGGTTCGATACCCGGTGGAGGCACATAGTGGTTCGGATCCCACTTTAAACTGTAGGTCCTGTCCTGATTAGCCTTACTGTGCATAAAGTGGACTTAAAACACTAACTCAAGTAAAGCACAGGGGAGCACTTTACCTTTTTTTACCTTTTACACGTTCATGAACTTGGGACCTCCCTGATGGTGTAGTGGTAATATCATTGCCTGTAATTACGGGGTTCCAGGTTCGATACCAAGCAGAGACATATAGTGGTTTGGATCCCACTTGAAAATATAGGTCCAGTCCAAATTAGCCTATCTCTGCATAAAGTGAAGTTCAAACAAGAATTCAACAACATTATTCATGAACTTGCATTCAGCAGAATCTAAGGTATAAGGCTATTGTCCCCCCCCCCCCCCCAAGGTATTTCAAAGTAACAAGTGTAACTTCGCTTTAACATAACATGTTGAAAACCACATGCTCTTAGCACACATTGTTCATTGACAAATCCATTGTCTAATGTTTCTACTGCTTATATATGTTTTAGCAGTAAATTCTAAGAAAGCACCCCTTCTCATCTTCAGATGAACGAACTTCTTCTTGCCGTTGGTGGGATAGGACCTACAACAAACCTGTGATTTTGATACAAATCCAGTGCACTAACTACCTATAGTCTGTCCTGGGTAACTCTGGAGCAAGCAAACGAAACCAAGTTTCTATGCAAGTAGTGACACCGAGACGGCCCCACCAATAAACAGGGAACGGGATTGTGTGGAGGTAAAGGGGAGCAACTGCAGTTACCAGCCTTCACAGCAGTATGAACTGCTTCACTCTGCCCACTCGATTCCTCCTCCTTCTTCTTCTGCTATGCATGGCCTTGCTCCACAGATTCTGGGGACAGTATACTCCAATGCGTACTTGGTTAATGCACCTAGAGGCCAGCATAGTGTGCCTTTTACCTACCCACTGCCTGCTTGCACGCGATAACAGGTTTACCTGCTCGCCTGCCCACGGCAACGAGTCGACTTGCGTCTCTACCCGGGTTCTTGGTCTTCAAGGTGCTCTGCGCTTACAAGGTACCTGGGCATTCATCAAGACCCGGGCGCCTGCAAAACCTGCTGGAAGGAAACAGCCCTCCGGCAACGTGTCGCTCCAGGTGTTTCATCACCACGTGGACGGCTGCAGCCAGTGTTGCCTACTTACGTAGCTACTAAATCCTACGAAGTCCTAGGAGGAGCTTCTTCTCCAAGGAGAATTTATATACTTAGCGATTTCAGTTCAGCGTAAGCAGTTTTTATCTTATTGCCAGGAAATGCACGCAATATTACAGTTTCATTTATCTAAATGAATGATCGAGCAAACAAAAATCTCCTCACTGAAAACTAATTGTTTTTCATTGCATGGTGCCTTAACCAGGCACGCAGTGGCGCAACCAGAGGGGGCAGGGTGCATTGCTCACAACCTTGGACGGAAATTGTCTAGCGGAGGGGTCAGGATGGGGGTCAAACATTAAAGTACAAGTCTCATCAAGTTCAATGCCGCAGCAAAGGGGTAGCGGGAGTCGGCCCTGAGCGCCGAACGATCTAAGTGAGAAAAGTTTTAAAATAGAGAATGCTATGGCGGCCCGTGATATTATTTGCTATTAATGTTGGTTTGTTACGAGTTGGATGAATTAATTATGTAATACGTCGCTCCATGTGAAAAGAAAATATTGTACATGGAAATTTTACATGCCATATGTATGTACATTCGGAATGCATTTATCATGCACTTTCTTTCTTTCAAAAATAGTTTGTGTGCTTGTTTTCCATTATTAGCTAACGTGAAATTGACGTGTTGAAAAAAAATATTTCTAATCCTCTGTTTCAACACAAATGCGTGAGAACCGATTTCTACCCCCTTTTTGCGTGATTTATGAGGATAATAATGCCTTTCATGCTACTTTATTACTATTATTGCGATTGTTGTTGTTGTTACGTTTATCCAAGTACTTGCCCCTCCCCCCCCCCCCCAACGAGGGTAACGGCAATGCCACTGGCTGGCTACGGCGCTGGTGTTCGCAGTAGAACAGTGTGTTGTTTGACTCGCGACTTCAGCGTCGAACGTGACATGTTTCAGTCCTGTCCTATATCACTATATATACGTATATTGGTTATTTACGACATATACTTATGGATCCTGTGCCACGGAAAACCTATTTCAATGTGTGTGTCGGGGGGGGGGGGGGGGAGCAACATTCGTAAATCTCATTTCATTGGTGATGTGGCTTACGAAGCTTCGAGTTCCCTTTTTTAAGTAGTGCAAATCTATTGCAGTTGGCAACACTGCAGAACGGTGTGGGCCCGGTGCAGTTTCTACTCGAAGCAACTACGTCATGCAGAGGGAGGGGTCTGCAGTTGATGGAAAGAACGAACTGAGACCTACTAGGTATCGTAAGACTGCGGGTACCCGGCGGGTCTACAATGCCTGCCAGGAACGATCTGGGGAGGTGGGCATACAAGCTGCTCAAGCAAGGGTGTTGCGCAGGTTGCATGGCATTTCAGGAGCGATGTCTCGCGAACGGGTCTGCTCCAGGTCTTGTGCAGGCCTCTGAATGCACCAGATTTGTAGTAAAAATCACAAGCCTGTTGTATGTAGGTTTAACCTCACCATCTGCTAAATTTGTTCATCTAAAGATGAGAGAAGTAGTGCTCAATTGCACCGAGGTGTTTGAAAGGTAAATAGTGCTGTGGAAATGTAGAAGCAGTGGCGATATAACCGATTATTGTAATACTCTTCCTCCGGAACGAATGAGGAGAAAGAACACTTCACACCCCTCTTAAGTAATAGACTGTTCTGGACTTTTGGCGCACAAAGACTGCAGTCGGCGGTTAGAGGTTATGACGTCGCGTCTTTGCGGTTCGTGTTCGCGCGCTCGTTGCTGGCAAGACTTGGAAAATTTGCAGTGACACGAGCAGTTGACATTATTTATATTTCGTTATGTTGAAACGCTGAATTGAATAGTGAGTTCGATCCCAAAAAGGAACTTGAACGGTGAACTTGCAGCCTGGAAGAAGGGAAGAGTTGCATCGTAACCGGATCGAATCGTCGAGAGGTGGCTTCTACAGACTGGAGCGGAATGATCAGGAAGTGCATTTCAGAAATTAGGAAGATACGACAACAGTGGTTTTGTCAGTGATAAGTGAACCTTGTTTAAGTGTCGAGAGCTCTCGTGAATATGGTTTATGGATTATTAGCGTCGATCAGTATAAGGTAACAAGTACAGCGCTGAACTACAAAAAAGCTAGCTAAAACCGTGAGTAATATTTCCAATGTGTTACATTTTAATTTTGTGTTCATTTTTGTAAAGTGTATACATTGAAACTTCACCGAGACAATCAGGGCATTCTCTGTATATCCCTGTATCTGGATTTTCCGGTGTAAACCAGGTGAAGGAGACTTAACAAGGGCCTCCTTGCGATTGTTTAAGTAAAAATAGAATTTGAGTAATAAAAACATGTGAAATGTAATTTTCATCTTTGCTTCATTCATTTAATCAGGTTTTGTAAAAAACTGAAAACTCCTGCTTGTATCTTGAACGAAAGCAGGCAAACGCATTTCGTAAGCTAAATACAACTTTTAATGTTATATGGTGCCGAAACCCGGGAGTTGCCTTAGATTGTCTTGGTGAAAGAAAAAATGACAGGGGTAACAGGCATTGTGTTGCGTCGTTGTGGGCGATGTTTATGTAAACATTGAGTGTTGCAACCTGCGTTCGTGATTGTCGGCAGGATGGCTCGTACAATACGGAAAGCTCCTTGTTGCGGCAGATTGTTGATTTCAGACGCTGCTGTACAATGTTCAGACTGTAAACAATGGGTGCATAAAGACTGCGTTGAGAAAGATTTTTCCTGCAAGCAGTGCAAGAACGGAGCTGAAAATGAAGTTCATGATAATGAAAAAATAGACGAAAAAGAACAGGGTGTTTCGAAAGAAAGTGACGAATTTGGTTGTCAAGTTGACGTTAGTCGGGGAAATAAAAATGTCTTGAATTCAATTTTGTCATTTATGGAACAGAGTAGGCTAGCGCAGGAGAACTTATGCCTAAAATGGGAAGAAAATAAGGAACAAAATAGGCTGAAATGGGAAGAAAATAAGGAACAAGATAGGCTGAAATGGGAAGAAAATAAGGAACAGGATAGATTGAAATGGGAAGAAAATAAGGAACAGGATAGATTGAAATGGGAGAGATTATACGAGAAAATGGAACAAGATAGGTTAGAATGGAGACAGAAAGAGGAAAAAGATAGGCTCGTGCAGGAAGACTTATACAGAAAATTGGAGCAGAAAGAGGAACAGAATAAATTGGAACTCAAGGAAATAATATATGCTTCCATGCAAAAAATAAATGACAAGATGGAAGGAAGACTAGGCGTTTTGAAAGTGGAAGTCTCTAGGATAGAAACAATGGAGGACGTTATTCAGGATAATAATGCATCATGTCACGCCGTGATAGATGAAGTAGATGAAGTGAAAGATGATTGTAATGAGGTCCGTGAGAAAAGCGAAATGATAGAGGATAATTCTGATCAAGTACAAGTGGCTATAGAAAATGAACACAGAGAGACAGATGACAAAGTACAGGTTCTTGAGGAACGAGTTTGGAAGTTGGGATTGAAAAATCAAAAACTTGATGAGTTACATTTTGGGATACAGTTAGCTCCCGAACTGATAAGTAAAGATGAAAGTTTTCACGAAAAACCTGAGAAAGATATGTTTTCTAAACTGCAAGAATGTGTAACTTTAGACGTGACGATACTGGAAATGACTCTGATCAGTAAACGGAAGAAAATTAGGATGAGACCTAGATATAGTTCAGTAAAGAAAGTGAAGAAAATGAAGAGAAATAAATTGAAAGCTGCAAAGAAAATTGAAGAACCGTCAGTGAAAGCGAAGAAGAAAGTTCGTAAAAGATCTAAGAATGTCAGCGCAAAAAGATCAGACACAAGTATGAAAGAGATGAAACCAGAAAAGAGAGCAATGCATTCATCTGATGAGCGTGAAAGAAAGTCCCAAAAGAAACGAGACAGGAAAGAATGGAAGAAAGTTAAGAAGAAAGTTGCTAGTGATGATTCTCACAGTGAGGAAAATATACTAATGGACAACAAGAAACGAAAAGAAAATACTTTAAGAGAAAGAGATAATACAAATAGTTTTGGCAGACTAATAGTTTCTCTACTTGACGAAAGTTGGAAGAAGAAGATGAAAAATGAAAAGCAGAGAGATGGGAAGAAGAAGAAAGAAAAGAAGAAGAAAAGGAAAAAGAGGCATGATAGCTACGACGAACAGGGATCTTTACAAGTGGAAGTAACAACCAACACGGATAATTCAAGAAGAGATATTTTGAGTAGTCGATTGATAATGATGTTTTCCTAAAGTTGGTATATTTTATGTAAAATATCGAAATTTCCATTTCACTTGTAGAAATGTTAATAATCACTAATTTATGTAGGTTTTTGATAAAATGATGGAAATTGTTCAAATGTAAATAAGCTGTTTAAAAAAATGTGTCCATGTTGTTATGAGCCAAGTATATTGAAAATTGAGAAAATGAAAAGAAAAAGTTATTTAATGTCAATTGTTTTGTATAAATTATTTGAAAACTAGTTGTGGTTCGATGAAAAAAAAAAGTATTGATGGTTGGTAGAAGTGCTGGTAAATATTATTATTGTCAATGAGCGGGTAGATATTGTAAAATTGAAAAATAGCTTTGTAATAAGAAAAAGAAAAGGAAGATAGAAATATGAAAGTAAACCTCTAAACTGTTTATGATGCTGAAAAATAAAGTGAAGAGCGAACGAGAAAGAAGGTTGTACAGATGTGCTCAAAAGAAGTCAATTGGGAAAATCTTCAGAGATCAAGATGAAATAGCGTTAACAAAAGCAGGATAGTGAGAGTTCTTGGACATAGCTACATGAAGTAAAAGTCAGTGTGTATTAAGATATAGTGCGAGAGAGGCACATAAATATAAGGTCGAAGGCGGACCGGAAATGTTGGAAAATATAAGGTCGAAGGCGGACCGGAAATGAAAAATAGTAGGTCGAAGGCGAACCGAAAATTATTGTAGTTACGTAATAAAGAACATGCTGATATTTAAGTGAAAGATTATGTCCAGAATTCTGTTGCAAGTTAAGAAATAGTTTGTTAAAGAGATAAGCGACGTATTGTATGATGTAATTTCCTGAAATTAGTACTTTGAGCATGCTGATACCTTAAAGAAGAAAGAAGAAATGAAAGGTAAAGATCATGACAAGAGAAAGGAGGTTTACTGTTTCAATTTCATGAAGTATGATGATATTTTGTAAAGATAGAAATCAAAATATGTTTATAATGTTCTACACTTACCCGCCTGTACCCGCTCTAGTAAATAATTGAATCACAACATGAAGAAAATTTAAAATTATGGAATTCCAGAAAGAGTAAAGGAGAATTTATGTAAATCAGTAAAAGCAATTCAGAAACCTGCAGAACAGTATGTGAATGCTTGAAGTTACTTGTAATAGATTGATAAATTATGTAGTAATGATTCAAAGTTGATTTTATGTAATGCATGAAGGTATATATGTAATTAAAGAAATTGAGTAATGTGTTTATTATGCCTCAATGTTTACAAATTGTAATTTTATGGAGATTATTCTTACTATGTGGTTGTAAGAAACGATTGAACAGAATTAATATGTGAAATTGAAGGAAAATCTATGTGTATTTACTTTGTTATAAGATTTTGAATTGTAACCTAATTTTTTTTAAAATGTATGTACGAGGGCTGGTCAAATATTTAAGGAGATAAAGAGACTTGGAAAGACATTAGCTCTCCTTGATCAGTCCATCTAATGCCTTTTTTGGGGAAGGGGCATCTATAACCGATTATTGTAATACTCTTCCTCCGGAACGAATGAGGAGAAAGAACACTTCACACCCCTCTTAAGTAATAGACTGTTCTGGACTTTTGGCGCACAAAGACTGCAGTCGGCGGTTAGAGGTTATGACGTCGCGTCTTTGCGGTTCGTGTTCGCGCGCTCGTTGCTGGCAAGACTTGGAAAATTTGCAGTGACACGAGCAGTTGACATTATTTATATTTCGTTATGTTGAAACGCTGAATTGAATAGTGAGTTCGATCCCAAAAAGGAACTTGAACGGTGAACTTGCAGCCTGGAAGAAGGGAAGAGTTGCATCGTAACCGGATCGAATCGTCGAGAGGTGGCTTCTACAGACTGGAGCGGAATGATCAGGAAGTGCATTTCAGAAATTAGGAAGATACGACAACAGTGGTTTTGTCAGTGATAAGTGAACCTTGTTTAAGTGTCGAGAGCTCTCGTGAATATGGTTTATGGATTATTAGCGTCGATCAGTATAAGGTAACAAGTACAGCGCTGAACTACAAAAAAGCTAGCTAAAACCGTGAGTAATATTTCCAATGTGTTACATTTTAATTTTGTGTTCATTTTTGTAAAGTGTATACATTGAAACTTCACCGAGACAATCAGGGCATTCTCTGTATATCCCTGTATCTGGATTTTCCGGTGTAAACCAGGTGAAGGAGACTTAACAAGGGCCTCCTTGCGATTGTTTAAGTAAAAATAGAATTTGAGTAATAAAAACATGTGAAATGTAATTTTCATCTTTGCTTCATTCATTTAATCAGGTTTTGTAAAAAACTGAAAACTCCTGCTTGTATCTTGAACGAAAGCAGGCAAACGCATTTCGTAAGCTAAATACAACTTTTAATGTTATAGCGACAAATAGGAGGGGTCCCCCCCACTTATTGCTCCTTTTTCCCTCGCAGTATTGTCTCTTAACCTTAAGCATCGTGGTGGTTGATTTTGGAACCATGCCTATATTTCCGGAGAACAGATGGTCGATATTTCAATCTGCAGCGCGTGGCAGCAATTAATGTGCCATTTCTTGAAAACTGCAGATGCTATTTCAATTCTCTTTTTTTTTATCTTTAGTATACATATTAAGGTATGACATACTCAAATTACAAAACAATATATCCATTGTTACTATTATTAACAAGTGAAGTTTGAAAAAGTCCTTTGTTTCCCTTGGTTGAAAAGAAATTGAAAATCACAGTCCAGGGGTGAACCGGGGGCAAAGGCCGAAGTTTGAAATTTTCCGTAATGCAAAATTTCCAAATGCCGTTATTTCCTGGATTTTTTAAACATTGCGGCATGCGCATTACATATTTGGTCCATCCAGGGTTCATAGGGCTGATGCTAGAAGCGAAATTGTGGAAATGTTCCTTAAGCTGTCAACACTGCCACTTTATATAAAGTTATTTATTTAGCCAAGAAGTATCAGTCTGATTTCAATGAAACTTTGCAATGTTGTAGGAATGTACCACCTACATTCACTTCGGTCCATTGAGGGGAGCACAGATAAGGGGATTCAGAGACTTGTAAAAGAAAGTGGGATGGTTTAATAAATGATCTTTAAAGATTTCTTGTCAATGAATGATGAAGTATTTCTCCTTGAGTCGTTTGTTGCATAACTGATTTGTTTAAAAAATATAACTTGTTTAATTTTAGGGGAAGGAAAACTACGCACCAACTGGCATTCTCTCTTACACTTGACTCTGTGGAAGTGGCATCATTAGATTTTGTAGCTCCAGACGAGCAAGTTTTTGACTACTGGACTGATGGTATAAATGCTTTGCTAGGTAAGTTTAATAATGTTTAACAGTTTTTGTTTTCAGTGTCTTGAGATAAAATACATGTGGGAGAAATAACAATTTATTTTATTAGTAAATGAATACACAATGCTTTCCACGGTCAAGTTGCCCATGGAGTGGCGGCTGGCTTGTCTGCTGGCAAACTGGATGCAACTTCAACATAACTGGAACTTCAAGCTATGTAATTAAATAAGCTTGTACAATTACATTGATAGTTACGTTTAAAATGAGCATATACCTTGTGTTGTAACTGTCCTGCATCCACACATATACAGCATCTTTTAGAAAATTTTCACCAACACATTTCAGTTCCTCTTCTGAATTTGCTTCAATTTCTCTTGCGATGTCTTCTTTTAATTCTTCTAATGTAGGGCTACATGTTTAAAAGCTTGGTAGCTTACCATGCAGATGTCATGGAAATGTGCAAGGCACCAGAAGGATTTTTTTGAGAGTATGGTCGAACCGTGCTCCAACATAGTCTAGTTTCTCCTAAGTAAGCACATGCTGTTTTACCCTTCGTTCTTATCAAGAACAGACCCTGTTTCCATAAATTTCTTCACAAGTTTTAAAACACTGTCTCTGTGTGCAACAGGAACATCTGGGAATTCTGCTGGAATGCCTTCTAACTTCCCTACAAGAATTCGTAATGACGTAAGAGTCTTACATAATAATTTGTTGTTTTAAATTGTATGTTGGGCATGGCATTATTAGACTGCAGAAAAGCACAAGTAATATGTAAACTAAAACAAAACAATCTAAAACACTTGTTAACACCTCACAAACACATGCAAATTGGACACCAAATATCTAGATAGTGAAGCACAGGCACATCCAGTGCCTTCAGCAGAAATCTGTGGGTCTAAATGGCAGTAGATGCACTCTCACTGCCCAGCATGCTTGCTGCCGCTCCACGGGCGACTTGACTGTGAAAGGCACTGTATTTTATAAAGTGTCAATAAGACAAATTAATTAGCACTCTCTCTGGATTGGTTGATACAGGCATATTGGTTTATCCAAAATTGGAGGTAATTTTACTGATATGGTGTACTTATAAATAGCACAAAGTTACAAAATTCTGCCATTTGGCTAATATTTTTACACAGATGTAATTGTATATGCTCTAGCTTTCTAATGGCCGCGGTGGCTCAGTCGGTAACGCGTCTGACTACCATGCTAAAGGTCCCGGGTTTGATCCCCGGCCGGTTCAAATCCGGGAACTTTTCTAACGATGGAAGCGGCCCCGGCGCCCACCCAGCGTCGAATAACATGGGTACCTGGGGGAAACCCTTGGGGGTAAAGGCGGTCAGGGGCGTGATGATGATCACATCACCCCCACTCACGACCGGATCAAGAAAGTGTGGGGCGTTACCCCCACACCCCCTATACGCCTTCATGGCATGGTGCTATGCACAGGGGAGCACTTTACCTTCACTTTTACCTTTTCTAGCTTTCTAAAATATGTTCCTAATCATTTCAAATAGAACCCTGTTGCCATCCCTATAGTTGCATACATCAACAAACCGTTCGGTCACTCGCCGTGGCAGAGTTGGCAGCATAACATGTTACAAAGCCATAGGTCCCAGGTTCGAACCTTGGATTAAGCTTGTTTGTCCCATCATCCATTTCATCAGATTATCCATATCATCTCATTGTACTTGAAAGGTAGAAAAAAAGATTTCAAAATAACCGAAGCAGAAAGAAAGAATGAAGGAAGGAACATCTGCAATTTTGTAACAGATTGGTTGAATATTAGTTATCGTATCAGTAAAGTGTATATGGACCCATGCATATTGTAAAATATCGATAGTAATTGTTATAGTAAGAGTATTTTGTATTTATTTTTCATCGCTTTTCTTCCACTTTTGACTAATCATGACAATCTTGGTAAGTGATGATTTGATGAAATTGAAGGGACACTTGGATAGAACACCTATGCCCAACTGTGATTCGAACTTGGGAACTTTGGTGGCCACATTGAAAGTGCCCCACTTATAGCTATACAGATGCAAATTACTAACTTCCGCACAATTTACTTTACTATGAATTTTGGTGCCCACGCCACCATCCACACAGAAACTTGTTGTTTTCCTGCAGTAAAATTGCTGTGTATGAATTGACCACTTATGTTCACCCACCAAGTGAGCTAATGGTAATAACAATGCTTCAGATGGTGATTTATCATATGACGGTATCAGAATGAGTACCATCATAATGTGAATATTAAAATAATTTTATTACTCGTAATTTTTGATTTGAGGTCATATTTGGTGCTTTATATCAGTACAAAATTAATTTGCATCACTTTGGCTTTGTTCTTATTTAAGTACATATCCAAACTTCACGTATTTACAAAACTTTTATAATTTAGCGATGTAATTTGGTTTGTGTTCAAGAATATGCTTACCGAAAATTGCCAATTTATGCATAATCGCACATATGTTTGGTTTCAACAGCTTTTATTTGCTCTTTCATCAGTAAATGGGTACGAACATGTATTTAAAATGTATTACTAACATGTACAAACCATTTAATATAAGTTTTGGTTGATTTTCGAAGATAAACTTACGATTTGCTAAAATGAGCACCTTGAAGAGTAATCCTAAACTTGCAAGTAATCCTAAACTTGGAAACATAGCCAACTCACATAAAGGGAAAAATCTAAGTTGCGCGTAAATAACCTTTTTCCCACCAAAATTGTAAAACTTAAAATAACTGAAAAAGGTGAAAATAAAATACGTAAACATGTAATTGAATATTGTAATATCTATTTTATTGCATCTAATCTATTTTACAAGCATTTTAATGTATAATAACTGTACAACTCGAAATTTGTCACTTGAAATATGTTCGCAAGTTTGTATACTGTGCAAAAAGTGGTAGCAGTGTGAGTTGGGATACACTGCCTGATCTGTAAGATCAACCTCGACGGAAATGAAGTCGCTAAAAGTTTTCGGAAACTGAAATTGGAACTATTGATTAATAACAGGAAGATTTGTGTATATAATGTGATATAGCAGAGCAAATAAGTACTATATTCGCATTTAATAATTGAAATTGCGTCGAAAAGTACTTAAAAGGTCCAAAGGACATTAAATCTGTGAGCAGATGGAATCACGTAAAATGGCAGCCATCTTCTCTTAGTGTGGAATAATGAGATAAGTATCTTACATGCATGTACCTACAAAAGTGAAGGCCTATATTTGCAAATATACAAAAAGTGTGCACTTGGAATGTGAAAAGTCAATTGAACGTACAAATACACAAAATTCGTATTTGATTCTTATCTTATAATCGAGCATTTGGTCTCGATTTTCTTCGTAAAGATCTACGCAAAGTCGGAAATAATTCTTCATGATAATAAATAACTTAATGTGGTAAACTTGAAGATAAATCTGTAACATGCGAACAGGTTAATGCAAAACAATATTTATGCTTCAATATATATATATATATAAACATGTACTGAAGTTATGTATGAACTTGTTAATCTCAGTTGTTGAATTTAGTTTAAATATACAGAGTGTTAATTCTCGATCTTGGTAATTTTTCTTAAGTACTCAAATGTGAATACATATTTCTGCCAGTAATTTTGCAACATAGAAAATTTAAAACTTGAACTTCTCGTATTTTGTCATGTAAAATTATGAAACCATTTTCTTTATTTTTTTATATGTGAATTTCATCTCGACCGTATAGTTCACTAAGCCGAGGAAAGAAGGTCGTGATAATCATTGTCTGGACCCTACGGAAAGAAACTTTATGATTTCTATATACAAATTAATGTCTACAATAATTCAATTACTGGAATCAGTGAATTTCCTGCTTCATTATAAGACAAAACAAGTTTTTTTTTTGTTTTTTTTTTTGGTCATAAAACTTCAGTTCTCAAATATATTTACAGGTAACAAAATGATGAGCAAGGAAACAGAAAATGACCTTGAAACTCTGTTGAGCATGGATATTAAGCTACGATTACTAGATGCAGAAGGTGTCGACATTCCGCAAGACCCGCCACCTGTGCCTGCCGATCCTCCCAACTACGATTTCTGCTATGAACTGAAATAGGGCAATATCTGTAAGAGTACAATTATACCACGCTTTAATATTTTACATCGATAGAATTAAATGCTAGAATTATATTATACACTCAAATACTGTATAATGTATTTAAATTATTTTATTTGTTCAGTGCAAGAAAGATCTAGTGCAAACTATACTTTTACATATCTGTTTTTTAGTTAGACAAAAGAAGTTTTAACTGTTTGAGAAGTTCAATTATTTGTGTATATATCGCTTATACAATATACATAGGACAGATGGCTTATTTATTTAGTATTTGACTTGGTGAAAATATTAGGGCTGAGCCGATACCACTTTGAACCGATACCAATGCCGATACTCTCACCAATACCCACTGCTACCGATACGTGTATAATTCCAATTTGAAATAAAAAGGATAATTATATATATGTGTGTGTGTAATTTTTATTATGCTTACATTTTATACTTATGCATTTCTGACGATGAATAAATTAACCCACCAAACGATGCATCTTAACTTTACAGTATATTTTAGATAAGTGACAATCAATCAGATGTTTCAAATATGTGAGAAATATTAAGATAAGCTAAGATCTAGGAAATAGTGTTGTCGTCACCCCACCCCTAATGTTGAAGAATGAGATCATGCCTCTTCAACCTCCTCTGAAAGTAAAGGACCACTCTTCCCAAACTAACATTAAATCATCCGTGATTACAAGAATAATGGGTGATTTACCAGCCCTGGACACGACGTATAAAACTAACAGTAAAGCTGTAATGTGAAACCAATCTTGTCTCTTTTTTGTCCTTTATCAGAAAGAATAAAAATTAGTAAACAAAATTTAAGGAGGAAATGGAAACTTACCAGTCTCTTGCTTCTACGTATATCAGGCGATCGACTTCAGTACAGTGATATTCCGAAGTGACTGCTTTTGATATAATATACTATCGGAAAATGATTTCTAGAAATAATAAATGCAATGTTTTATCGCTTGGCGTGGAAGGAAATCCAAACACATCACTACAGTTTCCATCAACTGTCGTTCAAAGAAAATTATTCCATTGTCGCATTCCCTGTGCCGCCAATACACGCCTGTTGAAACCCAGTTATCCAGGTCTGAACAAACAAAAGTCTAAAGTCGGAAAAGAAAAGGTGATTAGCCCAGGAATATGCTATGTACTATGTCTGAGACACGTCCACCACTCACGTGGGTGATGACTGTTTTGACTGCGGGAGGTCTTTAAGGAGAGAGATGTCCACAATACACGAGGTGCCTCGTTAGCTACCGGAACCTCGTAGGGTTTATTGCTACACGAGACCGCATCTGTAGGAACAAAGCTTGGTAGGCTTCGATGGAACTCCTATAGGGATAATTTCAAGTTACCCTTGATTTGCAAGATTCTTGACCGCGAGTCTTATCTGCGTATAGATCTTTGTGTCATGTACTTGCTGTTCACGGAAACTTGAGTACAGGTTCACTTAACAAATGCACAACTATTTTTTTTTCAAAACCAAAAGTAAGTTGGAAAAGCTGAAGGAACGTTTGAAAGGGAACTTATTTTTGTTTTGGCCGTGCTTCTAGCTACTGAAGAACAATGGTATCGGCCAGTATCGGTGCAAAAAATATCAACTGATACCCATGGTATAGGCCATTACCGATACGTCTGTATCGGCTCAGCCCTAGAATATATATTTTGAACCATTGTCATACTATGTTCTCTTACTTATTGTTATTCTGTACACTCATAATAACAATACATTAAATATTTGTGTATAATTTATGAATTACCATAGTGCTGTATAAGTAGGAAGTAATTTTGAATGTTTAATTGTGCCCTGTTTTCAGTTTTAGTGTTTCTTTTGTGCCTTTTATTTATTTAGCTTTCTAATTTTAATGTAATTTGCAACAAGAAAAACGCATAACTGGGGACCAAGATAATTATTATTTGAAACATGAATTTTTGTCAGCTTAAGGTATTAAGCTATTTTTAATGTCTATTTCATACCTTGTGTCAGAGTTGAAGTGCATAAAAGCTAAGCACACATTACTAATGTGAATAATGAATTATAGCATACATTTTATTCCTCCTATTTTCAATATTGTGATGTGACCTTTTGTTTCTCAAGGTGAAGCAATAAACTTAGTATGCAACGAAGCTAGGTTTGAACACTGGTTAAGGCTTTGTTCGTCCCATCACTAATTTGTCTGTCATTATTAATTCTCATTGCCATGATTAACCTAAGATGCAGAAAAGCTATGTAAAAATAACCTAAAAGTGCATGGTGCAACAGTTCTATGAGGGCTAAGGGCCTGCTAAGCAGCTTTTCATTGGTTGATCAGCACATCGAGACCCATCACCACTGTTTTCTGGGTTTCGAAACCTGAGCCTACTACTTCGTCCTTCTCAAGTAGCTCCGCACTTGTCCTCACAATGCTGTGTCAACACCTAAATTTTGGGAGCTCCCACCTGGTATCGAATATGGTACTGCTTATACCAAAGGCAAAAGCATTAACCAATTGGCTACGCAGGACCCTTCATAAAATAACAAAAATAGAATAAAATCTTTATTATGAATTAAGTGAAATCAAATGCCTGTATAACATCAGATTGTTGGAAAAATTAAAATATACTAGTGAAGGACTACAATGTAAGCTACGAGGGTTATATTTTAAGTAAGGTCAGTTTTGCAATATAAACGAAGTAAGTAAATGTTTTTCAAAAAAACATTTATTTTCTGAATTTACATACACTTCTCTATTTTTCTACATAATTTCCTTGCCAGTTTAAACATTTATCGTAACAAACTACGAGTTTTTGGATACCCTCCTCATAGAACTCTGCCGCCTGTGAGATAGCCTGTTACTCACGGTCGTTTTCACTTCTTCATCAGTGTCTAAACTCTTGCCGCCCAGGAAGGTCTTCAGATGGCGGAAAAGGTGGTAGTTGCTAGGTGCAAGGTCTGGACTGTATGCGGATGATCGAATACCTTCCAGCCAAAAGATTCCATCAGATCATCATTCGCATACAGTCCAGACCTTGCATCTAGCAACTACCAACTTATGATAATAGGAAATAATGCACATTCCTGCCCCTCCGTAGTTGCTTGGGACATTCGTCGGCTTGAAAATAATTCTTTTTTTAAAGAGCATATTTTTTTTTTAATAATGGTGATAATATTTCTCTATGCTAAATTTCTAAGCGAGATATTAGGTGGGCAACTGCTCCCTCTCCCCCCCCTTCCCAATGCACATGCCTATGTAGCTGTGCATTAAAGACTGTAATAATAATAATGTTTGATTTTAACTTACGATCTGCAGTATTTCAAGTAGAAGTTTCAAGACTTTAAAGCACATTCCAGTTGCTTTATCCATGGAGATTGCCACATAAGTTAATAAAATTTAATGCATTATCTGTGTATTTTTTCCGATTTTTGTTAAAAATTGCATGAGCCATATCGGACTTTCAGATATAAATGCATATGGTAGCAATAGGCTAATTTATCAAGGTGACCACTAGATTAGAACAAATAATTATTGCTTCCATTTTTAAATTATGTCCTGAATTTTTATTTTTTATTCATGTTGATAGATGTGTGTGTTTTGTATTTGTGTCTTGATATATGTTCTTATCTAATACGTCTTTAGCAGATTTTAACGTATGTGCATTCTATGATTGAAATATCAATTTGGCAAAATTATGGTCTATTTTACTGATGAGACAATATGCAATACGCAGTTATCACGCATGAACTAATATCTACCAGAAAAATCAGTCCTGTGTAAATTATAATGTTAGGATTCATACTTCAGTATTTTTAATCATCTTTTCTTGTCTTGATTATATTTAATATGTGGATGCCTCATTTATTTGTATTGTAATTTCCAGTGCACAATTCTGAAATGCAGTGTCAGGATGGTATAAGAGTCTTTAGGACTGTTATTGCAAATTAGAGCCTTATATAAGACCACTTCGGTGAACATTGTAGCCCCATGTGTTTTTGTAATATATTTTTTGTTGGTTTTGTCAGCTTATAGCATTTTGTTATGTTTGTTTTGATGGTCATCCCAAAGCTTCTAAATAATTGTATTTTATTATAACTAAAGCAATTATGTCACTGCACTGCCAGTAACTAGGTATGTTATTGTATTCTGTTAATCAACAAAATGTATTTACCAAAGATATGTGAATTACATACAAGGAAGTTGAATGATATTATTTTATGTTCTGTGTTGTGTTCAGATCTGAAAAGTAATTTTATGTACTATTTTGTTATAAAATCAGCAAAGTATGCAGTGTGTTGTGTGTATCAGAACATTTATACATTATGTGAAGAATATAGAATTTTTTAAAAGACATACTTAATTTTCTTTCACGTGTTATATTAAGTGAAGAAATCATGAAGACAAACACATTATGATGGAATAACAACATGCTAGGAACTTTAGGTACTGGCCTAAAGGTGTAGCAAAGTTTAAGTACACTATAAGCTCAGTTAAGTAGAACTGAATC
The DNA here is from genome assembly GCF_977018435.1 of Lepisma saccharinum. Lineage (NCBI taxonomy): Eukaryota > Metazoa > Arthropoda > Insecta > Zygentoma > Lepismatidae > Lepisma > Lepisma saccharinum. The sequence goes on along the minus strand of NW_028142959.1, from coordinate 19,253 downwards.
TAGTTAAAAGTGGGTTTCAAACACTGTACATATGAGCATGGGCTTAACTTAGGACCTAATTTTGAGGGGGCAGAATCAAACTGGGCCTAATTTTGAGGGGACAGAATCAAACGGCCTAATTTTGAAGGGGCAGAATCAAACTAAACTGGGCCTAATTTTAAGGGGGTAGAATCAAAGTGGGCCTAATTTTAAGGGGGCAGAATCAAACTGGGTCTAATTTTGAGGGGGGCAGAATCAAACTGGGCCTAATTTTAAGGGGGCAGAATTAAACTGGGCTGAATCAAAGTTCGGGCCTAATTTAGAGCGCTTAGAATCAAACCTGGGTGTTAACTTTGAGGAAGAGATTCGAAAAGTTTTCCATCTCAAAAAAACTGCATCCAGGATTATTTGCTAAATAACTGATGTTTACGAAATCACAAATATAACTTTTTATCACTTTGCTCCTCAGGCCCCCTAACTTTTAAAATTTAATATAACTTTGCCCCTGCCAAGTTACGCCTATGCATATGTGCGCACAACTGGCGTAACTGAAAGATATTTTTTAGTACATAACAGGCAGATTGCAATAACTTAGTACTATGTTTGGCTGTTGGAGCACAAACATAGTGGTGCCTCTGTGAGCAAGAATTTGAAACTTAGGAGATATTTACTTCTAACACTAGAATGTTGATACTTCACACTTCTAAGTTATACATTTCCAAGAAAGGTGGAGTTACGCCACTTGTGCTCTGAACCCCCTCATATGTCTCCACAAGGAATTGATCAGATAATCTTTGATTACAACATGATAAGATTCACCACTGTGCTAGTGGGGGATTCCTTTAATGATATAAAGTGTATTGAAACAGTTTCTAATAATTTTACTGATCCAATGTTTCTAAGTAACTTAGAAAGTAACTTGTAAGGTGGTGCAAAATTCTGTCATTGTGTAACTCATTTTGTTATAAAACTATACAGTGGAAAGTCGATCTTATATTTTGCAGGGGACCAAGCTGAATAAGCTTAAAATGCAGAAAAATGTAAAATAGAGGAAAATTTTATAGCATTTTACTATGTTGAGATCATCAAGATTGTATGTGTAATATAGAAAAATGTAAAACATAAAATCGGAGTTCCACTGTAATTCATATACCCTGGTTCTCTAAAGTTAAGTGCCTTAAATATTCAGTAGTCATTGAAGTCAGCCAAGTTCATACACTAATTAAGGGGGTTAACGAACCAGTCCCATTCTTCATGGAACATTTGCAGTATATCACATCAGTTATTTAAATCAGTGTTGGTAGAACATTCAAATCTGTCCATTCCAAACATCTATAAATGCTTTCACTCTGATTCACCAAACTGACGTTTTAATTTGTTCTGTGTGTTCTTTAATATACAGCATGTCCACAAAGTCCTGCTACCGTTACTCCTAAACTATATGAGATAAAGACATGCGGTTTTTTGCAACGTGTTCTACAGCTCTCAAAGTTTTATTTACAATTACAACACTTCCACATGCGCCCCGGTAGTTGCTCTCAGGACGTCGAGACAATATTCGATCTCCATCCATACACGCTGCAGCATAGCAGCATCAACCTGTTCGAGAACTTCTGCAATTTGTGTAATAATAATAATAAAATACCACTGCTGATTAAAACTTTGAGAGCTGTAGAACACGTTGCAAAAAACCGCATGTCTTTATTTCGTATAGTTTAGGAGCTATGTTTCATTGTAATGGTAGCAGGACTTTGTGGACATGCTGTATATTCACTCACACAAATTAAAAATCAACAAGAGTTTTGATGAAGGAGATGAATTCCAGTTCTTCGTTAAATATGTAGTTCATTGCATTATTGACACCAGCAATAATCCACTGTCAGTACATTCCTACTAAATAGATTTATTACACAGTCGAGTAAAACATTGTGCACAGTGATAGACAGTATTTTCAATTTCCCAATTTCTTTCTTTGTGAGCTTGCTAATTTTAAAGAGATGCTTGTTCAATTGTTTTAATTCAGGAAGATATGATGTAATGAATATAGGAAATACCTTCCATAATTTTTCGCAGGTTTATCTTGGACCAATTCAATATTACTGTAAATAGTGTCGTAACTAACTTGTAATGCAAACTTGAAATAAGTTGTTGCTTTAGGAGAATATGGTATCGCTTCTTCGGTAAACCAGATAACTATTCTTTAAATAGACTGACAGATAGTAGCATAAAAAGAATTTTCTCTAATTGTATAACTGACTATATGAGACTGCAGTGTTTCCAGACATCTACTACGTAAAAAGGATATAAGAAATTACTCTGTATTATTTACATCATTCATTGACTGGTCTACACTTTTAAGCAAACACAAATGTTCCTTTTTTGTGTATATATTTGATTTGTATAAGCCATTGGGAATGCTGCAATCTCTGTTTATTTTAACTTTTTGTATTTGGGAAGTGAATCTTATCTTGATAAGAAAAGTGATAATTCTCTTATCTAAGAAAACACAATTTGTTCATATTTCAATAGTCTTTTGGTTCAGTACATGGTGTTTTTCTACAAAACTACATTCAGAAAGATGTGTGAAGTGGAAAGTGGAACTTCAGCACCAAAAGTTATCAGTGTTGCTATTCAGTTCGGCAAAAAATATGAACTTTTGAAGATTGATGAGGAAGATTCTCTCAGTTCAGTAACTCAGCATTTGTGTGACTTATTTCAGCTGGGGGATGGTGATAACTATGCACTGCAACTGTATAACAAGGGGAGTAATGTGTGCAAGTATATCACGGAAAAAAACCGGGGTGAAGTGCCAAATGGCGCTATCCTTAACCTGACATTTTCAGCGACGAGGAATGTTGTTGCGTGCATTGAAAAGTTAACATCAGCAACAAAACCTGTAAAACATGCACATCTTGTGCGGCTAGCTTACCTCAGCACCGACCCAACTTTTACTCAAGAATTCATCAGTAAGCAGGGACTGACGCTACTGATTTCACTAATCCAAGATGGTTTACTAGATGACTGCGGTTTGTGCGAGGCACTGTCCTCACTTCTTCAGCTGTTGGAGAACGGTAACATATCCTTTGATGTGTTAGATGATGACTTCATTGCCAAATTGGTTGGCTATGTAATCAACCCTGTAGAATCTTTGGGTGATAATTTGGTCGAAGTTGTTCTGTCCGTTCTATACAACTTTGTAGACCACAGTTCCAGTAAATACAAGTTTGATGGGGAAACACTTTTGACAAAACTTGTGCATTATTTGCAAAGCCAAGTGGATGGAACGAGACAAAATGCAATCACTTTCATTAACTCTATTTTGCTCAGGGCAGACAATGATACTAGGAAAGATATACTGGAAATTTTGAATTCGCGGGGGATTGAAAAAGTGATCAATGAACACCTTTTGTTTAACAACTTTGAGTCTGGCTTGAAAGATGGAATTGAACATGAACTGTATGTTTTCCAGACAACCGTACTTGCACAGTTAGAGGGCAAATTGAAACAAATTTTGAATTTAGAAGACTCTGAGATCTCTGCTAAACTAAATATATTTTCCATAGTTGCATATGGAGATGGAAGTTACTCAAAACCAAAAAGCAAGCTTTCTACAGTTTACGAAATAAGTCAACTTCCGTCATGTTCAAAACAACCCATTATCCGTTTGAGCAAACCACCACTTTCCATTTTAGACTTTGAGTGCCTCGACTATTTTGTCATGAACTATCCGGACGAGTTTAAGAAACTAGCTTTAGAAATCCTTGTCAAACCTGACAATTATGGTTGTACATTAGGTGAAGCATGCAGGGATGTGGTGAGGCTAATTTGCAAGATACTGCGTGTTGGGAAGCAACCAAGCGAGCATGGTAGATCATATTTCCCAATGTTCTTCACACACGATCATCCATTTGAAGAGCTGGTTTGTCATGCTTTAATGCTTATGAAGAAGACGCGCAAGGAGATGCAGGCTACGGCCGAGGACTACCAGAAATTGCTTTATGTAATGCAGGAGCAAATAAGCAAAACGCTGATAAAGTTTCCTGCTTCGATTGACTTATTCAAGTCTCAGCTGGAGAAACTACCATACTCGGAGATATCAAAGATGCGGCAAGATGAATGGTTATCAAAAGAAGAGTGGGAATTAGAAAACTTTCAGTCCATTTTGGAACTGAAAGAAGAATTAACTCCCGAGTACACTGAACTTGTCGAGCAAAATAGATTGAGAATGCTGATGAAGGGATCTAAGTTTCCCAAGTATTCGTCACGTGGTCAAGTAAGTTGTAATATGAGTGTTATACAGGGTGAGACAGAAAAACCTGATGATTTTTAAAATGATATAATACAGTAAGTAAAAAGAGTTCATCTTTATTCATGTGCTAGCCTTACAACCATATGTATGCCATTGTTATTGGATAAGAAATATGATTTACACCAACATTAAGTGCGGAAAATAAGAGCTTGCAAATGGCTCTCATTTTGATCCACACGGTGCTGAAGTCGGTCGTAGAAACTTCTCTTTTCTGGGGAAGAAAAAACCTGGAGATTGTTGTTTTCATTGCGTTGCATTGTGGGAGAGGAGGTGGTGGGCATTCCACTCCTCACTAGCTACCATTTCAGTCACCATGGAGCTGTGGAATGAAATGCACCTTGCTTTCATTGTTGAAACACTGAAATGGGCACCATTAGCTTGATGTTCTTTTCTGCACTTAATGTTGGTGTAAATCTTTTCTTTCTTTTTTTTTCAACAATAATGGCATACATATGAATGTAAGCCTAGCACATGAATAAAAACTAACTCTTTTTATCTACTGTGGTATATAATTTTAAAAATCGTCAGAATAATTAACATCAAAGTACTTACAAACTGTATTTTCTTCCCTCCTTGTCCAACATTTGAGTCAATCAACATGATGACTGGAACTTCAAAACTGGAAGTTTTAAAAACATTAATAGAATGTCTGTTACAAACATTAACTTCACTAAACATTCATAACATACTTCCTGCCTGGTTTATATGTTTTGGACAGAACAAAAGTTTCAAAGTTTAAGAAGGCCATTGTGCTAATGGTTGCAATGTTGAGCAAGGAAGAAAGAAAATGCTAGTCGTAAGGACTTTGACCTGTACTGTTCTCATTATTTATTTTTCAATCATAAATTACGTTTTGCATGTATGTACATGTATACAGTGCTCGAAGTTGGAATTCCTAGTTGGAGCAATGCTTGTTCTAGTTTGGGGATAACTGCAAGAATGCTTGTATGGTTCAACATGGAGACAGAAGAAGGTACGCAAATTATCCTAGCTGGGGGATGCTTTGCACAAATTTTCTAAACTGGGGGTTAGCACCCCCCTCCCATTTTCCCCCTACTTTGAGCACTAGAGATATGTTAAAAGTATGTCTACTTTATGCTCAGTTAGGTTACTCTGGCCTGGACCTACAGTTTAAAGTGGGATCCAAACCACTGCAATTTTCATCCACTGGCTATCAAACCTAGAATGTTTTGTGGTACTTTAGTATTATACGGACTACCTGGTTAGATTATCTTAGGTGTATTAGTCCCAGTTTCAGGATCAACAAAATCATGTTTGCAAGGGGAATATACAGGGTGGCTCAATAAGTCACTTAACACCCCTAGTACAAGGCCACTGCGGCATGGAACGTGAAAATCGCGATGACCAATCGTTGCTTGGCCAAGGGGGAACCACATTGACGTCACCTACATGGTCGGCAGCCATCTTGATGTCCGCCATCTTGAATTCAACTTCAGAAATTTAAATGGGAAGGGGGTTCGTGTGACATCAAAATGGGCTAGAAACTTTAATTGTTGCAGAGTTAATAATACCACAAAGTTATAACACATGATCAATATGACGTCCCTCTTGCGCAACACACACGTGTAATCGTCTCTCCCATGACCTTACCACATTCTGAAGAACCTCAGGAGTTATTGCAGTACAGGCATCCACAATGCATGTGCACAAATGGGCCAGATCCCTGATTTTTGTAGCATACACCATGGCTTTCAGGTGTCCCCAGAGGTAAAAGTCCAATGGTGTCAGGTCAGGTGAGCGTGCAGGCTATTCCACAGTCCCTCGGTGACCAATCCAGTGGTGAGGGTTGATCCAGTTACTGATGGACTATCATCCCATAGTGCGGTGGAGCACCATTTTGCTGGAACCATTCAGGATAGCTCCCATCCTCGGACAGTAAGGATGGTAAAATCTGCTCCCATAGCAGAAGCAAGTAGCCCTCTGCATTTACGTTGCCCTCAATGAAAAATGGACCAACAAGTCGGGAACCCCAAGTACCACACCACACCATTAGCTTCCCACCCTCCCATCACCTTGCTGGGATCTGTCCAATGTGGATTTTCGGGTGACCAGTACCGCAGATTTTGCTTATTCACCTCCCCCGACACATAAAAATTAGCCTCATCACTGAACAGAATCTTGCTACCGACGGCAGGGTCACATTGCAGATGTGCTATAGCTCACTCACAAAACTGCAAACGCCTGTCTGGATCGTCCTCACTAAGGTGCTGCTGCAGCTGCATCTTATATGGATGCCAGTGGTGGTCGCGTACAATCCTTTGAATTGAACCCCTGCTGACATCGCTTTCCAGCGCCAGTCTCCATGTGCTACGGGTTGGGAACTTTGCAAATGATGCCAACACCGCTACATCCGTGGCTGTTTTAGGACGTTCATGTCGCGGCTTGTGGTCCACAGATCCAGTATCTTGAAACTTTGCCAGCAACTGGCTGACGGCCACATGTGACACCGGTTGTCTTGCAGGATTGCAGTTGTTATTGAAGTCTGCAGCAATGTCACACGTACTTCTCTCCCCTGACATCAATATGATGGCAATCCGTTCCTCACGTGTTAGTGGCATTTTTGTTCACATCAGTGAAAAAGGAAATGTGCTACTCTTGACACGAGCAATTCACATCATCACTCTTTTAAACTTTTATGTAAAGACAAAACACAATCGTAATTCCCATGTCAACCAATACTACAAGATATGTATATGCTGGTAAGTCAATATCCGGACATTTTCAGTGATTGGTCTAAACAATAAATACCACATAATCACATACTAACGATAATTTGAATAAACATTTAAGCAAAAAGGAAAGGATGTGTCACTCTCCAATGCGGGAATCACCCTTAAATTTAAAGTTAGGTGAAAACAAATGTCACAGTTGTTTTCCTGGTAAAATTCTAACCCATTTTGATATGTTGCATGACCCCCTTCCCATTTAAATTTCTGAAGTTGAATTCAAGATGGCTGCCGACCATGCGGGTGACGTCAATGTGGTCTCCACTTGGCCAGGCAACGATTGGTCATCGCCATTTTCATGTTCCATGCCGCAGTGGCCTTGTACTGGAGGTGTTAAGTGACTTATTAAGCCACCTTGTAGTTTAATGTAGACAAATGAGGTAATCCGTATAATACTAAAGTATGTCTGTGAGGGGAATATAATTTAATATAGACAAATGAGGGAGTATGTATAATACTAAAGTACCTGTTTTGTTACAAGGCTTCCAAGGAGGACCTGTGATATGAAAGTTCCGGGCAAGTTTCAAGGCACCCATTGATATGCTGAAAAATCAGTTCCGTAATAGCAGTACTATTCAGCTACTGGAAACGGCAACTGCTTCGGAACACTCGTTGATCTACTGAAATCTATAGAGAACAACAGACTAAAGTAGAAAACAGTAGCAATACAATTCAGTTACTGAAAACCGCAGGTGTTTCATAATACCTATTGATCTACAATCAGTAGACTGAATTTTGAAGCATAAAATTTTCTTTCTTTTTTTAGAGAATGAAAGGTAAATTTTGGTCAGCTTGCCTTGCTCCAAACCATAAAACTTTGCATTATGGAAACTTGAAAGGAACAGAGGAAATTGATTTTGACAAGCTTAATCAACAGATTGCAATCAGTAGTATCATTAATATAATCACTGGGAAAGACTGTCCACACATGAAGGAAGTAAGGTAAATATATGTATTACGTAATAAGGTTAATAACAACATCTGCATATGTTTTAAATTATGATCAGTACACAAAGTTTCTAACTAACACTCAGTTCAATACAAATAAAATGAGCATGATAGTTTTAAATTAAAGAGCTTTATCACTAGTCTGGGAAGGACCATTTCTACCAAGTACACATCTGATGATGATAATAGGAAACTTATCGTATGAGCTCAAGACCCAGGAGCCTATATAAGTTGAAGACATTTCTTCAACTTATTTGAATATTTTGTCATACATGCAAGAAATCAATGGTGGATATCGAATGATAATGCGTAATTACTATCACCATGAAAAAAGAGTAATTTTTAAAAAATAAAGTCTGCTACACTTCACATATTTCTTGTTCTTGGCAACTCACGAATAAACACGCAGGCATTCTATTGAAGAAATCGTAAATTTGAAATATCATAGAACAATGTGACAACATGTTTAATAGCACACTTTCCACTACGGACGTTCACTTCAACAATATTTATACTAAGAGAACCAAACATAACAGGCCTTCCCTAACATCATAGGCATTCCTCGTGTCCACGACGTCATAATTCATACCACATAAAATCGCTTATAACGCATTTTCACATGCTAAAAATAACAAGAAATGTTCATATGAATAACTATCTTTCCAACCCACTAAAGATTTTCAAGTTTCTCGAGGGGTACGGAAGGTCACCATTTGTTCTATTCACAAAAAAAAAAAAAAAAAAAAAAAAACTAGATGGATGCAATCCGCAGTACTTGTTTCGTTTGCATCCCACAGAGTTTTACAACAGTGAGATCCGTGGTTCTCTATTATACTGAAAACAGGACTGCATTTCATCTGCCAGATCTGTTTCACACTGCTTTCTGACTTTTAAAGATGTTGGGTGAAAATACGACTGACCTTTATTTATTACCTTTATAATATGTCATGTAAGGCTCGGTGGACCTTTGGCTGCCACCAGTGCAGATGTTTTTCGAATTTTCCTTTCTTTCAAAAAACACTATCGCATTCCAAAATATGAAAAATTATGTCAGCTTAAAATTCATTCTAGAGCAGTGGTTTCCAACTTCAAAAGGCCCGAGGGCCAAAATTATATCCAGCAGTTGATAGGCAGGCTGCATTTTTTTTTGGGGGGGTGGGGAGGGGGGATTAAAAATTACAAAAATTGTAAGTACTGAACTGAAAATATAGTACTTTCGCATGACCTAAATTTCTTAAATGAGGCAATAAAACAATGGAATTACAAATCAAAATTGTATAATTACAATTTATTTCACAAAAACCCAATACTTATTGATGAATTGAAAGAAATTAAGGACACACCATACAAATAAGAATCCTTCATAGTAAGTGTTCAATGCGAAAATTGAACCCAATCTGAAAGTCTCAGAAGGTGAAGCAGTGAAGAATCTTCCAGTCTGCTTCTGTAGTGGTCCTTGATGAACTTCATTGAAGAAAAAACACTTTCACACGTGTATGTGCTGCCGAACATCGATGTCATTCTTTGCCCAAAACTACGAAGGTTTGGAAAGCGTTCTTCTGAAAGGTATTTGAAAAACGCTGGCCCCTTTTCTTGCCTAGTTTGAAGGAACACATCACCTTGCAAATCACACAATTCAAGTTGGAGAAAAGCTATTTTAATTTTCAATCTTACGTTTTTTGGAGATATTGCTCATTTCAATATTTGCACAAACTTTAACAATCAGTCACAGTACAATCCGAGTTGGAACACTGGAAATCACTTCATGCGTAGTAAAACAGATCTCTATAGCGCCACTCTGCAGTTTGTTTCTAAAGACAAAGAGTGAAGCCTTCGCGGAAGAGGGCGAGTTCATTCCACATAGTGAACAGGTGAGAAGTAGGCGAGTTTATTCCACATAGTGAAGGGGTAGAATGCATGGTGTGAAGAGAAAGTTATGTCACTTTAGATTCTTCTGATTTTATCATTATTGACTGCAAAATCAATTCTACCTGTGATATTGTCCTTCTTCACAGAGCATCTGTTCCTTCAGTAAAAAAAAAGAACGTATTTTAATAAAAATAAATAAAATTAATGTATTTTGCAAACTGGCTTCGCGGGCCACAGAAAAAGGCAACGGGGGCCGCATGCGGCCCACGGGCTGCCAGTTGGAAACCCCTGTTCTAGAGCATTGATGTGAATTTTTGTGTGGTTTGCTTTGCTATTGTCTAGATATTATCAATAGCTTAATAGACTTACATAATCGTGAAAGTATTGAGAATATCTAGATAACTGCAAATGTAAACCACACAAATATTCACATCGATGCTCTAGAAGGAATTCAAAGCTGATGTAATTTTGCAGATTTTGGAACATCATAGCAGTTTTTTGAAAGGAGAGGAAACTTTTAAAACAGCTGACCTGGCAGTGGCCAAAGATCCAGCCAAGCCTTAATGGTAGAATATTATTGTGAATTAATTTACTTATTCCAATTTGACACTTTTCTACCTAATTCAAATTGGTCTGCATTGCAGGGGACGTAAATCTTACCAGGAGCTTGCCTTTTCTTTGGTACTGGCAACAGGAGAAACATCAACACTGGACTTCGTTGCACCTGATGAAGGTACATTTGATTACTGGACAGATGCAATAAATGTTCTCTTAGGTAAGTGTGATGATAATGAGTAAGAGTCTGAATTTAGTATAGCTAAAATAAGCTAAATACAGGGTGTTAAGCAAAGATTGGACCTATTTATTCTCTTTTGTTCTAAGTAACCAGCAGACAGACATGATGCTCAAGCATATTTTGTGTTGTTTTCTATGGTGGTTTCCCCAGTCACTGCACCAGACCTCAAAGTGTGTGATTTCTTCCTTTGGGGTTTCATCAAAGTCCATGCTTATATTCCTCCACTTCCACAGACACTGCTGGAATTCCGAAGGCCAATATCGACTTCAGAAACTTCACACAAAACATGCTTGAGAAGGTTTGGCAAGAATGGGAGTACCGCGTAGTCCTGCCTGCTACACGTGGGGCCAGGGTTGTTAAAAGGTCCAGGAACCCATAAATTCTAATGTGGGTTCCGCTGCAGGATTGTAACCTTTTTTCTTGCACAATTTAAATTCGGTCCAAGTTGCATATTGTTTCATTGAAAAAAGATTCCTGGACTGTATATTAAGGAGAAGCTAGCTCTCTCTCTCTCTCTCTCTCTCTCTCTCTCTCTCTCTCTCTCTCTCTCTCTCTCTCTCTCTCTCTCTCCCTCCCTCCCTCCCTCCCTCCCCCTCCCTCCCTCCCTCCCTGGAATTGGATTTATTTAAAATTCCTGGACCTTTAAGAACCCTGCGTGGGGCACACATTGAATGCATTTACAATCTGTAAAAATTCAAATTTTCCTGTTTCAAATGGTGCTAACATCATGTACTTCTGTTCATTACACTGGTCTACATATGAATTTTATTTTTCTGCTGACTGAGTTCTTTTAACTGATTCTATATAATTTGAGGTCGCTGATTCCGCAATTAGTGCTTCTTATTCAGAGACTGCCAAACCGTACACTACAAACTTGAAATGCATTTAAACAGATTCTTAGTTCGAACTGCTGTGTGGAATATATAGTGTAAATTTTTTTAACTGAAATAACCCTGTGTGCAGTGATAAAGTGTATATTTAAATAATTTGCGTACTGGTTGGAAGTAGCCAACAATTTCTTTTGTCAGACTTGTGTGTGTACTGGGTAGCCATTATACAATGGAAAATTTTGGGCTGACGTGACTCCTGTTTGCAGTGATTTATTAAGTACAATATTGGACTAATGTCTCTCTCTAATGATGAGCTCTTGGTTTATTTTAAGCAACTATAGAGAATGTACAGGTATGTTTCTATATTTTTTAAACACCTATTTCTTTTTGTACGTGTACTTCATTATTTTGAGTTAAATTTAATTGCCTTTTTTATTGCCTATTTGTATTTTAATGCCTATTTTACTGCCTATTTTGAAAATTATAAGTGCTAATTTGCCTGCCTATTTTATATGTTTTTAGTGCCTAAACATCCGGTCTCTACTGATAACAGATATTCAGTTGCATTGTTTCACAAGTCACATTTCAAAATTTTCAGAAAATTATATCTGGCTACATTCCAACAGCACTTGCAAAGAGAATGCAACATAGTCAGATGTCCATGCAGAGTATCACGTCACATTGTTTAACAAATTTACGTTTCTATTTTCTCAATTGGGAGTTATTAATGGACAAAAAATTTAGGCAATTCCAGCAAATTGATCAATTTGTTTCACGAGCACATACAGTCAACACCTGATGCCTGTACTTATGCTAAACTTAACATACACCACAGAATAGCACAACATGCATACCTACTTAGGCAAAAATTTTAGTTTCTTTGATTTTCTGGAGTAGGTGGCCTCAGCAATAGTCGGCCATCATGTTATCATTCCATCTCCCCTGATATCGGTGCTCCATGGTTTTTATGTCTTGGTGGAAGCATTCGCCCTGTTCTTCACTTATGGCACCATCTAAGTGGCTGTGCAGGAAGTGAAGCTTGACATTGATATTTACTCCTAACTTTTGAAACGTCACCAACAAATTTTCAACTAGAACCTCGTAGTTGTGCACCCTGAAGTTTCCAAGAAAGTTTGTAATGACATCAGAATAGGCACACCATGCATCTTTCTCTGTGTGGTTCATTGTTTGTAAGAATTCTTCATCTTTCATTAGCATCCTTATCTGAGGACCATCAAAAATACCTGTTTTTACTTTCTCATGCATCAATGCAGGAAATTTTGAGCAAATGTATTTAAAGCAAGCCCCATTCTTATCCAGAGCTTTTACATACTGATTCATTAATCCCAACTTAATGTGCAGTGGAGGAAGTAATACTTTCTTAGGATCAAGAAGCGACTTGTTCTGGATGTTTTCGCTCCGAATTCAAAGTTTTTCCTGGCAGGCCACAGTCTTCGTACCTAATGTTCGTTCCTTGCTCGACTGTCCCACAAACACAAAAAGCATGGATATTTCATGAAACCTGCTTGTTGACCAAGTAACATTGAAATGACCTTGAGATCTCCGCACACAAGCCAACTGTCATTTGCATACTTTATCTTTTGAAGCAGTTCTTTCTTTGTTTTGTAGCTTTCCTTCAAATGTACGGAGTGGCCAACAGGAATGGATGCTAACTTATTGCCATTATGCAGCAACACACACTTCAAACTCCTCTTCGAGTGCAACACTCGGAGGATAAGACCAATAGCTTAGTTAGCTAAGTGTTTCAAGTCTACCCATAATGCTAACCTTTTTCTCCAGCGGTGGCATGAGACTCCATTTTACTCAGGGTTCGGGAAAATAAACGAGCACTTAGTGGGCTATGACGTAGTTGACCAGTTAAGTTCATTGACAACTGAAAATTAACTAAACATATAAAGATTTATTTCATCACAAACTGAACTTAGACCCTTTTACAGTAGTTTTATACATCTAACTTATAGTTTCACAGATACAGATACAGATATATATATATATATATATATATATATATATATATATATATATATATATATATATATATATATATATTCATATTTGGGTTTCTCTATATAGTTATGGCCTTTTGTAGTTGATCTATAAAAACTTTTAACCCTTAAAGAAAAGGGAACAGGTAAACCCTTACAACTTCGTATATGATACCTAGTACTCTTTTTAAAAAACAATCACAAAGGGTTTATAAACAAAGCATGTAAAAGAGCAAGATTAGTGTAACCTTGGAAGCTGCTTTTTGTTTCCATGTAGGAGTAACAGGCCCAAAAAGTAAGGAATAGATTCTAAGAAGAGAATTTCCCAGCATCGAGGAGACGGGGTTTTATGAAAGAAAAAGAGGCCTGGTTACCTAAATATCTCTTGCCCGAAAGCGGTGTGGGTTTCTCTCACCCAAAAGCGGAGTGGGTTCTCTCACACTCAAGTGGAGTAAATTTCTCTCACCAGAAGGTGGAGTGGGATATCTTTTTCTATTTCCTGTTAGGAGGAGTTTACCTCTTGCCCGTAGGCAGAGCCCTACTTCTCTCGTCTGCAGACGGAGTCAAACTGAGATGCTAACCCCGCTCTCGCCTTTATATTGGGTCGGCGACGCTATTGTAAGCAAGTGGAAGAAATATAAACTATTAAATGTTTATTCTTACAATAAATATTAAGTTAGTTTACCAAATTAGAGGTGTAACCTGTTTTTAAATTGATACATTTCTAATTACATATTTTTATCAGAAAAGTCACAAAAATAGAGGTGCGACTTATACAAATTGTGACGAGTTGGGTTCGTTACATGAGCTATCAATAAAAAGCCTCTATTCTTCTGCATTAGACGTATACCCCATAGCTTCAATTAGTCCCTTCGCATCTGTACAATAGACAAGTTCTTCGTCCCTTTGAAAATATCTTAATAGATGCCTCTCTCTGTCCCGATACATGAAGGTTGTTCCAGACGCTAACATATTTCTTTCCTTTAGTCTAGAACCTAGTAATTCTGCTGACGCCTTTGGTAGATCAAGATCACAAATAAGATCATTTAACTCTGCTTCCGTATACGATACTCAGTTCTATTTGTAGTTGGATAGAATTTTAAATGAATAATCTCTTTAGTTTATATACTCTTGTGTTTCTACATTTAATAATGTTCAAATAACTGATTGAAATAATATTCATTATAATATTCCATGTGCTGCCATCTTGTGACCTCTTTACGGACTATGTTGTTTCATTGCTCTAAATATACATCCCTAATATTAGATAATTTTCTATTTTCCTCTGAAACCTGACGTGAGAGAAAAAAACGGATTTCGGTTTTGGATTTACCACCCTCAAATTACTAAAGAACAACCATCAGCCTCCAGTCAGCAAAGTGGACGTAGACCAGTGTTATTGATGAAGATGTAGTCTTACAAATTGACCAATAATTTTTGAATGCCCCTTTTAAATAAAGATGTTGTTAAAGGTGAATTGGGAGAGGGGGATTTAAACATTGTTAAAGCCAATATTTATAAGGCATTTCTTGACTTCCATCCTACAATAGAACTTGAAGATATTACATGTGAATATACAGGGTGGCTCATATTGTTAACTACCAATTTAGTTAATAACTTTATCCTAATGTAGGCATGCATGAGCAGGAATCTCACATGCTTAGGCAGTTGCAAGGCTTGCAATCAGTCTGCCATGGAACATTGGCAGTTCAGACATGAATCACTGCAGAGTGAAGATATTCATACAAATTGGTTCCATTCAGGACATGCATTGAGTACTGCAACAACAGTTCAATTAGGATTGCCATCAATTCATGCTAGAGCAGCACAGCATGATGAGATGGGTCAGACAGCCAATAGATAGCCAAATGCACATGTCTCCAGGTTGGAGGAGAAGTATTGGGATGCCAAGGAATACGGTATTAGCCTGTGATGTCCCATTGCGTCCCCTGAATGAAACCTGTTTTGGATGAACTCTGCACCGACACCATTCGTGTCTTATCAGGTGAAAGCTCCGTGACAAACTGATTGCAACTCCTAAATTGGAGACTCGTATGTGAACGACACTGACACTGGTACATATCTAGAAATATATTTCAGAGGTTGGTCTGAACCCAGTATTTCAGATATAATTATATTAATAATAATATAAATGCTTAAATTAAAATTATTATATTAAATTAAACTAACATTAATTAAAATATTAAATTAATTATGTTATTATTATTGCATGAATAGGTAAAAAGATGGTATAAGAATACAAATATGACAGCACATGTTTATTATCTAGCTTATGTGTAGGTTAAGAACATCAAAATTTGTATAAAAAGAAATGGCCTGGCAAGGAAATTAATGTCAAATATGCAAAGAATTGAATATTTATTGAATAACAAAAAAGAATGCTACATCCAGTGATGCCAAGCAAAGGTTCTTATTAATATTTTATGCATATAATTTAGGTACTAATGTGTATAAATCTTCTTTGGTGCTATCATTCAAAACTGTGTGATCCCAATAAAGTCCTTGCCTTCCATTGAGTTCAGTGGAAATAAATAACCCTCAATTATACAACAAATACTAAACAAGTATATATTCATTATTTATTTTTAGTGCTTGATAAGTCTTTCAGACCCCCTCCCCCCAAAAAAAATACATCCTTGACTGAGATACATTAATTCAGTTTGTAACTATTGAAGCAAAAAATATTTGTAAAATGTGTCAAACATCAAGTGTTAAAATGGCTTAGTCACTACACGTACTTTTATAAGGTTTTTTGTTACTTTAAAAAATGCTAATTAAAAATAATTAACGCATCACAATAGAATGCAGCAAGCTATTAAAATTTTAAAAAATATATTATTGTATACCTTACATGCAGAAACCTGACTTTTCACAATCATGATAATAACAAAGAACATTATATTGCCAGATTGTGGATATAATGACATGTTAAATACACTCTTTCTTCATAGTAAGTTGCAAAATCATGCAAATTTAGCATTTCACGCGATTGTTGGTGTTTCTCCCAAATTTTACCTTCATTTTGCACAATAATTATGAAAATCTCAAATTTTCTTCTGTTGAATCGAATTTGTTTTATAACGTTTTGGCAAAAGTAATATCGTATCAGTGCAGCTGACAAAATTTATATACTTAGTGGAAGGTACATTGTAAGTCATTACTTGATTGGATTGATTTGGTGTTTTAAGCCCACTTTATGCACAGTAAGGCTTAATGGGACTGGACCTACAGTTTAAAGTGTGATCCGAACCACTATGTGCCTCCACCGAGTATCGAACCCGGGACCCCTTGATTACAAGGTGAGGACGCTACCACTGCACCATCTGGGAGGCCTAAGTCATTACTTGAGTATTTTTTTTCCTAGCAATTTGGCAATACACTTTCTCGAAGGTTGCCCCCCCCCCCCCCCGAAAATAAATGCTGGCTACAGCCCTGTGATATGAAAGAAGAGTTGTCACAACTTAAAATGATTTGTGCAAATATTTTATTCTTCTTTCTAGGAAAACCAATGGTTAGCAAGAGAGCAGAGCTCGACCTGAAGGCATTACTTAATGTTGATATTAGGCTGCGCCTTCTGGATGCTGACAACATCGATATGCCTCAAGAACGTCCACCGATACCAGATGATCCTCCAGATTACAATTTTGCATGTTATCGAAATTAGTTCATTTATATTTATACATTAGTATTTGATGTCTTATTTTTAAATGTTCAAATTTATTTCATTTATTTATTAGTTCAACCCATGCCCAGAGTCCACTTATGTTCAACATAAAATATGTAGGGGAGACTGGGTCAATTTCACTGCATCCATAGGATTTATTTGAGAATACTCGAGCATATACTAGAGCTAAAATCTGGGTAAAACTTAAAGATCAGAGACTTTCAACAGTACATCCCTACTTTTCAGAATATATGGACAGGGAACCATAGATTGGAGCTAGGTTTATGGTGCTGCTACATTTGCATGTTTCATCTGTCCCTTCCTGCACTCTCTTCACATGAAATTGAATTCTACACCTGCCACCCTGTCGACATTAGTGTCCTCACTAGAATTGGTGGCTACATGCTCTCTTCACATCCTCAAGATTGTGCAGGAGATAAGGTCCGAGTTTCTTTAAGTTTGTCCAGAACTGTGCACTCAGAATATTTGTGTACATGTTCAGCTAGTTCAAACATCAGGAATATCTAACTACTATAACATGGTATAATTAAAATAATTAAAGTGCACATGTAGACTGTCCCACTCTATGGTAAACGAGACCATCAAAATACACACTAAAATTAATCAAAGAACTGTCACAAAAAATTCACCATAAATCACTTAAATAGGATGATCATATGAGAAGCATATGATGACAAACTCTTCATATTTTTTTGCGGCAACCAGTGCTCGAAGAGAGGGGCGATGGTATCCCCCCCCCAACTAACAAAATTTTTGCAAAGCGAAATGGACAGCTGCGTAATTTTAGTAGATAATTTTTATGACTTTTTCTTAGTTTCACTATGTCAGTGGACAGTTCAACTTCCAGACTTCCATCTTGGCATGTTCTTGCCTTTATAGCAAATGTAACATGAAGAACAACTTCTTGAATCTGATTTTCACAAATTTGATCTCTAGCAAATTATACATCCCAGAGTCTCCCTTTTGACACATGTCTGATTTTATCAATGATTGCAGTTGTAACCAACAATGAGTTTTAAAGTTGTTGAAGTGAAATACCATATTTGCTGCCGTATTAGATGAAATTTTTATCCTTTAAAAATAGGTTTGAAAAACAGAGTACATCTTACATGACGAGTCACTTTTCGATTACCTTCTCTCCTCTGAGTTTTTCTTTCTTGTTTCCTTGCTGTGTTTGAAAGCATTGCAGTCATGTAGAGTTCGTACACCAGGATGCAAACGTGCTGTCAACAACGATTACAGCTGTGTTGTTGTATGAGGACTCAGATTCTGATTTAGAAGAGGTTTCAAGTGAATCTTCATTTAGTTTTGAAGATAAATGTCTGGTTTTGGTGAAGAAGATTGGAATCTATTCTTTTCTAGTTAGATTACATAAGTTATTTGTTTAAAATAAGCCTACACATTACTTTATATTTGAAATACTGCAAGTTAATTGTAATATTCAGTGATAAAGTTTTTCCTCAAAAATGAGTACAAAAAAGGGGTGGTGCATCTCATATGACAGCAAATATGGTATTTTGTACATTTGCCTTCTCAATGTGCAAAAAAATTTTTGATTGTTATTATCTTTACATGTACAGTTATTGATGTTTTTTTAAAAAATTAAGTAACACTCTGTGCCCGTATTTTAGTTAAATATATATGACAAGACCTAAAAATATAATCTGTTTCATTGTTTCCATTAATTTAATAGCACAAATGTGGTAAGTATTGTTAAATAAAACATGTAACCAATAAAACTGATAACATTCATTTTGATTTTTCTATTTTATTTATTTGGTGTTTTAAGTCCACTTTATGCACAGTAAGGCTAATCGGGACTGGACCTACAGTTTAATGTGGGATCTGAACCACTATGTGCCTCCACCAGGTATCAAACCTGGGACCTCTTGATTACAAGACGACAATGATACCACTGCGCCATCGGGAAGGCCCTGATGATAACATTCATGAAGAAATCCATGTTGATATTACATTCAATTTGTGACAGCAATAATTTTCCATAACACAGGAATTTCAGTCAGGATACTTCCTCACCTTTGAGTTTTTGTATTTGTATTATT